>NC_134687.1:29465030-29782530 GCF_050947455.1 Rhinoderma darwinii | reverse complement strand
CATCCCTATGTATAACTCCCATCATCCCTGTATACAGGGTTGATGGGGTAATACACAGGGATGATGGGGCTATATACTGAAATGATGGGGGTTATATACAGGAATGATGGTGGTTATATATAGGAATGATGGGGGTTATATACAGGGATGATGGGGGTTATATACAGGGATGATGCGGTTATATACAGGAATAATGGTGTCTATATATAAGGATGATGGGGTGATATAGAGGGATGATTGTGTTATATACAGGGATCATGGGGTTAAATACACCCCCATCAACCCTGTATATAACTCCTATCGTCCCTGTATATATCTCCTATCATCCCTGTATTCAGGGATGATGGGCTAATATACAGGGATGATGGGGGCTATATACAGGAAAGATGGGAGTTATATACAGGGATGGTGGGGGTTATATACAGGGATGATGGGGTGATATAGAGGGATGATGGGGTTACATACAGGGATGATGGGGTTATATAGAGGGATGATGGGGTTATATACAGGGATGATGGGGTGATATACAGGAATGATGGGGTGATATAGAGGGATGATTGGGGTTATATACAGGAATGATGGGGCTATATACAGGAATGATGGGGCTATATACAGGAATGATGGGGCTATATACAGGAATGATGGGGGTTATATACAGGGATGATGGGTGTTATATACAGGGATGATGGGGTGATATACAGGAATGATGGGGTGATATAGAGGGATGATTGGGGTTATATACAGGAATGATGGGGGCTATATACAGGAATGATGGGGCTATATACAGGAATGATGGGGGTTATATACAGGGATGATGGGTGTTATATACAGGGATGATGGGGTTATATACAGGGATGATGGGGTTATATACAGGGATGATGGGGTGATATAGAGGGATGATGGGGTTACATACAGGAATAATGGCGGTTATATGCAAGGATGATGGGGTGATATAGAGGGATGATTGTGTTATATACAGGGATGATGGAGCTATATACAGGGATGATGGGGTTATATAAAGGGATGATGAGGGTACATCAGGTTTATCACTAACTCTTGATTTTGTAATGTGTCCGTAAAAAAATTTGGTCTGTCTGTGATTTTAGCTCTGTTGTCCAGAAATGACTGAAGTTGAGGTTGGCAACCCTGATGGTGGTGTCTTCAGTGTACTGCATTGTTATTTAGGTAACTGTATCGAAAAGTTTTTTGGCCACAATCCGGTACTGTATTGTAATTATAATTAGGCACTGTTTGGTATGGTTATTTGTACACTGTGCGATAAAACACCATATGGGGAAGGAGCGCCAACAGAAGGTACCACACAGTGCAACATCTAAGGCCGGCCCTGTCTGGGCACTACTCATAATTTAAGAGCATTTGGGGCTATTTTTGGGATATTACCTATATATGAAGAAGCAGAGCTAAAAATTTGTCTAAAAATTTGGTTAGGCATGCTTTGCAAGCTGCCATCAAATTTTCCCTGGTGTCATCTCTCAAACAAGTATGTCATAAAGGGTGCATTGCATTTCTCTAAAGCACTTCTCCACCTCCGTTTCAGCGATGGTGGGGGTCTCAGCACCTAGACCCCATTGATCAAAACTTCTGATATGTCTCTATTTCTATGACATATCAAAAGTTTTCTGAAAGTATACATACTCTTTCAGTTCCTCACACTTGGAAAGACTTTGTTGTCATTTATTAAAACAGTTATGATATTCTCGGCTAGAGTTTTTCTTTTTAGATGAGATGAAGTGACTAATTTTTATACATTGGTGGGCCCAGTGCAAAGATTTCATGAGCACCATCCTTCCAATTAAAAAAACAAAAACATTTTTATACAGTCCTACATTACATTTTTTTTTAAAGATTTACACACACACACACACACACACACACACACACACACACACACACCGCACTAGGGGGAAAGTCTAAATATGTATGTAGTGTACACAGCGAAGCCCAAAAAAGCTAAAAAAATCCCATTGCCTGTATTTTTTTTGCCAGTGAGACATGTCCCATAAGTGACTTAGATGCCCAGAAACAGAAGCATAGCCCCATATACATAGAAAGTGTCTCAGTCCTAGATGATTACACACAATGCCTAAGTCACAGATGCCTACAGTTGCCCCAGATGCCCCAGAGTGCCCGCCATAGATTCCCACCACAGTGTTTGCCACAGATACCCTCGAGAGTGGCTACCACAGATGGAGAGGGCTTTGACTGCATTCATCTCAGTCTAAAAGGAGAATTCATGGTAGCAGAGAGCTGTCTACATTGACTACTTGCCACCTATTTCTCATTAATGGAAGTCTGACCTCTGGTACCACCACTGATCCTTAGAGCGAAGGGTTTACAATGTTAGAGAAAGCATATTAGACCCTATGGCTATTCAAGGATAACGTCAACTTTAACTTGTTTGAATGGGGCTGTAGAGAAATACCAGATATAAAGTCTGGTAGGGATCTACGGTCCCTTGATTATAGGAATCGTCCTAGAATGAAGGGTTGGACCCTCTCTAGTCAAACATAAGTGGCATGTTCTAGTAATTTTCTATCAATATCTATCATCTCAACATTCCAAGAGTGACAGTACTGGATTCAATAGCGGGATACTGACTTGGGGAGCCTTTGGTCAACATATTTTCTAAATGTATTCGAAAAGGGGCAAATTAATAGCAATAACGTTTTAGTCCAAGACAATGATGGCTTTCATATCCTCCATATGCTGAGCAGTTTGCCACGCTTAACATTTCGAAGGAGATGCCTTTGCCCTGGTAAGATATAAACAAGCTTATTAAGACCAATTTAAGATCTGATTTGGCTAATTCTTGTCGCTTGCCATATGTTACTGTTCAAGGTTCATGTTTACTAAGAGAACTAGTTTTATGTCTATAATGTGACAGATAAGAACAGTAAATATAACTCAAGTTTACTGCTCGGAACAACGACATAATAGATATAAAACCCATCTATATCTTGTTACACAGGAAGCGAGTAATGAAGCAGTTCACAGCTGCTGTTTGTCAGTAATTTGACAGTGTTTGTATACGTCCGAGTTATAGATAACCGCCTTTTATTGCATCGTAATTTCAGATTTTTTTTTACTTATTTTTAATTTTATGACACATTTATTGTTGTCATGCCATATGAATTCCTTATGAAGACAAATCAAATTCAAACTACCTTCAGGATATAATGGGGTAGTTTACCGCCTCCCATAATTGCGCACATTTTATTACCGTGAACCAAGTTTATAGAAATTTACAGACATACATGACAAGTGCTCTATATTTATATAAAAAAATGTTTAAATGCCACCCGTGACCGGGGGCGTAACAAGTAACTAGGTGGCTCCATAAGATACCGACCCGAAAAAATATGATCGACTGAAGCACAAGTTTAGAAGAAAATATGAAAGTTTTTTATTGAGAATAAAAATAAAAACATGAGACAAATAAAAATGGAAATAGGGGATGAGTCACACAGTAAAAAAGAGACATCTAATCAATCGAACAAACCAGGTATGGGTATTATGTCCACATGTAAGCAATGTACATGTTTACGTTATAGCAGCAGAAGTAAATGCATGGGATCACATGGAGAACTGTGTCTGATGGAACAATCACAGATTCTAGCAGGGTACATCGAATGACAACAGCACAGTAGCAAGAAAGAGAATGTAGTACTAGTAACTGTGGTGATTATAAAGTAAGTATACAACGTAAGTACTGATCACAAACAGTTACATGAATAGTATAAACAAAGTTAAGCCAAATATACTTGGGAACAAAAGATGACCAACGGTATTGAGCACAATGAAGCTGCAGCTGCTAAACAGGACAGGAAAAATGAAGCAACATACCAGTGGACATGGTGGAGACGGGGATGAGACGTCCGAACCCTCAAATCAAATTCAAACTACCTTCACATTTTATTACCGTGAACCAAGTTTATAGAAATTTACAGACATACATGACAAGTGCTCTATATTTATATAAAAAAATGTTTAAATGCCACCCGTGACCGGGGGCGTAACAAGTAACTAGGTGGCTCCATAGCAAAACTTGGAAAGAGGCCCCACTTTATCATGACTACTTTCAGCGGCAAGTTCAGAGCATGAAAAACTTATTATTATTTTGGTCTCTCTGCATTGCTCCTGGTGCAGTAATGTCAGAGTAAAGGGATAATTAACTTAATGAAGTCAAAGTATAGGAATCGTGCTCACAGTGATGTCACAGTACAGGGATACTCCACAAAGTGATGTCACAGTGCAAGGATTAGCTACTCAGTTAAGTTACAGCACAAGAGTTATAAAAACAGTGATGTCACAACACAGGAATAATGCATAATCTGAAGTTAGAGTACAGGGAAAATGCACACAAAAATGACATGCACATAATGACATCATGGGATAAGAAAAAAATACACATATTGATGTCACCATGTAAATATAATGTACAAAATGATGTCACAGTACAGGTAAAATGCAATGATGCCACTGCAAAAGAATAATGCAAAAAGTGATGCCGCCGATGGATAATGCAAATAACAGCGATGCAACAAGTGACCATGGGAATTCATAGCAAAACTTAGAATGCGATTCCATTCGGTTTATCTATGTGCAGGTGGGCCCTCTTAATTGTTGGGCCCCATTGCAGCTGCTATGCTTACAACCCTGGTAGTTAGCCTACACCCATGACCTTGTCCTGACTGCTGACAGTCCTAAGGCTGAGCAGTCCTTGCAAAGTCGAAGCATCCAATCCAGATAAGAAGAATGTGCCTGATCCTGCTCTGTCTAATGAAGCAAAGTACCAGCACTTGCTAGCTGGTAAAAAATGTTTAATTGTACCGGCCTTCTGATGTTAATTCTAGCTGGGCTGGTGGTTTCAAAGTCTGGTGGCAACTCTGCTTGCAATGGATAGGGAATCAGTCAGCAGACTTGACCCCCATAAACTCTTAACACCTTTAAATAGGTACTAGGGAAACAAGTTAAATCATCCTAGGTTTGGTTTGCCATCATGAACCAAGTATAACGGAGAAAATGATCTGTTATTCACTCCCGCGCCTTATACTAATGAATCATTATGTGTCTGCTGGTAGTTCTTTAATCTGTGAGGTGTCCTGAGTTACTGAAGACAACCCCTCCCCTCAACTTTTGATTGACGTCTCCTGATAAGGACATTGGATTAGGCAGTAGACGTCAATCAGGAGCGGAGGGAATTGGGAGGAGTTGTCCCGATAACGTCCATCATATTCTTAGCAAGCAATAGTCTGCCATCAACCAACTACTGTTCTCAATGGTCGTCCAAAATGCCCAAAATCAGCCATTTTGGTCAACAGTTATCTTGTGTATAGGCTGTTTAACACAGAATGAGATTACTCCCAACATTTTACTTACTAACCCTCTTATGTTAGTGGTTAATGGTAGGCAGAGGACATTTCATTATAAGAGCTTTATATGTTTACCCATCATCGCCAACAATAGCTCAAGAAACGCCATTAATAGTTAGAAAGTAAAGGAGAATTGCTGAAATTTCCCTTGTCAATAACAAGTGGCGAGTTATTTATCTTGTGTTTTGTTATCTGAGTCTTCCCGTAGTGCAGACACTATTTGCTCGTGAGAGGCTGACGTTCCTCTAACAATATCTGAAGTGGAATTAGTCAGGGAAAGGTCAATAATCTCAACTCTGAGAGCATAAAGTAATGTTTTTGTTCTAAGAATTTAGTCATTTATTTACTTGATGTATAATGGGCTTTTATATGGTCATTTATGTTGTTCATTGTGCTTTTTCCTTACTTAGTACAGCATTGCAAAGTCTTTCTTTCAATGGGATAGTTTTTTTTACTAGCTTAATGCCACTCAAAACCACTCATTATATGTATGAAATTGCAAAAAGTATGTAGAAGTACAGTATATGGTTCTGCCCTTGTTATATCAGTTGATTTAGTGTCTAGACTTAGTGGAAGGGTGATGTTTAAAGCTTTGGACAATCACTTTGTGTTAGAAGGGTCCCCTTTGAATATGCAGATCACAGAGTATCCGCCGATATGATATTGAGTGATCTGCTGTAACTTATGGCGGAACCCGGGAGCAAGTCTTCATTTTCCCTACAGCACCACCACAGGAAAAATAAAGTATTAGACATATTACGCATCAGCTTCCCTTGTTTAAGGAGGGTTCTTTACTTTTTGTGGCAATGCATAGCACTGCTACGTAGGCACTGTACATTATATTATAATATTTGTCCGGTGTATGTGGTGGCGGTACAGTATAGCATTGTACCTATATGTTATTTGGCCAATGTATGGCACTGTTATTTGATATACAGTTAGGTCCAGAATTATTTGGACTGTGACACAAGTTTTGGCATTTTAGCTGTTTATCAAAACATATTGAATATACAGTTATATCATCAATATTGGCTTAAAGTGCAGAATCTCAGCTTTAATTTGAGGGTATTCACATCCTAATTTGAGGAAGGGTTTAGGAATTACAGCTCTTTAATATGTAGCTCACTCTTTTTCAAGGGACCAAATGTAATTGGACAATTATCTCAAAAGCTATTTGATGAGCTGCATGGGCTATTCCCTCATTAATCCATCATTAATTAAGCAGGTAAGAGGGTCTGGAGTTGATTCCAGGTGTGGCATTTGCATTTGAAAGCTGTTGCTGTGAACCCACAACATGAGGTCAAAGGAGAAACAGACCAACGTTAGGCTGAAAAAAAATGACGAAATCCATCAGAGAGAGAGCACAAATGTTAGGAGTGGCCAAATCAACAGTTTGGTACATTCTTGAAAAAAAAAAAAGAGTGCACAGGTGATCTCGTGAACTCCAAAAGGCCTGGACATCCACAGAAGACAACAGTGGTGGATGATCGCAGAATCCTTTCCATGGGGAAGAAAAACCCCTTCACAAGTGAAGAACACTCTCCTGGAAGTAGGTGTATCAGTATCTAAGTCTACAATAAAGAGAAGACTTCATGAGAGCAAATACAGAGGGTTCACCACAAGGTGCAAACCCTTAATCAGCCTCAAAAATAAAAAGGCCGGATTAGACTTTGCCAAACAACATGTAAAGAAGCCGCCCAGTTCTGGAACAGCATGAAACTAAGATCAACCTGTACCAGAATGATGGGAGGAAGAAAGTATGGAGAAGGTTTGGAACGGCTCATGATCCAAAGCACATCACATCCTCTGTAAAACATGCTGGGGGCAGTGTGATGGCATGGTGGAGGCAGTGTGATGGCATGGTGGAGGCAGTGTGATGGCATGGGCATGCATGGCTGCCAAAGGCACTGGGTCACTAGTGTTTATTGATGATGTGACTGAAGACAGAAGCAGCCGGATAAATTCTGAAGTGTTCAGGGATAAACTTTCTGCTCAGATTCAACCAAATGCAGAAAGGTTTATTGGATGTCGCTTCACAGTACAGATGAACAGTGACCCAAAACATACTGCGAAAGCAACCCATGAGTTTTTTAAGGCAAAGAAGTGGAATATTCTGCAATGGCCAAGTCCATAATAATCAGATCTCAACCCGATCGAGCTGCATTTCATTTGCTTAAGACAAAACTTAAAGAGGCTGTGTCACCAGATTTTGCAACCCCTATCTCCTATTGCAGCAGATCGACGCTGCAATGTAGATCAGAGTAACGTTTTGTTTTTTTTAAAAATGAGCATTTTTGGCCAAGTTATGACCATTTTTATATTTATGCAAATGAGGCTTTCTAAAGTACAACTGGGCGTGTTTAAAGTTATGTACAACTGGGCGTGTATTGTGTATGTACATCTGGGCGTTTTTACTTCTTTTACTAGCTGGGCGTTGTGAATAGAAGTGTATGATGCTGACGAATCAGCATCATCCACTTCTCTTCGTTACCACCCAGCTTCTGGCAGTGCACAGACACACAGCGTGTTCTCGAGAGATCACGCTGCGACGTCACTCACTTCCTGCCCCAGGTCCTGCATCGTGTCGGACGAGCGAGGACACATCGGCACCAGAGGCTACAGTTGATTCTGCAGCAGCATCAGCGTTTGCAGGTAAGTAGCTACATCGACTTACCTGCAAACGCCGATGCTGCTGCAGAATCAAATGTAGCCTCTGGTGCCGATGTGTCCTCGCTCGTCCAACACGATGCAGGACCTGGGGCAGGAAGTGAGTGACGTCGCAGCGTGATCTCTTGAGAACACGCTGTGTGTCTGTGCACTGCCAGAAGCTGGGCGTTGTGAAGAGAAGTGGATGATGCTGATTCATCAGCATCATACACTTCTATTCACAACGCCCAGCTAGTAAAAGAAGTAAAAACGCCCAGATGTACATACACAATACAAGCCCACTTGTACATAACTTTAAACACGCCCAGTTGTACTTTAGAAAGCTTCATTTGCATAAATATAAAAATGGTCATAACTTGGCCAAAAATGCTCGTTTTAAAAAAAACAAAAAACTTTCCTGTTATCTACATTGCAGCGCCGATCTGCTGCAATAGGAGATAGGGGTTGCAAAATCTGGTGATAGAGCCTCTTTAAGGCACAACAACCCACAAACAAGCAACAACTGAAGACAGCTGCAGTAAAGGCCGGGCAAAGCATCACAAAGGAGTAAACCCGGCGTGTGGTGATGTCCATGGGTTCCAGACTTCAGGCCGTCATTGCCTGCAAAGAATTCTCTACAAAGTATTAAAAAAACATTTTATTTATGGTATTGTTAATTTGTCCAATTACTTTTGAGCCCCTGAAATGAGGCGGCCGTGTAGAAAAATGGTGGCAATTCCTAAACATTTTACAGGATATTTTTGTTCAACCCCTTGAATTAAAACTGAAAGTCTAAACTTCAATTGCATCTCAGTTGTTTCATTTCAAATCCAATGTGGTGTCACGCAGAGCCCAAATCATGAAGATTGTGTCACTGTCCAAATAATTCTGGACCTAACTGTATACTGTATGACGTTTATATTAAGGCAATGTGTTTATTTGTACACTGTATAACCGCACACCATATGGGAGAGGGGTGCCAACAGAAGGTTCTCCAACTTATTCCAAAAAGTGGCCAAAGTAGGAGGGATGCAAGTAAAAAAATAAGAAGAAGCATTACTCACCTCATAGATTGCCATCGTTCTAGCACCGGCGCTCCGGTACTCCCCACCGCTGTTTATTGACATGGCTGCAGCAATGACGTGCTCGTATACCCACGTGATCGCTGCAGCCAATCACTGGTCTCAGTGATCCTGTGCCATGTACCCACTCGGACCAGTGATTGGCTGCAGTGATCATGTGGGTATACAAAGCATGTCATCGCTGCAGCAATGTTAATAAACAGCAGCGGGCTGGACCGGAGCGCTGGCGCTAGAACGCCGGAGATCTATGATGTCAGTAATGGCTCTTTCTTTATTAATGCATCCCTCCTACCCTGGCTAATTTTTTTAATAAGTCGGAAATCCCCTTTAACAGAACTGCATGGATTTGACTATCTTAACCCAGAAGATGATTGTCTTGCGCTCCTTTTCGACACATCTCTCAGCCTTATGGGCACTTTGGTTTTTTGAAAATCCCACATGTGATATTCGGTGCTCCAGATTTTGGTTTCAATTTGGCTCCTTTTCACATTCAAGGTGATGAACTTTTATAGCAAACAAGAAAATATTAGATGGAATCTTGACTTGTCTGTGACCTGACTTGTCTGGGGCAGCCACAAACAGCACTCCCTAAAGAGTAAGTAAATAATCAAAACTGTGGATATTTGGCATCTGTCATGCTTATGTCATTTCAAGAGTGATTTCTTTTTTTTTTTTAGAGAGAGATTTTGAAGAGGTTTTCCAGACAGTAAAAATTGATGGCCTATCCTCAGGATAGGCTATCAATAGCTGATGGGTCAGGGTCCGACTCCCGGGACCCCCGCCGATCAGCTGTTTTGAAGGGTGTGTGGCGCTCATATGACCGTTGCTTCCCCATCATTTCTACTTGTTCACTGTGAATGTTCGACACGTATTAAGTGGCCATTCACAGGTATTGCAGCCTTCTTCTCCCATTCACTTCAATGGGAGAAAAGGCTGCAACACCTGTGAATCGCCGCTAAATGCGTGTCGAACATTCACAGTGAGCAAGGAGAAATGAAGGGGAAACGGTGCTCATAGGAGCGCTGCATCCCCTTCCAGACAGCTGATCTGTGGGGCTCCCGGGAGTCGGACCCCGACCCATCAGCTACTGATGGCCTATCCTGAGGATAAGCCTTCAATCTTTACTGGCTGGAAAACCTGTTTAAGGGAATTTCCAAATAATGTGAAGTGCTTGGCTGGGCAGGTGGCTCAATAGTTTAAATAAGATTAATTCTAACATGAGAAAATGTAACTGCAAGGGAAAAATATGATCCACTTAATATTGTAGGTATATTTTTTGTTTTCATCAACTGATCAATCATAGATGGCTTCTCAGGTAGGAGGCACTATAGCTACTACCAGGGATGTGGCTATAGGGTGTGCAGAGGTAGTAGTCACATCCAGGCCCCAGTGCTTGACGAGGCCCACAGGCCCCTCTGCCCAATAAAAAGACACGAGTATTATAAATGACACATGGTTGATAGGGGCTCTGTTACAGATTGTCCATTGGGTCCCAGGAGCTGTCAAAGTTATATCTCTCCCCTTCTGCCCCGACATGTGCTGAAACTCAGCGATGACATGATCCATAAACAAAACATTTTACAAAACCCCATTGTATATATAAATTTTAAAAAATCATTGTCAAAATAAGCTATGCAATTGTGGATCTACATGACCAAATTTGAAATCTTAAAGGGGAAATCCAGTCACAATGCTCTTCTGATATGACATAAATACATGTGAGAAGATGACATTGGTGAAGACTCTGATCTCGGACCACCACTGATTTCAAGAATGAAAGGGCTCTAAAAAGGTCATATCCAAAATATTCAGCCAAGGCCCCTCTCATTTTTATCTGGGGGCACTCTAATACTGACCTGTATCTCTTAACCCCTTAATAAACAGGCCTGAAAGGCTTAAAGGGAGTCTGTCACCAGAAATTAGCCTATAAAAGCAGCAGCATAGTAATAAAGTGTAGCCTCATCTGAATATAAGGCTGTTTTCATTTTTCAGCTGAGTGGCTCCATTGCAGCGATAATAACTTTATTCTTTATATGCAAATTAGCTTTTTGGAGCAGCAAGGGCTCCAAACTGCTCCACCTTCTATCCCCAGTCCGTCCCTCTCTCCCTTCCTTCTTTAATTGACAGGGCAAGGCAGTGTAGAAGACATGATCACGCCTGGCCCTGTATTTACCTGAGCGTGCCCGCGCCTCGGCTTCTGAATCTGTGCATGCGCAGTACAGAAGTGAAGTTTCACCGGTCTAATCAGCTGTGCCGATCCTGAAGCCGAGGTGTGGCCACGCTCAGAAGAATACAGGGCCAGGCATGGTCACGTCTATGTAATGTATGGGCAATACAATGTATTTAATGCTAAATTATGACTTTATTGGCCCTTTTTGAAAAAAAAATAATCCTATGAAGAGATATCTTTATTTCTAACTTTATTTTGTACTTAAAATGTATTAGTATACCCCTGTATACATTATAGTGTGTCACTATGACACAGGCTACTGTTAGGGCAGCACATAGTGTACCCTATGTAGCGTCCACGGCATGGATCTGTGAGTGCCGGCCTGTGTCCCCTTCCTAGAATACGAAAGCACTCACTTCTGCTCCGCTCTGCAGTCTCCCATAGGGTATGCACGCATGCTCGTGCCCGGCCTTTAATGGCCAGCGCACACATGTAAATTGTTCTAATTAGCCCATGATCACCCTGGACTATAAAAAGGGCTCTGCCCGTACACTCCTTGCCTGAGCGTTGTTTGTATTCCTCAATTAGTCTAGCAAATGGTCCCATAGTCCCCTGTGTTCTCATGCCCTGCTACCCATATCCTGTATCCCGTGCTGTTCTTGTGTGGAGTCACGTTGTGCTGTCTATTACGCCTGCTGTGTTACACCACGTCTGGTGTCCTCCACCACATCTTGCATCACCTGCTGCCAAAGATCTTGTCTGTGCCTGCCGTTACTACTGTCTGGACTATCACAGGTATCCTTGTGCTAGGACTATATATATATACAGGGTGGGCCATTTATATGAATACACCTAAATAAAATGGGAATGGTTGGTGATATTAACTTCCTGTTTGTGGCACATTAGTATATGGGAGGGGGGAAACTTTTCAAGCTGGGTGTTGACCATGGTGGCCATTTTGAAGTCGGCCATTTTGTATCCAACTTTAGTTTTTTCAATGGGAAGAGGGTCATGTGACACATCAAACTTATCGAGAATTTCACAAGAAAAATAATGGTGTGCTTGGTTTTAACGTTACTTTATTCTTTCATGAGTTATTTATGTCATTATGGGTGTCAGGTCCGAGCATTCCTAGATGAACAGTTTCCTGGAAAGTGGATTGGTCGTCGGGGGCCAGTTGAATGGCCCCCTAGGTCTCCCGATCTGACCCCCTTAGACTTTTATCTTTGGGGTCATCTGAAGGCAATTGTCTATGCTGTGAAGATACGAGATGTGCAGCAACTGAAACTATGGATACTGGAAGCCTGTGCCAGCATTTCTTCTGCGGTGTTGCTATCAGTGTGTGAAGAGTGGGAGAAGAGGGTTGCATTGACAATCAAACACAATGGGCAGCACTTTGAACACATTTTATAAGTGGTCAGAAACTTGAAATAACTCATGAAAGAATAAAGTAACGTTAAAACCAAGCACACCATTGTTTTTCTTGTGAAATTCTCGATAAGTTTGATGTGTCACATGACCCTCTTCCCATTGAAAAAACTAAAGTTGGATACAAAATGGCCGACTTCAAAATGGCCGCCATGGTCAACACCCAGCTTGAAAAGTTTCCCCCCTCCCATATACTAATGTGCCACAAACAGGAAGTTAATATCACCAACCATTCCCATTTTATTTAGGTGTATCCATATAAATGGCCCACCCTGTATATATATATATATATATATATATATATATATATATATATATATATATATATATATATATATATATATATATATATTGACTTGGTACACTGTAGTTTGGCCAGCTGCTATCCCGCTACGGTGGTGTGGACCAGTGGGTCCACACACCCAAAGATCGTGACAGTACGCTCAGGCCATGGCCCCGCTTACCAACCCAAGACCATGACGACGTCACAAGCTATGCAGGCAGACATACGAAACCTTTGGTCACAACAGGACCAACTCTACCTGGCGGTAAATTCCATTGAACAACGGCTGGATGCGCAAGCTGCAGCTGCCACAGCACCTGTTTCTGTTGCTCCGGCTGTTCCTCCTGCTAAACCTCCTGACATTACAAGTGCCGACTTCCGATTCTCGCTGCCACTACCTCTTCACTACGACGGAAACGCGAGGGCCTGCAGGGGATTTCTGAACCAGAGCCAGATCCACTTCAGTCTACATGCCAGAGCGTTTCCTTCCGATGGTGCTAGGATCGCATTCATAGTCTCTCTCATTGCTGGCAAAGCCGTGGCATGGGTGAATCCCATCTGGTAACGTCAGGGACCAGAGACCCGCGGCTTACAGTGCTTCCTACAAATTTTCCGCACAATATTTGAGCAACCTGGACGAGTCTCTTCAGCAGCTACAACACTGCTGACCCTGCACCAAGGAAACACCTCTGTGGGCGAGTATGCCATTCGGCTCCGTACCCTGACGGCCGCACTGACCTGGAACAATGACACCTTAGTGGCCACATTCTGGCAGGGTCTATCCTCTGAAATCAAAGACGATCTTGCCGCTTGAGACCTGCCTTCTACCCTGGATGACTTCATTCTTCTAGCTACCCGGATCGATACGCGGATTCAGGAACGGTCTCAAGAGGTGCGCCGGTCCAAAAGACTTCCTAGCTGGCTTCTACATTTCAGCAACCCCTGTTTCCCTCAACAGCTCCACCTGAGGAGCCTATGCAAGTAGACCGCCTCAAATTGTCTGTCCAAGAGAAACAACGCAGACGCACTTCGGAACTATGTCTGTATTGCGGCCTCGGAGGCTATTTTGTGCGTCTGTGTCCCCAAAAAACAAAAAACTCCAGTGCCAAGGTTTGGTTGGAGAGACAACCCTAGGCGGAACGGCGCTAAATAAAAGTTGTCCATCCCCTTGACCGTAGTATCCGTCAAGAAGACGCAACGGGTATCTACCTATCTGGAATCAGGATCCGTGGCAAACTTCATCCAGCAAGATCTAGTGTATCATCTCCAGTTGCCCACTGTTCCCCTTGAGACATCTTTGGCTGTTGCCCTGGTGAATGGTCTTTCTCTGCTCGATCTGATCGTGTCTGAGACAAAGCCAAGGAAGCTCCAATTTGGAGCCCTTCACACTGAACTGATTACATTCCTTGTTTTGCCTAAAGCTATCAATCCAGCTCTACTGGGTCTGCCTTGGCTCCAGTTGCATGCTCCAGTCCTGGATTGGAATTCTGGAGAAGTTGGGGTCTCAAATGTCCACACCGCTGCCTGTTACAGATCCAGCCAGTCCATCCTCCTCTGCCTCAGTCATTAGCGGAATTACCTACTAATTTTTCCCAGTTTGCAGACGTCTTCAGCAAAAAGGAGGCAGAGATGCTTCCTCCACACCGGTCTTACGACTGTCCGATTAAACTGGTTCCAAATGCTTCTCCTCCCCGTGGACGGATAAATCCTCTCTCCTTGCCAGAGACTCAGTTCATTTCTGCCTATATCAAGGAGAATCTGGAGAGGGATTTCATACAAAAGTCTTCCTACCCGGCTGGGGCCGGGTTCTTCGTTAAGAAGAAAGACGGATCTCTTCGACCCTGCATTGACTACCGTAGTCTTAACCAGATCACGGTCAAGAACAAATACCCGTTTCCACTAATATCCGAACTGTTTGACTTGCGTGGGGCTTACAATTTGATCCGAATCTGTCAAGGTGACGAGTGGAAGACTGCATTTAACACTGTAGACGGGCACTACGAATACCAAGTGATGCCTTTTGGTCTGTGTAACACTCCCGCGGTCTTCCAGGAATTCGTCAATGATATCTTCCCAGATCTCCTCTATGTCTGTGTTGTGGTCTATCTCAATGATTCTTATTTTCTCTCCAGATCAGACGACTCATCGGAGGCATGTACGTTAAGTTCTGCTGCGATTAAGGTAGAATCGTCTGTATTCCAAGCTGGAGAAGTGCGTCTATGAAAAAAATTCTCTGCCCTTCCTGGGCTACATCATCTCGTATCAAGGTCTCAAGATGGATCCTGAGAAAGTAAAGTCTGTCCTGGAATGGCCACATCCTCAGGGCTTGCGGTCCATACAGCATTTTTTGGGATTCGCCAACTTCTACCGGCAGTTTATCCCAAACTTCTCATCACTGACGGCTCCCATCCCTACCCTTACCAAGAAGGTTATAAACGCCAAGGTGTGGAGTCCAGAGGCAGAATCTGCATTTAATAGCCTCAAGAGTGCCTTTACCTCAGCCTCAATCCTCCATCATCCTGACGTCTCTCGACAGTTCTCGTTGGAGGTGGACTCTTCCTCTATTGGTGCAGGTGCACTTCTGTTCCAGAGAAGCTTCAAAGGAAAGGCAGTGGTGTGTGGCTATTACTCAAGAAATTTTTCCTCCGCTGAGCGCAATTACTCTATTGGGGATTGGGAGTTATTGGCCATAAAACTGGCGTTGGAAAAGTGGAGACATCTGCTAGAGGGCGCAGCTCATCCCATACTGATATACACTGACCACAAGAACCGCATGAATCTCCAGTTGGTTCAACGGCTAAACCCTGTCAAGCCAGGTGGTCGCTGTTCTTCACCCATTTCCAATTTGTGCACCACTACCATTCTGCTTACAAAAAATTGAGGGCCGATGCCCTATCCAGGTCGTTTGAAACAGAGGATATTGTGGAGTCCCCGCAATGTATCATCGACCCGTCCTGCATTATTACAGCTAATCCCCTGCAAGTTAGAGGCATCCCTCCGGGGAGGACTTTTGTGTGGTTGGCAGACAGGAGGAGAATCCTTCGCTGGGGACACAGCTCCAAACTGGCTGGACACGCGGGTGTTTGTAAGACTTGAGGCCTGAAAACTCACCATATCTGGTGGCCCACGCTGCCCAAAGATGTTGTGGACTTTGTCTCTTCCTGCACTGTGTGTGCTTCGAACAAGGTTGCTCACTCCAAGCCTGCCGGTCTGCTCCAACCTCTGCCTGTGCCCAACGCCCCCTGGCAGCATATTGCAATGCACTTTGTCACAGACCTTCCTCCCTCATCGGGATGCAATACGGTCTGGGTGGTGGTGGATCGGTTCTCCAAGATGGCTCATTTTGTTCCGCTGACTGGCCTACCTTCTGCTCCTTTACTTGTTAATCTCTTCATTCAGCACATCTTTTGCTTGCATGGCTTGTCCCTTCTTATTGTGTCTGATCGGGGGGTTCAGTTCACCTCGAAATTCTGGAAAGCCCTCTGTAAACTCCTAGACTCCTGGACTTTTCCTCAGCCTATCATCCCAAGTCCAATGGCCAATTGGTACACTGTAGTTTGGCCAGCTGCTATCCCGCTACGGCGGTGCGGCCCAGTGGGTCCACACACCCACAGATCGCGACACCCTAACAGAAGGCATACAGAACAGTAAGCCCTGGGGTACTCTCTAGGACCCCTGGGCTGACTGCAGAGGGTTCCCCCTAGTCTCAAGCTGTTTAACCCTTTGATCACCACAGACCATGACCGCAGCATGATCAAAAATGGCTTCCCTCTTTGATCACGTCGAAAGGTTAAACAGCTGGAGTCTGAGTTTTTTCCCCAATCCCAGCTGCATTCATGAGGCTTCTGTGAGTACAGGAGGTGGTTGTTACAGCTCCTGCTTAGAGAATGAGCTCTCAGAAACCTCTTCTACAGCAACACCAAAAGACATCGCTGTAGACTGGGGACCTTCACTGCCTGCTGTCGAAAGAGACTGGGTGGTCGTCAAGGGATTAATCATAGTGCAGAACAAATCTCATGTGAGCAATGACGGTGCTGGTGGCACCCTGTGCCTAAGAGAGACAGTGAGGGTATTTTCACATGACCTATTTTCGGCCGTTTTTCGGGCCGTAAACGCCCGAAAAACGGCCGAAAATTCGGAAGCAGAACGCCTCCAAACATCTGCCCATTGATTTCAATGGGAAAACGGCGTTCTGTTCCGATGGAGCGTTTTTCGCTGTGTTTTTTTACGCGTAAGAAAACGGCCGCGGAAAAGAAGTGCAGGACACTTCTTGGGACGTTTTTGGAGCTGTTATCCATAGACTCTATTGAAAAAAAGCTCCAAAAACGGCCGTAAAAAACGGCGCAAAAATCGCGAGTGGCACAAAAAACGTCTGAAAATCAGGAGCTGTTTTCTCTTGAGTATAAGGCTATGTTCACACGGGGTGTTTTGCCGAGTTTTTTGACGCAGAAACCGCGTCGCAAAACTCGGCAAAAACGGCCCGAGAACGCCTCCCATTGATTTCAATGGGAGGCGTCGGCGTCTTTTTCCCGCGAGAAGTAAAACTGCCTCGCGGGAAAAAGAAGCGACATGCCCTATCTTCAGGCGCTTCCGCCTCTGACCTCCCATTGACTTCAATGGGAGGCAGGAGAAAGCGTATTTCTCGCTGTTTTATGCCCGCAGTGCTCAATGGCTGCGGGCGAAAAACGGCGCGATAATCGCCGCGAAAATCGGCGTGCAGGGAGAGGAATATCTGCCTCAAAGTTCCAAACTGAATTTTGAGGCAGATATTCCTCCCCCAAAATACTCAGTGTGAACATAGCCTAAAGTATCAGGGGCTGTCTGCGGGCTGCGACTAGTTTTTTTAACACAATGGGGCAGATTTACTAATACTGTCTAAGTTTTAGATAGTGTAAACAAAGTGGCACATGCTGTATAATAAATTTAGCGCATCTAGTTAAACATGCTAGACACTTTTATCTTCCTTATGCTACCTATTAGTTGGCTTAGTTCACGCCAGTTTATTGTTCCAAAATGTTATGTTATTTTTGGCGCACAGTGTGCCGTTTTAAGTCATGCCTCTTTTTGCTAGACCCGCTCCTCTCTTGCTAGCCCAAACCCCCTTGTCGAGCATGTAAAAAAAACTGTCTAAAATAGTTAATAAATGTGGCGCACAGCATGTACGCCAGAATTCTGTCTTCATTTGAAAAGTAAATCAGCCCCAATGGATGCATAATATTTATACAGTATTATCTTGTAAATTATAAACTGTTTTGATTGATAATGTTCTGTTGTTTAAGTTTTTTTTAAATGGGAAAGGTGGTTGCCCCCTTAGGCCTTTACATGTTTTTTTTCCATTTTTCTTCTATATAATCCGACTCTGAAGTCCAAGTCCCTCTTGGTGGATTTTAACAGGGCACTCTCAGCATAGCCTGGAAGTGCCCCATTATTCTTCCCTATAATCCGACTTTGAAGTCCAGGTCCCTCTTGATGGGTTCTGATAGGACACCATCAGCTTGCTTTGGCAGTGCCCCATTTTTCTTCCTTATAATCTGGCTTTGAAATACATGTCCTTCTTGGAGGGCTCTAATAGGGCCTGTTAGCATAGTTTGGAGGTGCCCCATTTTCTTTTCCTATAATCCAGTTTCTTGGTGGATTCTAACAGGACTGTCAGCATAGTCTGGAAGTGCCCCATTATTCTTTCCTATAATGTGGTTTTGAAGTCCAGGTCCCTTTTGGTGGGTTCAATAGGACACTATTGGCATGGTTTGGCAGTGCCCCATTTTTCTTCCCTATAATCTGGCTTTGAAGTACATGTACTCCTTGGAGAGCTCCAACAGGGTACTATTATCATGGTTTGGAGGTGCCCCACTTTTCTTCCCTTTAATCTGACTTTGAAGTACTTGTCCTTCTTGGTGGGTTCTAACAGGGCACTATTAGCATGGTTCAGCAGTGCCCCATTTTTCTTCCCAATGATCTGGTTCTAAAATACATGTCCTTCTTGGTAGGGTCTAACATGGGCTCTATTAGCATGGTTTGGCAGTGACTGTCTTCATGAACAATGTCATTAAACACACAAGTTATTGAGTAGAGGCGTCTCTATTCTGACTACTATGTAAGCTAGAGATTCTTCTATTGAAGCTTCAATGTTTATCGACATTGAGTATGTTCCAATATGCATCTTTAAATAAAGTACATACATGCTCTGAGAAGAAGTGTCAGTGTTGAATAATAGTCAGTGTCACATACCGAATAATAACATCTGTGATAAGATCAAGCGAAGCAACTGGTGCAGAATGAGAGGGTATCAAATGCAGGTGTATTGATATCCTGACTGCATGCTAATTTCTTATTGCTTATTTCCTATATGGTTAGCTCCTATATCAATGTCACATTAAGAGGCATGGTCTATGCATCTTACTGCCCTGTAATTTGACCACATCGTCTGAATTGCTAATGATAACCCTCTCACAATTATCTTCTAAACCAGACTGTTCAACTTTGCATAAATTACCATTTACAGAATAGACATTAGAGCAGTTTGTATGCTTTTAATTCAGAATTTGGTAACTTTACTGTATACATGGAAAACCATCCTGAAATGAGAGTAATTACCTGCACATTTTTGTAATATAGTTTAAGAAGTCCCGAACACCCCACACCTGCCACAAATAAACTACTAATGCTCAAACTGCGCAACAAGAGCAAATCATTTTCAGCTATGTTGCTCTTTATTTCAGTGAGGATTTCACTTGGGTAACAGTCGTAGGAAGTAAAAAAATTACATTTTGGGGACATTTAATAGTGCTCTGAGAGATTACAGTGCTCATCCCACACACAAAAGAGAATGGAGAATGCAAGCTGTATGGATTTGAGGCCTTACTGATTTTACAACTTGGGGGCTTGTCCGGGACAATGACAATATAGTGCTGAACCTTTTCTGTTTTAAAAAAAATTAAAAATAATTCTATATAAATATATATATATATATATATATATATATATATATATATATATATATATTTTAACCACTACTATGTATTATGTACAGGGAGATTGATGGGATATGTAAAGGATCTGCCAGGCACAGCGGGGTTAACGCCCATAGGTAATCAGTCGGCACCTGAGTCTATGTGTCTGAGACTGACTCCAGCTTCCACCACTCAGGCTGGCAGGCTTAGGAGTGGGAGAGTATATCGCAGCCTGGCCAGACTCAGCTAGCTCCCGCCCTCTGTCTATTTATACCTGCCTTTCCTGTTCCTCCAGTGCTTGTGATTCTTCTCGTGTGGTTTCCTGGCCCAGCTACAGCTCCTGACTACTTGATCCTGCTCCATACTGACCCTGGCTTACTGACTACTCTTCTGCTCTGCGTTTGGTACCTCGTACACTCCTGGTTTGACTCGGCTCATTCACCTCTCTTGTTGCTCGCGGTGTTGCCGTGGGCAACTGCCCCATTTCCCTAGCTTTGTGTACCCTTGTCTGTTTCGTGCACTTACTGAGCGTAGGGACCGCCGCCCAGTTGTACCCCGTACCCTAGGGCGGGTCGTTGCAAGTAGGCAGGGACAGAGTGGCGGGTAGATTAGGGCTCACTTGTCCGTTTCCCTACTCCTATCATTACATAATCACAAGCCCGTTACCTAGTCTACCCTGGTCCCTGTGTCTACTATGGACCCCCTTGAGACCCTGGCCCAGCAAATGCAGGGTTTCTCCCTACAGGTCCAGGCCCTGGCTCAGAGGGTCAACCAGCCTGACACTACCATGGTAGTGCCCCTCACCTCACCCCTTGAACCCCACCTCAAGTTGCCTGATCGGTTCTCAGGGGACCGGAGGACTTTTCTCTCCTTTCGGGAGAGTTGTAGGCTTTACTTTCGCTTAAAGACTCACTCCTCAGGTTCTGAGAGCCAGCGGGTGGGTATAATTATGTCCCGGCTCCAGGAAGGGCCCCAAGAATGGGCCTTCTCCTTGGCTCCTGACGCCCCTGAACTTTCCTCCATTGATCATTTCTTTTCTGCTCTCGGACTCATTTATGACGAGACTGACAGGACTGCCTTTGCCGAGAGTCAGCTGGTGACCTTACGTCAGGGTAAGAGACCTGTTGAGGAGTATTGTTCTGACTTTAGGAAGTGGTGCATAGCTTCTCGGTGGAATGACGCTGCCTTAAGGTGCCAGTTTAGGTTGGGTCTGTCGAACGCCCTGAAGGACCTGCTAGTTAGCTATCCCTCTTCTGACTCCCTAGACCAGGTTATGGCTTTAGCGGTACGACTTGACCGACGTCTCAGGGAACGACAACTTGAACGTTTTTGTGTTTTCCCCTCTGACTCCCCCATGATGCCTCCCGAGGTCCCGTCGCTTCGCTCTTCCACGGAAGACTCAGAGGTACCTATGCAACTCGGGGCCTCCGTGTCCCCCCGACAACGTAGAGAGTTCCGCAGGAAGAATGGTCTCTGCTTCTATTGTGGGGATGACAAGCATCAAGTGAACACCTGTCCTAGGCGTAAGAATAAGCAGCCGGAAAACTTCCGCGCCTAAGTGATCATCGGGGAGGTCACTTGGGCGCACAGGTATTTCCCGTAAATATGAAACGTAATAAAATCTTGCTTCCCTTTCAGGTCTCTTTTGGTGGTAGGTCTGCTACCGGCAGTGCCTTCGTGGATTCAGGGTCTTCTACTAATATCATGTCTGTGGAATTTGCTATGTCTCTAGCTATGCCATTGATTGATTTGCCTAAACCTGTCCCGGTAGTGGGTATCGACTCCACTCCTCTTGCTAATGGTTATTTTACACAGCATACCCCTGTTTTTGAACTCCTTGTTGGCTCCATGCATTTGGAGCAGTGCTCTGTACTGTTGATGCAGGGATTATCATCCGATTTGGTTTTAGGCCTTCCCTGGTTGCAGTTGCATAATCCCACGTTTGACTGGAATACTGGGGAGCTTACCAAATGGGGTAATGAATGCTTGACGTCATGTTTTGCTGTTAATTCTATTTCTCCCCCTGAGGTGGTGAACACGCTACCTGAGTTTGTGCAGGACTTCGCTGATGTTTTCTCTAAGGAGGCCTCCGAAGTGTTACCTCCTCATAGAGAATACGATTGCGCTATTGAATTGGTACCAGGAGCTAAGCTCCCTAAGGGTAGGATATTTAATCTTTCTTGTCCCGAACGTGAAGCCATGAGAGAGTATATCCAGGAATGCCTGGCCAAGGGTTACATTCGCCCCTCTACTTCTCCGGTAGGTGCTGGCTTCTTCTTCGTAGGGAAGAAGGATGGTGGTCTTAGGCCATGCATTGACTACCGTAACTTGAATAAGGTCACTGTAAGGAACCAGTATCCCCTTCCTTTGATTCCTGATCTCTTTAATCAGGTTCAGGGGGCCCAATGGTTCTCTAAGTTTGATCTACGGGGGGCGCATAACCTTATCCACATCAAAGAGGGGGATGAGTGGAAGACTGCGTTTAACACGCCCGAAGGTCATTTCGAATACCTCGTCATGCCCTTTGGGTTGTGTAATGCTCCTGCTGTCTTCCAGAATTTCATAAATGAAATTTTAAGGGATTACCTGGGGGTTTTTCTTGTAGTGTACCTTGATGACATACTGGTGTTTTCCAAGGACCTGTCCTCCCACATTGAGCATGTCAGGAAGGTGCTCCAGGTCCTTCGGGAAAACAAACTGTTTGCGAAAACCGAAAAATGTGTGTTTGGGATACAGGAGATACAATTTTTGGGTCAAATCCTCACTCCTCATGAATTCCGCATGGACCCCGCCAAGGTCCAGGCTGTGGCAGAATGGGTCCAACCTGCCTCCCTAAAGGCGTTACAGTGTTTCTTGGGGTTCGCTAATTATTACAGGAGATTTATTGCTAACTTCTCGGTCATCGCTAAGCCTCTTACGGACCTCACTCGCAAAGGTGCTGATCTCCTCCACTGGCCTCCTGAGGCTGTCCAGGCTTTTGAGGTCCTTAAGAAGTGCTTTATCTCGGCCCCTGCGCTGGTTCAGCGCAACCAAATGGAGCCATTTATCGTGGAAGTTGACGCATCCGAGGTGGGAGTGGGGGCTGTCTTGTCCCAGGGTACCAGGTCCCTCACCCATCTCCGTCCCTGTGCCTACTTCTCCAGGAAGTTTTCGCCCACTGAGAGTAACTATGATATTGGCAACCGCGAACTCTTAGCCATTAAATGGGCATTTGAAGAGTGGCGCCACTTCCTGGAGGGGGCTAGGCACCAGGTAACGGTCCTTACCGACCACAAGAATCTGGTTTTCCTAGAATCTGCCCGGAGGCTAAACCCGAGACAAGCTCGATGGGCGCTATTTTTTACCAGATTCAACTTTTTGGTTACCTATAGGGCTGGGTCTAAAAATATCAAGGCCGATGCACTGTCGCGTAGCTTCATGGCCAGCCCCCCTTCGGAGGAAGATCCTGCTTGTATTCTGCCTCCTGGTATAATAATTTCTTCTATTGATTCTGATTTAGCCTCAGAAATCGCGGCTGATCAAGGCTCAGCTCCCGGGAACCTTCCTGAGGACAAGCTGTTTGTTCCCCTGCAATTCCGGCTAAGGGTACTTAGGGAAAACCATGACTCCGCACTATCTGGTCATCCAGGCGTCCTGGGTACCAAACACCTCATTGCCAGAAACTATTGGTGGCCTGGGTTGCCTAAAGACGTTAAGGCCTACGTCGCCGCTTGTGAGGTTTGTGCTAGGTCCAAGACTCCCAGGTCCCGACCAGCGGGCTTACTACGTTCTTTGCCCATTCCCCAGAGACCTTGGACCCATATCTCCATGGATTTTATCACCGAGTTGCCTCCATCTCAAGGCAAGTCGGTGGTGTGGGTTGTAGTAGACCGCTTCAGTAAGATGTGCCACTTTGTGCCCCTCAATAAACTACCCAATGCCAAGACGTTAGCTACCTTGTTTGTCAAACACATCCTGCGTCTCCATGGGGTCCCTGTCAATATTGTTTCGGACAGAGGGGTACAATTTGTTTCATTGTTTTAGAGAGCCTTCTTTATTGATCTGTCCTTCTCCTCTGCCTTCCATCCTGAATCTAATGGCCAAACTGAGAGGACTAATCAATCTCTAGAACAATATTTAAGGTGTTTTATCTCTGACTGTCAATATGATTGGGTCTCATTCATTCCCCTCGCCGAATTTTCCCTCAATAACCGGGTCAGTAACTCGTCAGGGGTCTCCCCCTTTTTCTATAATTTTGGGTTTAATCCACGGTTCTACTCCGTTTCACCTGGTAGTTCCAACAATCCCGAGGTAGAGGTCGTTCATCGGGTACTGTGCACAGTCTGGGCCCAGGTTCAGAAGAACCTAGAGGCGTCCCAGAGCGTACAAAAATCTCAGGCTGATAGAAGACATTCTGCTAACCTCTTGTTTATGGTCGGGGATCTGGTGTGGTTATCGTCTAGGAACTTGCGCCTTAAGGTCCCGTCCAAGAAATTTGCTCCCTGGTTTATTGTGCCGTATAAGGTCATTGAAGTCCTCAATCCTGTATCCTTCCGACTGGAGTTGCCCAAATCTTTTCGAATACACAACGTGTTTCATGCCTCCCTCCTTAAACGCTGCTCCCCGTCCTTGGCTCCCTCGAGGAGACCTCCTGTTCCCGTTCTCACCCCTGAGGGGGTGGAATTCGAGGTGGCCAAGATTGTGGATAGCAAGATGGTCCAAGGCTCCCTCCAGTACCTGGTCCATTGGAGAGGATACGGGCCTGAGGAGAGGACTTGGGTACCTGCCCGGGATGTTCACGCTGGGGTATTGGTCAGGAAGTTCCACCTTCGTTTCCCCAATAAACCAGGTCCACTTAGAAAGGGTCCGGTGGCCCCTCATAAAAGGGGGGGTTCTGTAAAGAATCTGCCAGGCACAGCGGGGTTAACGCCCATAGGTAATCAGTCGGCACCTGAGTCTATGTGTCTGAGACTGACTCCAGCTTCCACCACTCAGGGTGGCAGGCTTAGGAGTGGGAGAGCCTATCACAGCCTGGCCAGACTCAGCTAGCTTCCGCCCTCTGTCTATTTATACCTGCCTTTCCTGTTCCTCCAGTGCTTGTGATTCTTCTCGTGAGGTTTCCTGGCCCAGCTACAGCTCCTGACTACTTGATCCTGCTCCATACTGACCCTGGCTTACTGACTACTCTTCTGCTCTGCGTTTGGTACCTCGTACACTCCTGGTTTGACTCGGCTCATTCACCTCTCTTGTTGCTCGCTTTGTTGCCGTGGGCAACTGCCCCATTTCCCTAGCTTTGTGTACCCTTGTCTGTTTCGTGCACTTACTGAGCGTAGGGACCGCCGCCCAGTTGTACCCCGTCGCCTAGGGCGGGTCATTGCAAGTAGGCAGGGACAGAGTGGCGGGTAGATTAGGGCTCACTTGTCCGTTTCCCTACCCCTATCATTACAGTATAACTATAAAAAAAACAACTTTCAAAAGTAAATTAATATAATCCACTATGCAACTTTGTAGAATTCCCTATTGCTATATTGCAAAAAAAATACCGTAGCCTTTATTTTGTATATTTAAAATATATTTTGAAGCTCCAATGTTATATAGTCTATTTACTTGTCTTTTTTTGTGATTGGAAAAAACATTCCCATGTAGTACTGGATTTTAAATAAATGGAGCCCAGGGTAGATTTTTTTTTTTAGTATTAAAATGTCGCTGCGGTGCTCTGTTTCAGAAGACCTTCGTTACTTAATCTCAATGGACTTTATAAGAAATTTCACCATCAAATGAAATTTATAATGTATGCTGCCCTGAGTGCTACTTTAATAGCATTGGACACATCATCAAAAGACACTATTATTGTAAGAATTAAAGGGAAAAGAACAGGAAAACTACCAGAAACAAGATAGATGGGGACAATTATAGGAATTATAGCTATTAAAGACCAACTTAGAAGACATTATGGAGAAACCCTATTCATATAATCAGGCAGTTCCCCAATGGGGCTCACATACTAATTTCTCTATTCTCAAACAGACACTAGGGCCAATTTCATAGGAAGCCAATTAATCTCTCAGTACGTTTTTGGAGAATGGGAAGAAAATGATGAGTCCGGAAGATATCCACTCAAGCATGGTTTAAAGATGCAAACTCCTTGCAGATGTTGCTTTGGTCAGATTTAGGCTCTCTTCACATCAACATCAAGGCTTCCACTCATAACCGAAGCCACAATCCTGTACTAGATCCATTGTATGATGGATCGAATAGTGCCCCTAACAACCAAATTGTGGTTTGCCCCTCATTTGTCCATTTTATAGTAAATATAATTACACCAATGGCATAATTTTGCTTTAAAGCCTAAACTCCACTTTTTACCTTTCTCCTTTTTCTGATGTCTCTTTCTCCTAGCTGGTAAAGGGGTGATAAGGATAGGTGATAGTTGTCTGATCACTGGGGGCCCACCGACTGGGATCCAATCAATCGCGAGAACGGGGGTCCCAAACTCTACATTCCGCCTCACTGCACTTCCCCTGCTGTGAGGAGGAGCTTGAATTCAGCGGCGGTCGAGCATGCGATTGCCCGCACCATTCAATGTCTATTGAACTGATGGGAAAAAACAGCTGAACTCGACTGTTTACGTTAGTCCCATAGACTTTCAAATGAGGCGGCAGCGCACATGCTCGACCACTTATCCATTTAAAGTTCTCCTCAATGCTGTCGAGCAGTGAGGAGGAACAAGGGGTTCGTCGATCAGACGATTATCACATATCCTTTCATTATAAAGAAATACCCCTTTAATGACTTTATGCATCAATACCACAATGTCCAAAGCAAGATGTGCCTTATTTAGGGTGAGGGTACAGGTGCTAATGATGACAAAAATTAGTTTAGCTGTCCAACATAGGGTTGTTTTTTTTTTTACTACTGGCTAATGAACACCTTTTTTTATTGATATAGGTAAAAAAACATTGTGCTGATTAATTTCTTAATATATCCTTTCAATGCAGAGCTACAAATACTCTGCATTTACAAATAGTCAAATGCAAAAATTCTGTCTGCCTGCAGCCACCACTAGGGTGAGCTCAACTACTTATTGCATACAGTTTATACATTTAACTCTATAATAAAACAGTATACGGTAAGCTCCCCCTAGTGGGAGCGGTAGGCAGAGAGAATTTTATCATTTAACACTGTGTATGCAGGTGATTTAGAGCTCTAACCCACTATATTGATATAAGAGACACAAAATGTTGGACCCAAAACCAACATGGTGCTAAAGTAGACATTTACTTCTATTTTTGGTTATTAAAGGTGTTCTTCAGGTTTTTGTTATATTGATGGCCTATTCTTAGGATAGTTCATCAATATCGGATCGGTTTGGGTTTGACTCACGCCACCAAAACCAATCAGCTGACTGAAGGGGTTGCAACGAGAGTGCCGTAGCCCCTTCAGAGCTTACCAAGCACAGTGCCGTACACTTCCATAGCAGCTGTGGCTAGGATTGTAGTTCCGGTCCCATTCAAGTGAATGTTACTGAGCTGTAATCCCAGGCACAGTCATTACGTCCGTCACCACGACCCCTTGAGTCAGTGGATCAGCGATCGGCTCCTAGAGTCAGTTGGTAGGCCATCAATATATAATGCCTGGAGAACCGTTTTAAAGGAGTTGAAGGTTTGCAGGACTTTGTACTAGATGTATTATAGACCTGTATCAGGATGTAGAATAGCAACGTGAATGGGTCATTATTGGGAGAGTTCCTTCTAAATGAAATACGACCCATGGAGAAAGAAGCAAATAAAAATGAGGCCTGTATTTCAGATGAGACACAGATAGACTGTGATACATCATTTTACAAGCAAAGTATCTGGATACGGAGGGAGCATTCGCCTAATTTGGATGGAGACCGAGTTACAATGTAGTTGAGAACATGGAGCGTAATCTACAAGCTCTTAAAATAAAAATGCGCAGACATAACGCCTCGTCATCGAGCCATATAAAATACATTATGGATCAATAAAAGTCTCCATGTGATTAACAGCTGAACTTCTTTCTGTAATTCCATTTGACATGTGAACTCCTGAGCCAGAGACGTAAAATTAACGGGATGCTTCAGATGGTTTAACTATGTGAGAAACATTCAATGCAAAACCACTTTTTATGACTTGTACTGAATATTTTAGTATTTAGAAAGCAGAGATTGCCGAATACACGGCTGTTAAACAAATCCTATGCACTTTGTAGACTTGAAGGGCACAGACATTTTTTATGCTTTTTTATTATTTAACATAACTAAAGATTAGCGAATCGATTCTACACAAATCTAATTAGTTCTGAGTTTCCATAAAGTCTCGGATTCGGTGACACCCGAAACTTTTGGTGTTTGCTGCTTTTTACAGATTAGAAAAAGGATCACGTGACCTCGGGTAGCCTTCCTTATAAGGCCTTGCAGGCAGTCTTCCCAAAATTCACTGCAAGTATCCCTTCCTCTAGCACAGACAATCATGAGGGGTATAGATGGATAACAATAAAAAGCTTGAAAGGGTTTTGATACAGTCCTTGAAGTCATTAGAGTAGGATGCAAGTTTTCATGGCAATTGCGATTCATGACAAATTTATTAGAACCGAATCGGACACCCGATCCGGTCAAATCCCACACCCGATTCGGTCGAATTGGACCTGTAACGAATATTGGGAAATTCGCACATTACTAAACAGAATTGTAAAATGTATTACAGTTTCATACAAATATAATAATAATAATTCAAGGGCGTATATACCATAGAAGTACACCCTGCGGAGAACTTAATTTTAAGCGACTCTAAAACCCAAATAATAATATAATTTCACAGTTACCTCAATAACAATGCTACAAAGTGCTGCCACCACAAAACACTGCAAAAATAATATAGTATGCAGTGCCTAAGTAGAAGTGCCACACAATGCCTAAATAAATACCACCACACAGCACTCAAATAATGCCAACATAGAGTACACAAATAACATCTGCATACATAAAGTCATCTAATAAGTGCTATCAAAGTCTAACTAATACTAACTAATACTGCTATATAATTAATATTAAGATTTGTGGTGGTCACAACGCTGGGGTATCAGTGGTGCCCGCTCCACCCACACACTACCAGCAAATGGGGCACATGCCCCACCAGCCCCCCCCCCCCCCGCACCTCTAGCTACACCTCTGACTCTACAGGAGGCATTTAATGACAACAGTTCTGACCCCTAATATAGTGTTATTAGGGCATCTAATACATATCCTAGTATAAAGGGGGCAGTGATTGGTACTTTTTAATTTACTTTGCCCTTGTCTACATCTATACGTAAGACGAAGAATTGTGACATTTGGTTATTTCTTGGAATTTAACATTTCCTCTAATTCTAATTTTGCAGTAAATAACTGCAGCCAGATGGCCTTTCCCTCCTAAAAATTGTTTTCCCTCAAATCCAGAATCCACAAAGCCTTTGCTGACCACATTGATACTGAGAAAACCTGGAGGTCACTCAGAAGACCCTGTGTCAAAGCATCTGGTCTCTTCATCTGTCAGTGCTTGGTGTTCATCAGTCTTCACTATTCAAAAAGACCTTAAAAAAAAACAAACTAAGATGCACCAAGTTGCTGACAGTCAAGCCGAAATTCCAAGTCTGAGCACGCAGCCAACAGTGGAAATCAGGTGCCTGCCGAAGACAATCAGCTTGGTTCACATGCGTCTGAGACGTGTTTTGATGGCTCAATTCCAGATTTCACAGCTATTTAAAAGTAGTCTTGTATAGCTGATCCTTGTCTCGGAACTCAGCACAACTTAATTCATTTCGCTCTTTCTTTATGTAAACACCCTTTTAACCCCTCCCTTCATTTTTATGATTTGCATCACTACGGAGACGGGAATGCATGCAAGAAACTTGCAGCCCCTTCCCGGCGGGTCTTGAACCTTGGTCCCCCCCCCCTCATCCTTAGTCCCTATTATCCAAACTGTGCTAGCTGTGACTACTCTTTACGATGGACTTACTCAATTAGAATTTAAATGCCTCATCATTATTTACAAAGAGAATAGGAAAACCCGCATTTTCTACCAAATTATAACAACTCCAGCATTTAAATGAATGGAGATATGAATACATCACTGATCAATGGGCGCATTATGCCATTCTTTCCTAAACCAAACTTTACACCCTTTTTTGCCATTCCCAAAAATGGGGGTTTAGTTATCATGAAGAAGTCATAAATGGTTAGTTTATATTGTATTTTAGTATATGCCTGTCTTCTTAAATAATACATGTAATGACCATGTACACATGGTATCTGTCCAGGCACTTGTGGGTCATCCCAATTCTTGTTAACTGTATGACGAGCACAACACCCCTTGCCGGTAAGGCTGTACAAATATTAATGCACCCCTAACTTTATATTAATAGTAGACTTGACTAATTTACATTAGTGTATATGAAACTCCTATAGAGATCCATCATTGTTGCCAAACTCATACTTAAAGACTATGGAAACCTATGAAGACTTTTTTTTTCTTTTTTTTTACTAAAACAAAGTATTATAGTGTTTAGTTTAACTTTGTAATCTGTTTATACAATTATTTTTTTTAACTTTTTGAGATACAGCCTCTATGTATCCTGAATACAGAGAAGCTGTATCTTGCACTGAAACCCAAATCTGTCAGGCCAGCTGTTATCGATGCCATCTAAGTTCATAACTGTGATCGATAACAAGTGGATCCTGTGTTTCAGAGACACGCAGCACCCACTGTCACCGGAGCGGTCTGTCCCGCTGACCTGTTGGATACAGGTTTCAGCGCAAGGTACAGCTTTTTCTTAAAAAGGAGATAAACAGGGATTATATGAAAATGAGTGAACATTACAAAGTAAGTCACACACTGCTGGAATCAGGATCTCTGCCACCACTTTATGCTGGCCTCAGATATGGCAGTATAAACCTGGTGACAGATTCTCTTTAAGTGCTTATAAAGAAAAACTTGACCCCTTAACCCCTTAATGACCAGCCTATTTTTTACGTTTTTCCATTGTCTCATTCAAAGAGCTATAACCTTTTTATTCTTGCGTCGACATAGCTGTATAAGGTCTTGTTTTTTGCGGGACAAGTTGTAATTTTTAATATAACCATTTATTGATTAACTTTTATTAACTTTTTTTGGGGGGGAATAGAAAAAAAACAGCAATTTTGCCACACTTTTTTGCGTCCTAAATTTACGTAGTTTACCGTGTGGTATAAATGATACAATAACTATATTCAGTGGGTTGTTGCGATTGCAACGATACCAAATTTGTATAGATTTTGTATGTTTTACTACTTTTACACTGTGAAAACACTTTTTTTTCAAAATTATTTGTTTTTGTGTCTCCATATTTGAAGAGCCGTAACATTTTTATTTTTTCGCCGATGCGGCTGTATGACGTCTTTTTTTTTGCAGGACGACTTGTAGTTTTTATCTGTACCATTTTGGAGTAGATGCGACTTTTTGATCACTTTTTATCACATTTTTTTTTAAGGCTGGATTCAAAGAAAACAGCAATTTTTGCATGGTTTTTTATTTTATTTTTTTACGACTTTCACCGTGCGGGTTAAATGATGTAATAAGTTTATAGTCGGGGTCATTACGTGTAACTTTTTTACTTTATTTTGTTTGTTAATAAAAAGCAGTTTGTAAGGGGGAAAAGTGGGTCCCCACTAGGGGACTTCAATATGCGATTATCCGATCGCTTTTATAATACACTGTAATACTTTTGTATTGCAGTGTATTATGCCTGTCCGTGTAAAACGGACAGGCAGCTGCTAGGTCATGCCAGAGGCTACAGGCAGACCTGGGGGCCTTTAATAGGCTACCGGCTGCCATCGGAGACACAGACACTAGGCGATCGTATCGCCGGGTGCCGGTGGGATGAGAGGGAGCTCCCTCCCTCTCTCCAAAACCACTCAGATGCGGCGGACGCTATTGAGCGCCGCTTCTGAGGGGTTAAACGGGTGAGATCGATACTAATATCGATCTCACATGTTCGAGCAGGGATGCCTCCAGCCCTCAGCTACCTCTGGCAGCTCAGAGCAGGGTGATTTGACAGATCCCTTCTCTGTTTATTTATTCCGATGCAGCGCCGCAAAAAGTCTATTGCCTCGGAATAAAGCCCATTAGTGACCGACGTAAAAACACTATGGGGCGGTCACTAACGGGTTAAAGGGATTGCCCACTTTGGACAATCACTGCTTGTTTCAAGGTTCTCTTGACATTAAAGGTGGCCAAACACATTAAATAGTTTTTGGACGAACGCTCGGACAACGCATAGCTATTCCTAATGAGCTCCCCATACATATGTGTTAGGGGTGGGAATGTCTATTTATGTGCCCTGCCGCGCAGGGACACAGGCACTGCCGATGGAGACTCCCGGCGGCGTTGAGGTAGCGGTGGCGGTGTCATGGCAATGACACTCGCAATGTTGTATGTACTGACAGCGGCGCTCTCCTCACAGAACGGCGGAGCGGGGGTTCCCTCAGACTGAGGAAAGCATTGGGAGCGACGGGAGCAGTCGTGACATCAGGGGAGGAGTAGACGAGAGCAGGGAAAGGGTAGGGCGTGAAAGCGGAGAGAGCGAGGGAGAGAGGTGCTGCTGAGGAGGCTGAGGGGATACTGCGAAGAAAGGCTCCTTGATGAATAGGAGCTGGTCAGGACTGTACCAGAGTACCCAGCCTGGAGTGTCAGTACCTGGAGAGGACTGAGGATCCACATCAGAAGGCCCACTGGAACAACTTACCAGAGAGAAGTGACACCCCCATCCTCCTTTGCTAGCTAGGTCATATTGGCATTGATGTGGAACTAATGAGACGTGTATAATGCCCAGAGGCTGTTAACTTACTTGAGAACTGTAGCACCCTGTGAGACAGTGTCCACCCCGACCCCGTTAGTGCTGATTAATTAGACATAAGCTTGTATCCCTGTGACGAACAGAAAAGTTAATTTATCTATTGTTGAAGAAAACATCCCGTATAAAGTTGTTGGAGAGTAATAGTAGGAAGACTGTGAGCAAGCAATCTAAAGGGGCAAGGAGGAAATGGACTAAGGACATCATTAGGAATGGAGACCGGATATACTTCTGCCTTGCCCCCTAATACTTTGGCTGCATTACGAGGCGTGCACGATCAGTATCGGAGCCAGCTGAGGGCAGGAGAGGATATACCGTGAAAGGTAGCGGTAGGACCCACGGTGGTGCCGGAAGCTTCGGATAGTTCTCGTGATACCAACGGCGCAACTAGTAGGACAGAAGGGTAACTCCTGTTCTCTGGTATTCTGCCCATGGCGGGTAGCTCCCGCGGTAACGGTCAGAGGCGCATGTACGGCGGAGTAACGTGGGTTCAGGCACGACCTCTCTCAGGGGGACTCCAGCGGGATCTACGTCCCCAACGTCAGTGAGTCCGCTTGCTCCCAAAAAGAAAGAAGCACTATTGTATCGTTATGATCGGAGTAAAGTGTTATTACAGGAAAAGTTGTCGGCTCCATTATTCTGTTGCTCAGAACCTCCCTACACATGCTTGGGAAGAGAGGAGTAAGCTGCTGCCAGACATCTCTAGTGGAAGCTTATTTTTCATGAGAATGAAAGGAACAGGTGTTGACATTCAACTTGCCCCATCCTTCTTTACCCCGACATCATCTGTTGTAGGAGAGTCGGGAGGCCACCATATACACTAGATGGTCGGCCGGTTCCATCGATATCGGTGGGTTCATCCGACATTAAACTTATATGTATGGGGGCATCAAGCTGATCACAATATTCAGCTGTTGGGAAACCTGGCAGTAAGTGTTAATTTTCCCTGCAGCACCATCACAGGTGAAATTAATCATTACACAGTGCCAATTCAAATTATTAGAGTGTCTGTATAATACAGGACAGGTCCTTCAGAGAGAGACGCTTTGTAACCGCTGTCTGCTCTCCATAAGAGATTAGTATCCTGAACAGGGTATTCAAACATGGGTTTTCTAAACTGGACAACACCCTTTAAATTAAACTTTACTCAAGTATAAGCACCCATGATATGGTGCGCTTTACAGTTCAGTTTTCTATTACAAGACAAAATACACACAATCCATATGAGGCCGTCACCTATAAAATGTATCTCATTTCAGCTACAAGCAAAGGAGTCGATCCTTTACAAGCGTTGATCTCGCTGAAACACTGCACTAGAAATGATCCTGCCTCTAGTGCCCCACCAGTCGTATGATCCAGCCTTTGACTGTTTTTGTGAGCCTATGTTGTGTAATTTTTGGAGCTGTGTGCATGAATTAAGAAAAGCAACACAGACAAAGATGAAACTCTTTGTTATAAGTGTTCTGACACTTACCAAAAACGTGTATGCTCCATGGAAAGCTGAGTACATTCAGATGTTCATGGGCGATGAAGCAGATGGAGGTAATCGATTTCACCACAGCCAACAGACTCCTCCTCTTTATCATTCTATTAATAATCACAGCAATGTACTTTACAATGCTATACTGCATGTATGCTGGTTTTAGAAAAATGCTCTTTAATACCATCCAAGTGTGCAACACCTAAATAACCTCCAATTTGTGCAATATTCATAAATGAAATGGCCCGCTGACTTACTTGACTGCTAAATAATAAATGATGTCAGATGTGACTTCACTGTGTTTATTTGCTTTAGCTACAAATCTTATCACAGGTTTTCATATATTTGTTATATGTATGACCTCTGGAGGGTGAAGAATATCAATTACAAGCTCTCTATGGTTAAGACATTGCAAACAGGATTCACACACAGAGGACAACATTTATCCCGACCCCTCCATACAAAGGAAAACTCTTACTAACAAACAAGAGTGATTTATCGACCAGGAATATGTACATATAACCACAAAACAACTACCACATGACCTAAATATAGAAATACCTAAACACCAGCAGTCAAAAAATATGCATCAGGGTTGTACCTTGTCAATTGTCTTTTTTGTGAACCTGCCAATATAGATAGAAAGCCGAGGGATGATTGGGAGTCTGTTTCTGAAAATACAATGAGGAAGAAACCCACATCTGTCACCAGATTTTGCAACCCCTATCTCCTATTGCAGCAGATCGGCGCTGCAATGGAGATAAGAGTAACGTTTTTTGTTTTTTTTAAAACGAGCATTTTTGGCCAAGTTATGACCATTTTTATATTTATGTAAATGAGGCTTTCTAAAGTACAACTGGGCATGTTTAAAGTAAAAGTACAACTGGGCGTGTATTATGTGCGTACAACTGGGCGTGTTTAAAGTAAAAGTACAACTGGGCGTGTATTGTGTTCGTTACATCGGGCGTTTTTACGTCTTTTACTAGCTGGGCGTTGTGTATAGAAGTATCATCCACTTCTCTTCAGAACGCCCAGCTTCTGGCAGTGCAGACACACAGCGTGTTCTCGAGAGATCACGCTGTGACGTCACTCACTTCCTGCCCCAGGTCCTGCATCGTGTCGGCCACATCGGCACCAGAGGCTACAGTTGATTCTGCAGCAGCATCGGCGTTTGCAGGTAAGTCGATGTAAAATCATGTAGGTTTTTAGAAAAAAAACAAAAAAACACCAGCCAGAAGAGACGTAACATGAGGCGCCTTGGCCCCAATGCAAAATCTGTAACAGGACCCCCCAGCTATCATCCGTCATATATAATACTGATCTCCTCAAATGGGACAGAGGGACCCCTAAGCCTGCAACCTCTGCACCCCTATTGTTTGCTAATGTTTAGTAATATAACCATAGGTCTTTACGATACTGTTGAAATTTTCCTATAATAAAATTTAATAAAATGCCAATCCAACAAATCAAGTTGTGACCCAATTAATATCAAATGAAAGGACAATTTTTCCTAAATTCCATTGAATGTAATGCTAGTTGAATTAATTCCTTTTTTGGCATCGGGGCGGCCCAGTGGCCCAGTGTTTGTTTCCCAATCCACGGCCTTTCCATAACCCTTGGGCCAATTCCTCAAAAGGTAAAGGTGATGGGACCAACCAGGGCTGGTTCTCCTCTTTCCAAACGCACATAACAGCCGCATGGTCTGCCGCTTTGGTAGATACGCCCTAGAGGCACAAGAGTCCTACAAGAGTTTATATTTTTAACTACAAGTCGTAAGCAATGACAAATCAAGGGTTTATTTTTGGTCTTTAGGGCTACCAGAAATTTTTAGATTTTTCAATATAAGGTCTTATTTCTTGCAGGACAATTTGTAGTTTCTGCACGTACCATTTGGGGGTATATGTTAGTGTTTTATTTTTATTCATTCAATTTAGCTGTTCCGCCCTGCTTTTTTTAATGTTATTTATCACAAACCTTAAATAAAAGTGTACATTTATAGTACATGCTGTGTAGGTTTAGTTTTATTACTGTATATGTGTTTTATTATAATTTTTGCAATATTACATTTTTTATTTTTTATCATAATAATCTAATAATAAAGCATCTATAAATCAGATGACAATAACTGTCCTGCAGCAGTTAGTCACGTCGGCAACATTAAAAAAAATGATCCTCTTAAGGTTTACACAGCAGTTCACGGCTTTCACTTCTCCGTTGGTCTCATTAATTCAGGTTGTATACTGGAATACTGAGCTACTTGGAACGAGAAAGTAAGAGCTATTGTGTGTATAAAAAGTTGTATAAGAAAGGGGAGTTCTGTTCTTGATCATTTTTTTCTACGACCCCCTGGTGCTCTTACTATGTAAACAGTCCTGTTTGCTGTCCTGATGCTAGACCTTAGAGACAAAGCATGCAAGTATACTCCGAAGCGAATGGTTTTTGGCAAAAATTACATTTATTTGTTTTTTCTTGGTCACACTGTTGACCACACATTGGTGCTTCTTCACTCTTAAAAGACTTTTTGAGTTATGTAAAGTCATGTATCGGATCCATCACCTCATGTGTGGAACATTCCTATATTACCATTGACTCTATAGTCAGCAAATCTAAAATGCAGGAACTTTTTTTAAAAATTTCGTCCAGATAGGTAGAACTCATCATGAGTCTGCTTTTGATGTGTCTCTACTTAATACTATGAGTTCAAAAGGGTGGACTGTGAATAAAGGGCCCGTTCATGTCTTCGAATCAATACAAGGGATTTTGCCATTTTTTAGATCTCTGCATTAGGTCTTAAAATGCAAAAATTAAAAACGTTGCAATATACTGATCTTACCGATTCTCCTTTGGTGCCCCACTGCATTTTCTGACGCTCCTGATGTTCCTCTGTGGATGGTGATGTGCCATCCATAGTAGCGGCACATAGCTGGCTGTCTAGTGTGGCGTTACTGTTTATACCAGCAATAAACCGCAATGGTTATCTGAAATCTTGCCACAACAGGAGTGTATTTTCACCAGGCCACAAAAGTAAATACCGTAAAACATATAATTACCAAACTCTGGCTGCTGCTCTAACCCCGATATATGACCATTTTATGGTTTTGGGTAAAAATCCAGTTTAATTCAGAAGAATGGGGCTCCAAAAAAATTGTTTTCATGGCCTTAAAGGAGTTTTCCGGGACTCAGTCTTAATTGATGTCCTATAATTAGGATAGGTCATCAATAAGGACCAAATGCCAGCACCCCCACTGATCAGCTGATAGAAAGGGCTGCGGCGACAAATTCCGCAGCTTCTTCATAGTTTGTCAGGCCCAGCGCCGTACACATCCAGCGACTGTGCCTGGGATTGCAATTCCAGTGTCATTCATGTGAATGGGACTGAGCTTTCCGCAGGCGTAATGGGACTAATCACTAGGGTAGTAAGTTGCTTATATACTTTGTTGTTGAAATAGAAGATCTCACAAGGATTCCCTCTCTAGGTCTGCGTGATGTTATGTTCTGCTAGCATATTGCTGATGCAACTTCAATAGGGAATTCTACAAATACCCTTTTAGATCCTATCTATGATATGTCCTGGTCTACAATGATACCAACAAAGATTACGATAGAATTAAAAGTGGATGTGCACATGTTCTGTATAGATGAATGTGGCCCTCAGAATTATTTTCTCTGGTGGGTCCAAAGAATCCTAGTCAAACTTTAAATTAAGTCTTTTTCTGGTGACATATAGCTCTTCAATTTTAATAATTGTCTTTTACGTTTGGACCATGAACATTTTTGACTGTGTGGGTTTCGTCCGGGTTCTCTGGTTTACTCCAAAAACACACAGATACGTTAATTGGCTTCTGATGAAATTGGCTCCAGTGTGTGTGTGTGTCTGAGATAGGGAATTCAGGTTGTGGCCCCTATAGGGACAGGGACCGATGTAAGTGATGGCAATCTCTGTACAGTGCTGCAGAGTATGATTGTGCTATATAAGCAGCAGAAGTAAAGAATAAATAAAAACATTGTTGAGGCATTTCATAATCTAGGATATTATACCATTAACGTGTGATAGATGCAGTTTCTACCTCTGCGACCCTCAAATATTGAGAACAGGGGTCCAATCAAAATGTTCACCGATTCTGCGTAACCGCTTACCTCATTGAATTCGGTGGAGATGCGGCTGCACATGCGTTAATATAAACGTTACCATTTTTATGGATTCCACACCGGAAAGATGTCTTGGCCTCTCCATGAGTCTAAAACACCAGACTCCAGCATCTTAAAGGGAACCTGTCACCAGCATTTCAACTATTGAACTCTACTCATCCCTCGCTGGCCGCTGCTGTCAGAAGTTCATTGCCGTTATCCCCTCTCCTAAACTCCTCCTCCGACCGTAAATGGTCTGCAAACATTTCTCGCCTTTTTTGGTAATAATCCGTCAGTCTCGTTCGTTCCTCTTCTTATGCCCGCCCACCGCCGAAAACTGGCACACCCTGAATGGCAACATCTCGTCTGAGACAGCTCGTATGCACCCATCATGTATGGTCCGATATCCTTCCCTGGTTCGTGCAGGCCTTAATTATAGTCAGTGCGCATGCGCAGCTATGGTGTCCCATTGTGCACACGCACCAGAACATGACATCGACGCGTAAGTGCAGGATTTCATGTGTTCTGGGGAAGGCGAGGAGCTGTCAATCAAAAGTAAGGAGGCGGGGATAACTCAGAAAGGCTTGAGAATGAAGATATGACTCTTTTCAAATGCAGATATGACTCTTTTATGCTCATTAGCATACGGTGCGGGAACACTAAAAAACTGAATACTGAAGATACAGAGCCGACTCAGAAGATAATTATAGGTTACATAAAAATGTTTTTTCACCCAGTACCACCAGGTATTGCTGGTTTAATAGGTGAAATGCTGGTGACAGGTTCCCTTTGAGACGTCAGCAGAAGTTCAATATACCTCCTATCATCTTTTTTTTATTGAATTTGTTAAATATTTGTATGTCTTGCTTTACGTTCCATCAAGTCATATATTTTCCTACTCTGTAAGCGGCAACTTCATTGTAACCATACATTGTGTATCTGCAGACCGACCTCAGCATTATATTACAGTGACATATTTGGAACACATTGACATTGACCTGGATTTCATATCTTTTTCCGAGCTGCCGGTCAGGATTGAGATAAATGTTTCATTAGTACTTATCTTGTTATCTCTCGGGAATGCAAACTACAATCCAATCATCCTGGCACATCTTCTGCAATTGTCTACAAGCTGATAAATACTCAACAGTAGAATGATAAGTGCAATGAGCACAATTGATGTGAAGTATTTACACTGAAGCTGCTAAAGTTCTTCCAAAATGATACAGATGTACATTAAGGTCCTCTAACACGGACCGATGTGGGCTGTGTAAACGAGCGCTGATCAACGAGACATATAATATAAGGCCTCGTGCACACTTCCATCAGCGTTTTCACGGCCGTATTTGACGGATCCGTGTGCCCGTTTTAGCGGCCGTGTGATTTCCGTATGCACTCCGTGTTTCAGTTTCCGAGCGCCGAGCTTGGTACTGTCCAGGGTGCTGAAAGAATTAATGGGCTGCACTGTTCGGCGGTAACGCTTTCAGCACCCTGGACAGTGACTAGCGCTGAAGAATGACCATGCTCGGCGCTCGTAAAATACAATTTCAATGAAATAAAGAATAAAAAAATCAGTTCATACTTACCCAGAACTCCCTGCATTTTCCTCCTGTCCGGCCTCCTGGGATGACATTTCATCCCATGTCACCGCTGCAGCCAATCACAGGCTGTAGTGGCGGTCACGCAAGTCTGGATGACGTCAGAAGGCCGGCCTCCACGGATGACGCCTCATCCCACGTGACCGCCTCTGCAGCCAATCACAGGCTGCAGCGGCCACATGGACTGCCGCGTCATACAGAAAGGTCGGACTGGAGGAAGAAGAGGGACTCATCACCAAGACAACGACCAGAGTATGTATGAACTGCTTTTTATTTTATTTTTATCAGCAGCCTCTTCTCTCTATCAGTGATTGATAGAGACAAGTGGCTGCCGATTAGTGTAATATATCTGTAATGTATTTCTGCCCGCCCGGCCGTAGCTAGGCAACGGCTCCGTCACACACGGATGGCACACGGATGCCTTCTGTGTGCCTTCAGTTTTTTGCATGGGCCTCACGGTCACGGAATCTCGGACCAAAGTAGGACATGCTCTACTTTTGTCGGAACGGAGCAACGGGTCCGTAAAAAAAACGTGTGCATGGCCCCATTGAAATGAATGGGTCAGGGTGCTAGCCGTCAGAAAAACGGCTAGCACCCTGAAGAAAAAGACTGAAGTGTGCACGAGGCCGAAGGGTCCTCTTACACGCCCACGTCAGGCCCATGTCCATGTCGGGCTTTGATCGGTGCTCATTTGCTCCTTAACACAAAGAGCTATGTTTGGGTTACTACGAGCACTCGTCCCAATACATTTCTATCATGTCGGCAGCGCGCCTTCTTGTTTACACAGGAGATGTGCTGCCGGCAGCGATAATATTTACTGCTGTTTAAACGATGCGATCAGCCGATGAACAAGCGTTTGCTCGTCATCGGCTACCCATTACCCTGTTCATGTGGACGCTCATTTGCCAGATAATTGGTCCGTGTAAAAGGGACTTAAGGTCATGAAATGTCTTGTTATATTCTTATAATTGACAGTAGTAGTTACAATATTATAATACACAACCCACCATCTACAGCAGAAAAGGCGGCTTTTAAAGAAGAAGCTGCTTCATGTCAATGTCTGACATGAAAATATGGTGTGAATTATGATGAGCTGCAGAAACTGGGGGCAATGTACTTTGTGATGCAGGCTCCAGCTGCTGCAGAAACTCTTTGAGAAGAAAGATGGGAGCTTCGTGTTAATAAAGTTGATTTTTATATGGTTGATTGTGCCAGCTGTTAGACCTGAATGCCTCTGAATCGTCTTTGCACGCCAAATATCCCTATTTGTTAGATCTGCGTTATTAAAGGGGTTGTATGAGATTATAAAAACATGGATATTGTCATCTAGTAATAGCGCCACTCTTGTCCATTTGCTGTCCATCTTTTTTTAATCTCATACAACCCCTTCCAATGGCTATGTCCACCATTGCATTTGATTTTTTTTTTAATTGCCTCAATATATCTAAAATAAAAAATGAAGCAACTTTGCAAATTGATTTAAAATATCCTACTATTTTGTGTCTACTGCTCCTATACAGACCTGCAATATATGGAGGAAAGTATTGGGACACACCTCTTCATCATTGAATTCAGGTGTTCCCTTCAGTCCCATCCAACCGGTGTATAAAAGCCTAGCGGTCGCCTAGCGGTCGCCATTACAGACATTTGTGATAGAACGGGTCGTTGTAAAGAGATCACTGTTTCCAGTGTGGTCCTGTAATAGGACGCCACCAGTGTAACAAGTCAGTTCTGGAAATTTCTTCCCTCCTAGATATTCCACCATGAATTGTGCGTGATATTATTATAAATTGGAAGGAACCGCAGCAACTCAGCCACAAAGTGCAGACCACGTAAAGTTACAGAGCGGGGTCCCGAGTGCTGAGGAGCTAGTACAGAAAGTCACCAACGCTCTGCTGACCCAATAACTGAGTATAAACCTCCCCTAACATCCGTATAAAACCTGTGCCCAGGAGCTTCATGGCATGAGGGCCGAGCAGCATTACCAAGCACAATGCAAAGCATCAGATGGAGTGGTGTAAAGTCGCCGCAACTGCACTCTGGAGTAGTGGAAACGTGTTCTGTGGAGTGACGCTTCTCTATTTGGCAGTCTGATTGTCGAGTCTGGGTTTGGTGAACAACAGGGGAACGTTACCTGCCTGACTGCATTGTGCCAACTGTAGTTTGGTGGACGAGGGATAATGCTATGGGGTTGTTTTTCAGGGGTTGGCCCAGGCCCCTTAGTTCCAGTAAAAGGAAATCTTAATGCTTCAGCGTACCAAGACATTTTGGACAATTGTAGCTTTCAACTTTGTGGGAACAGTTTGGGGTTCAGCCATTTTCTGTTCCTGCATGATTGTGCCCCATAAAGACATGGTTGGGTGAGTTTGGTGTGGAAGAACTTAACTGCCCTCATAAAGCCCTGACCTCAACCCCATCCAACACCTTTGGGATTGCGTGAACTATAATGGAAATTGTAAGCCAGGCTCTCACCTCCAAAATCAGTGTCTGACCTCATAAATGATCTTCTAGATAAATGGACAAAAATTCCCACAGACATCCTTCAAAATATTGTAGAAAGCCCCCAGAAAAGTGGAAGATGTTTTAAATTGTAAAAGGGGGAACCAACTCAACAATAATATCTATAGATTTAGAATGGGATGCCCAAAAGGCTCCTGAAAGTGTAACGTGTAGGTGTCTCAATACTTTTGTCTATTTACTGTATGTATTTCTATGGCTATAGACTACAAGCGAACCTTGCGTAGTCTGATCCTGCAAGCATATTCCCTTCCATACTTCTCACTAATATACATTCGGTATATTGCTTTTGATTGTTACACCACAGAGCCAATGAACTACTGAATTGTGACATTACTGTGTGCAAGGTCCTAGAAGGACTGAGTCCGAAGAAATGGATAGATCCATTCAGAGGCGGACACAGACTGCAGAGGGCCCCTGTGCAAACCTAACCACGTCCGCACGCATATAAAACGATATAAATCTATATTGCACATTTTATTACTACTTTAGAACACAAGTAACAAACATAAATAATGCAAATAATTTCCATATTTAACAACTGAGTATAACACAAAGCACTCATGTAACTAATTTATAACGACTTTATCGTGCTACGCTTACTGAATAATACCGCCACACCATAACCACATAGTGTCTGAATAATACCGACATACTGTTAATGAATAATACCGCGACACCATGACCACATAGTGACTGAATAATACCCCATACTGTTACTGAATAATACCGCCACACCATAACCACATATTACCACCACATAGTGACTGAATAATACCCCCATACTGTTACTGATTAATACTGCCACACCATAACCACATAGTGACTGAATAATACCCCCATACTGTTACTGAATAATCCCTCCACACCATAACCACATAGTGACTGAATAATACCCCCATACAGTTACTGAATAATACCGCCACACCATAACCACATAGTGACTGAATAATACCCTATACTGTTAATGAATAATACCTCAACACCATAACCACATAGTGTCTGAATAATACCGCCATGCTGTTACTGAATAATACTGCCACACCATGACCACATAGTGACTGAATAATACCCCATACTTTTACTGAATAATACCACACCATAACCAAATAGTGACTGAATAATACCCCCATACTGATGCTTAATAATACCGCCACACCGTAACCACATAGTGTCTGAATAATACCGCCATACTGTTACTGAATAATACCGCCACACCATGACCACATAGTGACTGAATAATACCCCCATACTGTTACTGATTAATACCGCCACACCATAACCACATAATGACTGAATAATAAATACCCCCATACTGTTACTGAATAATACCACCACACAATGACCACATAGTGACTGAATAATACCCCTATACTGTTACTGAATAATACCGCCACACCATGACCAATTTGTGACTGAATAATACCCCCATACTGTTACTGAATAATACCATAACCACATAATGACTGAATAATACCACCATACTGTTACTGAATAATGCCTCCACACCATAACCAAAAATGACTGAATAATAATCCCATACTGTTACTCAATAATACCGCCATACCATGACCACATAGTAACTGAATAATACCCCCATACTGTTACTGAATAATACTGCCATACTGTTACTGAATAATGTGGCCACACTATGGCCACATAGTGACCGGATAATACCCCCATACTGTTACTGAATAATACCACCACACAATGACTACATAGTGACTAAATAATACCCCCATACTGTTACTGAATAATACCACAACAGCATAACCACAGTGTATGAATAATACCGCCATACTGTTACTGAATAATACCGCCACACCATGACCACATAGTGACTGAATAATACCCCCATACTGTTACTGAATAATACCACTACACCATAATCACATAGTGTCTGAATAATACCGCTATACAGTTACTGAATAATACTGCCATGCCATGACCACACATGGACTGAATAATACCCCCATACTGTTACTGAACAATACCGCCATACTGTTACTGAATAATTCGGCCACACCATGAACACATAGTGTTACTGAATAATACCCCATACTGATAATGAATAATACCGCCACTTCATAACCACATATTACCACCACATAGTGACTGAATAATATCCCTATACAGTTACTGAATAATACTGCCACACCATAACCACATAGTGACTGAATAGTATTCCCCATACTGGTACTGAATAATATGGATGTAGCCATCTTTAACTTGACTCTGATAACTTGCTTCAGCATGATATCACAAAAAAAGCCATTGAAAAGTCATTGAAAAAGTCAAGATATGCGATCTAGCCACTGTTAATGCGTTAAAAGTCAAGGTAGAGATGACTACATCAGTACATCCATACAGTTACTGAATAATACTACCACACCATAACCACATAGTGACTAATTAACATCCCCCATACTGATAATGAATAATACCGCCACAACATAACCACATAGTGACTGAATAGTTCTCCCATATTGTGACCGAAGAAAACCGCCACACCATAACTACATAGTGCCTGAATAATACCCCAATACTTTAACTGAATAGTACGGCCACACCATGACCACATAATGACTGAATAATACTGCCATACTGTTACTGAATAATACCACCACACCATAACCACATAGTGAATTAATAATGCCCCCATACTGTTACTAAATTATACCACCACACCATAACCACATAGTAACTGAATAATACCCCCATACTATTAATAAATAATACTGCCACACCATAACCACATAGTGACTGAATAATACCCCCATACTATTACTGAATAATACCTCCACACTATAACCACATAATGACTGAATAATACCCCCATACGCTTAGTAAATTTTACCACCACACCATAGCCACATAGTGACTGAATAATACCCCCATACTGTTACTGAATAATACCGCCACACCTTAACCACATAGTGATTGAATAGTACCACCATATTGTTACTGAATAATACCGCCACAACATAACCACATAGTGACTGAATAATACCACTGTAATGCCTATGGCCGCGGGCCGTCAGTCTCACTCACCTCCTAACGCCCGCAACCATGAATCTGTGCGCGCTGGTTCCCATCTCCTCCTCGGGAGACGCCAGCGCTCACTTCCACTTCTCCCGGCCGGGTCACGTTTAGTTAGTACTAAATTAGCCCATGAGCACCCTGGACAATAAGAAGGGCCCAGCCCCTTCCTGCAATGCCTGAGCGTTGTTGTCGTACCCTAAGTCTGTCTACGCAAATGGTCTCCTGGTGTTTTCCAGTTCCCAGTGTTCCCCGTTCCTGCTACCTGTAACCTGTATCTGGTGCTATCCTGGTCAAGTGCCATGCTGAGATGAAGTCATGCTGTATACTACGCCAGTCCTGCTACACCACGCCTGGCGCCTGCCTGCTGCCTAGTCCCAGCCGAGCCTGTCTTGCTAATGTCTGAGCTACCACAGGTACACTATCTGAACTATAGACTGTGACCTGTGTCCTGTTGGCCAGCTGCCATACCGTCAAGGCGGTATGGACCAGTGGGTCCACGTACCCAACGTGACTACCACCATACAGTAACTGAATAATACCGCCACACCATAACCACATAGTGACTGAATTATACCCCCATACTGTTACTGAATAACATCGCCACTCCATAACCACATATTACCACTGTAATGGCCGTGGTCACGACCACTGCCTCCCTTTACCTATTGACAGCCGCGACCGCAGACATTCCTCCTCTGGCTGACAACTCCTTCCCAGGATACGTCATCGCATTCGGCTGATCTGTCCTGCAATGTCCACGAGGGGGTGCGCACGCACTGGTTCCCGGCCTTAAAGGGCCAGTGTGCGCATATGTAATTAATTAATTATTTCCTAAATCACCCTGGACTGTAAAAAGGGCCTTGCCCTTTCACTCCTCGCCTGAGCGTTGTTGTAGTTTTCCCATGTTCACATTGCAAATGGTCCCCTAGTGTTATCCTGCTCCCAGTGTTCCCGTGCCCTGCTACCTGTATCCTGTACCCCGTGCTGTGTTTCGTTCCTGAGCCTGTCTAGTGTTGGAGTCATGTTGTTTCGCCTGCTGGTATACACTACGTCTGGTGTCATCTGCCATCCCTGGTTTCATCCGCCACGTCTGGCGCAGCCTTACACGCCTTCTGGTATACACCACGTCTGGTGTCATTTGCCACTCATGGTACCACCACCACGTCTGGTGCAACCTGCCACATCTAGTCCCATCTATGCCAGAGCCTCTGCCATGGTCTGGACTATCTCAGATACCCTTGTGCTACGAACTACTTATATAGACTTTGCATAGACTGTAACTTGGCCAGCTGGTTCTCCGCTACGGCGGAGCGTCCTAGTGGGTCCACATAGCCCTAGATCGTGACAACCACCACATAGTGACTGAATAATACCCCTGTATTCTTACTGAATAATACTGCCACACCGTAACCACATGGACTGAATAATACCCCAATACTCTTACTGAATAATACCTCCAAACCATAACCACACAGTGAACTGAATAAAACTGTTACTGAATAAAAACCACCATACAAACACCAATATTACCACCACATAGTGACCATATAGTGGTAGATGCCAGTTATACACAGGAGCTCTGCAGACCATATAAGTGATTATTGCACATTTATATGCAATGACTCACAGGTGATGCCTTCTATGATTAGAGTCGTTCACTTTCCCTTTTTTTCTCCATCTGGCCCAGACCACTGTGAAAACTTATTCCAGGCGAGACTCGCCTCTACAGAATTTGACACACAGACATGTTGGTTTCTCGCTTTTCCAGCATCCTCCACACCTATACCCCATCCTCTAAACAAACTCGTAATCCACAGTGCCCCAGATAGTAATAATGATTCATCAGTGCTCGACAGAATAAAGGTGCCCCCTCAGTAACCGTGCCCCCTTTGGGCCCCCACAGTAATAATGTCCCCTTAGTGCCCCCTGTACATAGCGCCACAGCATCCCCTGTAGATAGTGACCACAAATAGCCCCATGTAGATAGCACCACAGAGCCCTCCCCCTTGTATATTGTGCCATATAGCTCCCCCTTAGTAGATAGTGCCACACAGCCCCACCTTTGTAGATAGTGCCACACAGCCCCCCCTTGTATATAGTGCAACACAATCCTCCCTCCTTGTATATAGTGCCACACAGTTCCCCTCTCTCCTTGTATATAGTGCCATACAGCTTCCGTCCCCCCACTGTTTCAGGTAGTGCCACATAGCTTCTCTCCCCCTACCCCTTGTATATAGTGTCGCACAGCTCCCTCCCCCTTGTATATAGTGTCACACAGTCCTCTCCCCAAAAAATACAATTCTACTTACTTTGCCCTGTTCCTGCGACGGACGGAACGCTGCATAGCCTCCAGGCGGGATGCTTGCACAGGCCAGCGTTATGCAGTGACGTCATCATGCCATCCTGCGCAGGGAGTCTTCCCAGCGACTTATAGGCTGCAGGCCTTATGTGGCCTGCAGCCTATAGCATTCGATTGCATCCGCATCATGAGGACGCAGATACAATTGAATGTGGCTGTCGCTCGCATCGGGGCCCCATCCAGTGCTAGAGACACCACCAGGCATGAGGGGGCCTGTGCTGATCTATGCGAACAGCGTTTAGGGCAGATGAGTGGGCCCCTGACCCCTCCTGGCCCCTGTGCAGCCGAACCGGCTGCATTGGCGATATGTCTGCCCCTGGATTCTTGTACAGATTAACTCATGTGAAGTTAAAAATTAGGCTAGAGATTCATGGCGACATAAAAATGTCTCCTGGGATTTGTGGTAAAATTTAACACCACTCGCAGTTAACTTTATTCTTTCCTGATAGGAAAGAAAGTTACACGTGACCTTGTAAAAAGCACTAAAAATTCTTTCATGGTCACAAAGCTCCTTGCAACATTTTTTTCTCAAAGGAAAACATTGAAGTTGCAGCAATTCTGGTATTTAACCACAAGTCCAGGCCAGCCCTAATTAGGTTACAGCCTGTGATCGGTAATAGCTCTATCCTGCGTGTCAAAGACACTGAAGGACCGCTAATACCGAACCCGTCTGTCCCACTGACCCGACGGATTCAGGTTTCAGCACTAGATATAGCTGCTCTGTGCTCTGTATGCAGGATACAAAGCAGCTGCATCTCAAAAAGTAAAAATAATTTTTAATAAAAAAAGTATTTACAAAGTTGCACAAAACACACTGATAGACATTTTTCTTAAAAAAACAAACAAAAAAAAACTATTTCAAAGGTGAACATAGCCTTTAATGTTTTCATAATGGGTGTTAATAATGTATTTTTTTGCAGGAAAAATATAAACTACATCCTGAGACTAAATATCACTTCTAGAAGTGGAGGGGTCGGCAATAGTGTCTCTGCCTATTTCAATCAGTTCCATCAAAGCACAATTCTACATGGTTACTTAGGCTTCATCTAAGAGCCTGGGAAAGTGTAAGACGCATTATATAGAACATGGACAGCGCTGATTAATGTTGGCTCCTATACCAACAGCAAGCAGCCCCATTCACATTTAATTATAACACTACTCCTCTGCAGTCAAGGGCTCGATGTCTGCTGCCTCCAGACTACCTCAAGCTCCTTCTTATCACTAAGAGAACTCCTCTGTGAAATGAAGGTTCCAATCTGCTTGTCTTGAGAAACTTAATTAAAAAGTTGGTTGGCTTCCTTATACTCCTACCTTATGATCTGTCACATCAAGTTCCTTGGGAGTTTTAGTAGGAACTGTTTAATTTAAAATGGAGAACTGAAGAATTACTAGTGGTCAACAAGGACACTAAAAAAAAAAAATTCTAATTGTATCAGTACTATGTTCTCTATGATGCTATTAGAGGGTTCTCTGGTTAAAGCTGGAATTTCCCCTTTCATTTATTTCTTAGAGAATCCCTAAAGGATTATCTCATAGTGCTAGCAATGCAACGTAACCAAAAATGGGCTCTTACCAAGCACTCATCAGGTCACAATGCTGGGTCCAGACACCACCACAGGAGAAGACCAATAACTAACAGGTACTAGCCAGGTACAGGTACAAGACATTTATTACTAATGCAGTGTGGGAGCTTATTAAGGGGTACCCCACAGAAAATAAAATGTCCCTGCCAGAGGTTTCCGTTAATGCCTTGTTCACATTGATGTCTTATCATTACATTCATTTTTACACTTTGTATCATAATAACTTACTGTGGTTTCAATATATCAGGGTCTATCTGCTTTATTCACAGCCTCATTCCTAATTCCCTCGCTCCTTCACTTCTTTAGTCTTCCCTCTCTTTTCCTTCATTTCTTTTTGCCTTCCTTTCTTTCTTTCTTTCTTTCTTTCTTTCTTTCTTTCTTTCTTTCTTTCTTTCTTTCTTTCTTTCTTTCTTTCTCTTTCTTTCCTTCCTTTTTATCCTCTTCATTCCTTTTTACCTTCATTCCTCTTGCTTTATCCACCGTGACTTACTTTCTTTTCTCTCCCTTCATACACTCATTTTTCTTCCTTCCTTCTTTCCTTCCTCTTTCTTTCTTTCTTTCTTTCTTTCTTTCTTTCTTTCTTTCTTTCTTTCTTTCTTTCTTTCTTTCTTTCTTTCTTTCTTTCTTTCTTTCTTCCTTTCTTTCTCTTTCTTTCTTTCTTTCTTTCTTTCTTTCTTTCTCTCTTTTCTTTCTTTCTTTCTTTCTCGTCATTCCTTTTTACCTTAATTTCTCATGCTATTTCCACCGTGACTTTCATTTTTTTTCTCTTCCTTCCTTCATTCCTTCCTTTCTTCCTTTTTCATTCTTTCTCTCTTTCTTTCTTTCTTTCTTTCTTTCTTTCTCACTCTTTCTTTCCTTTATTTCTCTTCATTCCTTTTTACCTTAATTTCTCATGCTTTTTCCACCGTGATTTTTTTTTTCTTCTCTTCCTTCCTTCTTTCGTTCCTTCCTTCTTTCGTTCCTTCCTTTCTATTTCTTTCTTTCTTTCTTTCTTTCTTTCTTTCTTTCTTTCTTTCTTTTTTTCTTTCTTTCTTTCTTTCTTTCTTTCTTTCTTTCTTTCTTTCTTTCTTTCTTTCTTTCTTTCTTACTCTTTCTCTCTTTTCTTTCTTTCTCTTCTTTCCTTTTTACCATAATTCTCTTCATTCCACTTTTTACCTTAATTTCTCATACTTTTTCCACCATGACTTTCTTTCTTTCTCTTTTTCTTTTCTCTCCCTTCCTTCACTCATTTTTCTTCCTTCCCTCCTTCCTTCCTTCCTCTTTGTTTCTTTCTTTCTCTTCTTTCCTTTTTACCTTAATTTCTCATGCTTTTTCTACCGTGACTTTCTTTTTTTTCTTTTCTCTTCCTTCTTTCTTTCTTTCTTTCTTTCTTTCTTTCTTTCTTTCTTTCTTTCTTTCTTTCTTTCTTTCTTTCTTTCTTTCTTTCTTTCTTTCTTTCTTCCTCTTTCTCTCTTTTCTCTCTTTATCTTCATTCCTTTTTACCTTAATTCTCTTCATTCTACTTTTTACCTTAATTTCTCATACTTTTTCCACTTACGTTTCTTTTCTTTTCTCTCCCTTCCTTCACTCATTTTTCTTCCTTACTTCCTTCCTTCCTCTTTCTTTCTTTCTTTCTTTCTTGCTTTCTTTCTTTCTTTCTTTCTTTCTTTCTTTCTTTCTTTCTTTCTTTCTTTCTTTCTCTTTCTTTCTTTCTCTTTCTTTCTTTCTTTCTCTTTCTTTCTTTCTTTCTTTCTTTCTTTCTTTCCCTCTCTCTTTCTTTCCTTTTTACCTTACTTTCTCATACTTTTTACACCATGACTTACTTTTTTCTCTTTTCTCTCCCTTCCTTCACTCATTTTTCTTCCTTCCCTCCTTCTTTCCTTCCTCTTTCTTTCCTAATTTTTCTCTTCATTCCTTTCTACCTTCATTTCTCATGCTTTTTTCACTGTGACTTACTTTCTTTTCTCTTCCTTCCTTCCTTGCTTCCTTCCTTCCTTCCTTCCTTTGCCTTTCTTTCCTTTTTTTCTCTTCTTTCCTTTTCACCTTAATTCCTCATGCTTTTTCCACCGTGACTTTCTTTATTTTCTCTCCTTCCCTTCATTCCTTTCTTCCTTCCCTTCATCCTTCTTTCCTTCCTTCCTTATTTCCTTCCGCTCTTCCTTTGTCTTTCTTGCTTTTTTCTCTTCATTCCTTTCTACCTTCATTCCTCATGCTTTTTACACCATGACTTACTTTCTTTCTTTCCTTCTTTTTTTCTCCCCCGTCCTTCACCGGTGTGTGCAGGTGACAAAGGGCAACCTCTTTAAGTAGAATGGATGAGGAACTTGATAATACATTCACAGTTAAATACTAAATTTTTTTACCAGATTTCATGAAATCCTTGAAAAATCCTGTTTTACTATTGACTGATACTGTGAGTTAAGTTACAAGCAATTAGCCGGCTCTGACACATGACTTCATATTATATATGGGTTTTTGATGTGGCAGTGAGTCCAGCATCACCTTGACTTCATTGTTAAGTCATTTATAAGTTGTCTTTTGCTCCTTAGAAAACTGTGATGTCCCTGAATAGAGGTATCGATCTCTCAGGCCGACAGGCAGAACTGACAAGCTGGGTGATTCACATGATGAAGAGTATATGATACACTCTCAAGGTAACACAATGATGTCAGCTTCCAGCTTCTTAGAATACTGCTGCCAATAGCTGCAAGACGACCAAAATATCAATTTGGTCCTATCTAAAAGATAAGTCCGAAATAACTTTCCAGGATTCATGTGAACCACGCCTTTGACCATTGTTGTCTGTAAACATAAGACCATGTATGTTTGTGATAAATGTACATTATATTTTACGTTTTACTTTATTTCATTTTTAGTATAAACAAAAAATATGTATCTAACTAATAAACATGCAGGCTTGCTGCTGTTGGTGGATCTTGTTAAAGATGATCTGTCAGCTCTCCTGACATTTTTGTTTTGTGTCCCTACATAGTCTGACAATGTCCACTTAGTGCTAACATTGTCAACAGGGCCGGACTGGCCATCTGGCAGTTCTGGCAATTGCCAGATAGGCCGGTGAACAGTGGGCCGCCTGCTGGCCGCCCAAATGAACAGTGTCGGCGGCCGGCCTCAGGCGGCATGGTAAAGCATTTCTAAGGGGGCGGCACAGCAGCTAAAAACTGCTGTCCGACTGTAATAGCAGCTGTAGTCTGTGCTGCTATATAACAAAACTCCCTGTGCTACTTTAAAATCTCCCCCTCCAGCCCTCCTCCCTACTCTTCACACCTCTCTTCCTCCTGCTGTTACCAGTCGGGACGTGAGGGAGGGGGAGGGGAGGCTGTCTGCGGGCACTGTGTCGGGAAATGCTGGAGTGAAAGATCTCAGCCCATCAAGCTGCTGAACTCCCTTCACAATTATCCTACATAAAAAGTAAGTGCATGTGTGTTTATAATGTGTACTTTATATGCGTATAATGTGTGCATGTAATGTGCATAGTTGTGTGTGTCTGTGATGTTTACATGTGTGTGTATATATAGTGTGTATATATATATGTATATATATATAGTGTGTGATGTGTATATATAGTGTGTGTGATGTGTAGATGTTTGTATATATAGTGTGTGTATATATAGTGTGTGTGTGATGTGTATATGTGTGTACATACAGTGTGTTATATGTACGTGTGTGTGTGTGTGTGTGTGTGTGTGTGTGTGTGTGTGTGTGTGTGTGTGTGTAGATATATATAGTGTGTGTTTATATAGTGTGTGTGCATATATAGTATGTGTGTGTATATATAGTGTGTGTGTGTATATATAGTGTGTGTATATATATATATATATATAGTGTGTGTGCGTATAGTGTGTATATATAGTGTGTGTGTTTATATAGTGTATATATAGTGTGTGTGTGTATATAGTGTGTTTGATGTGCATGTGTGTGTGTGCGTGTATATATATATATGAGTGGGTGTGAGTGCAGAACGCTATAGCTGTTGTATTTATTTAACTCGTAGTTTAAATACTGCAGATTTTACCAATGGATTTCATTGTGGAAAATCTGCATCATAAGGGCTTGTTCACACGTATTGGAATTGCTGCAGAAAATGGGGCGTATTTTGCTGCGTTTTTCACAATCCTGGGGGATGGGGACATTTCCTCTGAAAAACACAGCAATTCAGTCCACTTTACACAGCGAGGATTGACATGCTGCGGTACGAAAAATATGCACCGCAGGTCAATTTCTGGTCAGAAATTTTACGCAGCGTGTGGATGGGATTTGATAAATCTCGCCCACTTTGCTGCTACTGTATTCTGCTGCGTATTTTCCGTACGCAATTCCGGATGGAAAATACGCAGCAATTTGATTACGTGTGGACAAGCCCTAATACAGAAGCAGCAGAGAGGGTGAGATTTGAACAAATCTCATCCACACGCTGCGTAAATGATAAGTGGAAAAAACGCTCAGAAATTTGCCTGCACGTCAATTGTATTTGAGTAAATAATGCTTATTTTTTTCGGGTTTTCCCCATTTACTTCAATGGTGAGGTAAAACCCGCAACAAATAGCAGATGTAGTGTTTTTTTGCTGCGGAAAAGCAGCGATAAGCAGTCTCTTCATCCAGGCCGGCCTCTTGGGATGATGTTTCATCCCATGTGACTGCTGCAGCCAATAGCAAGCTGCAGCGGTCACATGAGATGAAACGTCATCCCAGGCCTGCAGGATGTAGGAGGGAAGCGTCGCCATGGTAAGTATCCTTTATTTTCTGCTCAGTTTTCCGCAATGGCCATTCCTGGCCGAAAAACTGCACCACAATTTGGTGCGTTTTTTCAACTGGAATTCCCTGCGGCGCACAGGGCGAATACACTGTGTGCTTTACACAGCTTATCCGCCCTGTGTGAACATACCCGTACAGTATATACATATAGTAGCTGCTATCTTACAACGTTACAGCTGCAAACCACGTCAACATGCTGCATTCCCACAAGTCAGCGCAGTTTTCAAATGATTGTTAATGTCCATGGAGTTTTTTGCAGACATTAACAATCATTTAAAAACTGCACCGACTTTTTGTAAAACTGCATGTGCTACTTGTTGCACTGGACAATGGTTGTTACGATCTGATTGTTTGAACTAAAGGCTATGTATACCATTCAAAGGGTTATATATATATTGGCACTATTTTTTGGGGTGTAAGCAACTCCCAGTATATCATTACCATTGTTCATGTCATACTGGAAGCTGCTAACCTGAGTCTGCAAATGATCTCTGTACTGAAATGTATTTGTACTGAGCTTGGTTTTGGTACTGTGTATATACAAGCTTGGTTCTGGTGTTTTGTGTGTGTGTGTGTGTGTGTGTGTGTGTGTGTGTGTGTGTGTGTGTGTGTGTGTGTGTATGTGTGTGTGTGTGTGTGTGTGTTTGTGTGTATATACATATATATATATATATATATATATATGTACTGAGCTTTGTTCTGGTGCTGTATATATGTACTGAGCTTTGTCCTGGTGCTGTATATATGTACTGAGCTTTGTTCTGGCGCTGTATATTTGTGCTGAGCTTTGTTCTGGTGCTTTATATATGTACGGAGCTTGGTTCCAAACATTTACCTGTATGTTTGTTTCAGATACAGTAAAATCTATAAAATCAACTTTTAAAACGACGCACACTATATGCTATCTAGTCATTAAAGGTTGTTATTCCTATAGATAGTCCGTCTCAAAGAGAAGGAAACAGCCTATGACTCCTAGCAAAATATGATTTAGACCAAAAAGAACAAAAAGGGAGCATATAGACTAGGATATGTTTTGTATTACAGAATATATTTATTTATTTTAGACAATGAAGATAAAAGCACAAATTTATAATGTATAACATATAAAAGAGATGATATCAACACCATATATACATTGCTTAATTATTTCACGAGTGATTATACTAATGTGTGGTACTATTTAGCTACATTTTGTGAGAGTAGCATGGCAACAGAAAGATGTTACGGATACATTCAATGTGTGAAACTTAATATTACAGAATATATTTGTCAGGCCCATGGCCGCGGGCCGTCAGGTTCACTCACCTCCTGATGCCCGCAGCCATGAACTGTGAGCGCTGGTCCCCATCTCCTGAAATTAGTACTAAATTAGCCCATGAGCACCCTGGACTATAAGAAGGGCCCAGCGTTGTTGTCATATCCAAAGTTTGTCTAAGCAAATGGTCTCCTAGTGTTTTCCAGTTCCCAGAGTTCCCTGTTCCTGTACCCGTGTCCCGTGCTATCCTGGTCAAGTGCCGTGCTGAGCTGAAGTCGTGCTGTGCTGTATACCATGCTTGTCCTGCTACACCACGCCTGACGTCTGCCTGCTGCCTAGTCCCAGTGGAGCCTATCTTGCCACTATATGCTCCCTTTTTGTTCTTTTTTGGTCTACTCATTAAAGGGTCATTGGGCGGTGCCGCTATACTGTACACAGTCCTAACTGCAAACCAACCTTTCCATGCTTGGTTGACATCCCCCTGACTGTTATACATCACTACCAGTCTTCTCCAACTTTCTTCGATGCACCATTGCCTTGTACTTCATGAGCACACACCGTTGAGCGAGGTGTACTCTGCCCGGCTTCATCGCTGCACCGCGCATTCCAGGGGAGTACAAGGCAATGGAGAAGGCTGGTAGTAATGTAGAACAGTCAGGGGGATGCCAATCAAGATCTGGGGGGCGCCATTTCAATTTTCGCCTCAGGCAGCAGAAAAGCTAGAATCGGCCCTGGGCGTAGGAGCCACTGAAACCAGCCGCCGCCACCTGCACTAATTGTACCTGCCTTACAATTACACTGATTGGCTTGGGCAGAATGACTTGCCCCTCCAATTAGCGCCTTTCAACGATGCTAGCGAAGCGATGATGCAATGTGGGGCACCATATACAGGGGGGCTATATGTGGGGCACTATATACAGGGGGCGCTATATGTGGGGCACTATCTACAGGGGGCTCTATGGGGCACTATCTACGGTGAGCAGTGTGTGTGTGTGGGACACAGTGTATGCTGCTATTATAATCAGGGACACAGTGTATGGTGCTATTATAATCAGGGACACAGTGTATGGTGCTATTATAATCAGGGACACAGTGTATGGTGCTATTATAATCAGAGGTGCAGTGTATGGAACTAATATATTTAGGGGTACAGTGTGTGTCACCATGAGAATTTCATCTTCATTTATAGGTGCAGAAATGTTTGAATAGTTTGAAGCTGAAGTCATCTGAGCGGCAAACTCTGCAGAAATGGGTCGTAGCCGGGAGAAGTCATCACAGAGGTCTGGACCGGATGGAAAAGAAAAGAGAAAAAGAACAACTAGAATCTGAGACGTCACCGGTGAGTCACTTAATATAAATGTTTATACTGCCTCTAATCAGCACTGTAGTCACTGTATGATCTGCAGCGAGATGATGGGTAGTATGTTTTTTTTTGTGAAACAGCAACTCCCAGCATATTCTTACCATTGTTCTGTCCATGCTGGGAGCTGTAGTTTTACGCCGTACAAACCTATACGGCAGGGCTTGCACTAAATTGAGCTGTATTTGGGCTGTATTTATGTGCTGAGCTTGGCTCTAATGCTGTATTTATGTACTGTGCTTGGTTCTGGTGCTGTATATATGTACTGAACTTGGTTCTGGTGTATACATGTACTGCACATGAGTCATAAGTGTCAGTGGTGTAAGTGCGCATGTGTCCTAGGTGTGAGTGGTGTGTGTGCACATGTGTCCTAGGTATGAGTGATGTGCATGCGCATGTGTCCTAGGTGTGAGTGGTGTGCATGCGCATGTGTCCTAGGTGTGAGCGATGGGCGTGAGCATGTGTCCTAGGTGTGAGTGGTGCGCGTGCGCATGTGTCCTAGGTATGGGTGGTGTGCATGCGCATGTGTCCTAGGTGTGAGTGGTGTGCGTGCACATGTGTCCTAAGTATGAGTGGTGTGCGTGTGCATGTGTCCTAGGTGTGAGTGGTGTGCATGCGCATGTGTCCTAGGAGTGAGTGGTGTGCGTGTCCTAGGTGTGAGTCTCACGAATGCAGCATGTGTTCAGCTTGTGGGTTGCATCTGTGTGTCATGTGTCTAGAATGTGAGTGTGTGTATATATGGCTGAATATAAAATATAAATCAAACTATTTAGTTACAGTATAGGGATATTTTAGCATTGGATAATGGTATCATTTGCAATCTTTATATGTCAGTATTAGGCCATGATCACACAATCAGGATTTGATTAGGACTAAGTCCCTGATTCCACACCTAAATCCCTTTCAAATCCACTAACATTCTGCATCCATTACAAGTGATTGGGCTATTTTATACCCCATTCACATGCAGCAGAAATAAGTCTGCTTGAATTTTTTCGGCTTTGCGAAAAACATCCTCTAAAATAATGAGCATGTTTATTATTCTCATGGAAAAGCAGTGGATTCACTGGAGTTGGAACTATCAGGAACTATTTTCATTTACACCTGTTTTAATAAATCTCCCCATGTCTTGTATAGCTGAAAGGTGGTCCCAGCCTAACACTGGCGGCTGTGTATGGCCTGCTGTGGGCCTGTGTGCTTAAAAATGCCAGGGCTGATTTTTAGTCCCAGTCCGGCCCTGAATTGTCAGACTGTGTAGGGACCAAGGGAAATGGTAACATCCATTTGTAAATGTATTCAAATTTTTTTATTTTATAGGGATTTTAAATATGTACTAAATTAGACAAGTCAGAAGAGCTGACATATCCTCTTTAACACATTATTTTCACCCTAAGTGTAAATTCACATGTGGCCTAAATACTGCGGACTTTCCGCAACAGATTTAGTTGCGGAAAATCCACAGCATAATACAGTATCAGCAAACTGGATCTGAACAAATCTCATCCACACGTTGCTTAAATGCTCAGCGGAAAAAAAAAAACGCTCAGAAATTTACCTGCGGTGCAGTTTTTTAGTCCGCATCGTGTCAATTGTATTTGCGTAAACGCTGCTTATTTGTTGTGGATTTTCCCCATTGAACTCAATAGGAGGTAAAACCTGGAACAAATAGCAGATGTTGCCTTTTTTGGAGGTGGAAAAGCAGCGATTTAGGAAAAAAAAAAAATCTAAGGCTATGTTCAAATTCCTCCTGCAAAAACTGCTCCAGACGGTTTTTGCACAGAGGTTTGACAAAAAACTCTTCAAAACACTCGTCGAGGCGTTTTTTTCCGCTTTCTGACTGATTGAAATGGGGTTTTGGAGGCGGAAACCGCCTCAAGATGCGTCATGATGCTTCTTTTTACCACGACGCATTTTTTTTACCCGCGGTAAAAAAACTCGTCCAACTCCCATTGAAATCAATGGGAGGCATTTTCGGGCAGTTTTTAACGAGTTTTGCGGCGCGGTTTCCGCGTCAAAGAACTTGTCAAAAAAACTCTGTGTGAACAGGGCCTTATACTTACCCAGAATTCTGTGTTTCTTCATCCAGGCCGGCCGCCTGGGATAACGTTTCATGCCATGTGACTGCTGCAGCCAATCACAGGCTGCAGGGGTCACATGGGATAAAACGTCATCCGAGGACTGCGGAACGTCATGACGTCAGGAGGGACGTGTCGCCATGGTAAGTATCTATATTTTTTTCGGTGCAGTTTTGCTGTGGACATTCCGGCCAAAAAACTGCAGTACAATTTGGTGTGGTTGTTTGGCCAGGATCTCCTGCGGCGACCAGGGAGGTTATGCTGTGTGCTTTTACGCAGCGTATCCGCCCTGTGTGTACATACCCTAATTATGACTCGTGTCAATCCCCAGCTCGACAAATTAGCATCAAATAGTCTGATAAACACTGAAATACAGAGTACTTTTTGTTCCAGTTTCCTAGTACATTATATGGTACAATAAATGGTCTTTTGAAAAAAAAAAAAAATGCAACTCACCTTCCCCTAATAAACAAGCCCTCATACGGCTATATTGATGGAAAAATCTAAAAGTTATAACTTTTGAAAGGAGAGAAGGAAAAAAAAGAAATGAAATACTGAAAAGTGAATGCAGTAGAAAGGGGTTAATCCCCCTGGAAATGTGTTCATAAATTGACTACTGTGTTTTACTATTCCTCTTGTTAATGAGTCCCTACACAGTCTGACACTGTGCAGTATTGAGAAGGGAAATGGTAATGCCCAGATGTCCATTTCTTCTTACATTTCCAGGAGGAATAACAGAGGAATCACACAATACAAAGTTCTAAGAAATTGTGATTTTGTGAGGAATAAAAGTATTTACTAAAACAGACATGTCAGGAGTGGAGACAGACCCTTTTTAAGACATGCATTCCCTGTAAAAGTTAAACAGAAAGGAAAAGAGTGAAGATTACATTCGGACCCCAAGGAAGCTTCCTTTCATGTCCTGTGTATAGCATCGGTCTCCAAAACAGAAACTCGGAACATTTAAAGAGAATATTTCAAAGTAACAAAAATGATACACGGATTGTCATGCAGGATTATAACGGATTACAGCATAGGAATATTAATCGTAGAACAAAGAGCTCCGAGAGCCGTGTTTAGGGAACTTTAAACACCTCAGAGTTGTAACGTCAGCCACGTAGAAATGTCCGGAAATTCAGGGTAAAAACATGTCTATCATGAAGAGAACACAAAAATCATTATTCATCTTCATGTTAACAGGAATATCGCTCTTCACATAATCCAAATTTAAAGTCTACAGTGGTGAGAAAAAATATGTGCCCCCTTCCAGATGCCTCCTGGATTTGCCAATGCATCATATAAAAAAAAAATTTGTGGCCTGAAGCAAAATTAGACTAGTTTGAAAAATCAGACTAAGGCCCTGTGCAAACGGACGTGTTTTTGCAGCCGCAATTCACCCACAAATTTCTCTGGGCCCATGCACACAACCGTGGTTTCCACGGTCGGTGCATTGCCCGGGAGCCTGAACCGCAAAAAGATAGGACATGTCTTATTACGGCCGTGTTTTGCGGTCCAGGCTCATAGAAATGAATGCACGTGGCCATGTACACTCCGTGGCCGTCCGAGCCGAAAATCACGGCCGTGCACACCACTATGGTCGTGTTCATGGGGCCTAGGCCCTCAAGCACACATCCGTTGCTATTTGTACGGCCGCAAATATCAGATCCGTGAAACAGACCGCAAACGGATGGCTTCGTGTGTGGTCCATTGTTTTAACAGACCAAATGAATAGAAAGGCAGAGACCGATCCGCGAAAAACAGACAGGAGTAGGACCTGTTTCATTTTTCGCAGAATGGACGCACGGGATCCAGTAGCGGGGCCACTGAGATGGTGGGGCCCACCGCGACCGCCAGCGTCATGACCGCCGCTTCCGCTGCCCCCGTCTTGGCCACACCACACAGGGTGGCCTGCTGCCTGTCTGAGGGGGCGGCGGCGCAACTGAAAACAACTGAAAAATTCAGCGCCTCACAATGACGCTGATTGGCAGTGAAATGCTTCAGTGTGCTATCCGTTTTCTTAACGGATAGCACACTGACTCATTCATTTCTATGGGGCTTCCGTATTCCGTATTTTTAATACTTCCGTATTTTTAAAGGAAACATGTCCTATTCCTGTCCGTTTTTTGCGGATCAGTCTCAGCCATTCCATTCAGGTGGACAAAATAGACGAGGAGACAGCACTTCCAACATGCACGGGTGATTAAAAAGCTGACATATGTTGGAAGTGCCGTCTCCTCGTCTATTTTGTCTATCTGATATCGGGGACCGCGGATCCGGTCCTATTGAGGCGTGCACCCACTTGTGGTCCAGTGCTGTGGTCATTTTCTGCTTTTGATTCCATTCAGATGGTCTGTTGAATCAACGGTCCGCACACGGTAGCAATCTGTGTGCGGTCCGTGTTTTACAGATCCGTGATTTGCGGCCGTATGACGAACAACGGATATGTGCATGAGGCCTTAGTAATATGAAAATTAAAAATACTTCTACTCACCTACAGCAGACTTCTGTCTTCTTCCTGCACCGCAATGTAAAGTAGGAGCCAATAAATAATTCTCTTAGGGCATGTTCACATGGTGCAAAGAAAAAATGACGTGTGAACGTGTCGAATACACTAGCATTTTTTTTTGTGAAGCGGTTTTTAAAATACAGGGATTTTGATGCATTTTCTGCATGTTTTGTGTGCGCTTTTTGGACGTTTTTTGGCGCGAAGTTAGGACTTCCACTGACTCTGGAAGCATTTGGCGCATTTTACGCACCAAAGAATTGATCCAACGCTTCTTTTTTTACACAACGCTTATGTACTAACGGCTCACTTTCCCATTGATGTAAATGGGAAGCTTAATCAAGCGTTATTTGATGCTTTTTTTGTGTGTTTTTTTTACACATTTTCTGTGCGCTTTTTGAAACTTTTTTGGCGCATTATTAGGACTCTTATTGGCTATGGGAAAATTTGGCGCATTTTACATGCCAAAGAATTGACTCGACACTTCTTTATTTACGCAACGTTTTTTTTTCTTAAACGCTTGTGTAAAAAAAGTACGTTGTATGTATTAACGGTTCGCTTTCCCATTTATATGAATGAAAAAAAAAATCCACAAAAAAACGAAAAAAAATATAATAAAAATAAGTAACTTAAAAAAAAATTTGAATTCGCGACACATTCCCTTTCAATTATTACTGCAATTATTTAAAGAGTTTGTCCACTTTTGACAGTATATTTTTTTTTGTTAGAAGCCTCTCCTAAGGCCTTGTTCACACAGTGCAGCCATTGAGAGGTTTAATTTGAAGCTTCTGGGGTCCAATACCAAATCTGCAACAATCTTTACATCTACCATGTTAGAATACTGGTGTCTTAACATGTGGCAGGGAATTGTATGGGTTTCCTCAGGCACTAAGGTTTGAGTACGACTGCTACCTCTGCACCCCCTATAGCTAAGCTCCTGCTTCAATAATTACATACGTTGTGTGCTGTCATTTTCTATTGTTTGACCCCACGTTATAAGATCTGCTAGGGGTCTCTTTAAAGGCTATGAAAACCTGGAAAAGGCATTTTTATATATAAAAAGGTCAGTCTGTCTAATTTGTGCAATTTTATAAATAGTTTTTATGAAAAATAGTTTTTGCTTTTTGTGATACAGCTGCTTTGTATTCTTTGTATCGTGCGCTGAATCCTGTATCCGTCAGGTCCGCGGGACTGACGAGTTCAGTGTCAGCGGATTGGACATGCAGGATCGAGCTTTTACCGATCACATCTAAGTTCATAACTTAGATGTGATGGACAGAGCCGATGCCAGAACCCGGCAAAACCAGGCAAGTGCCAGGGCCCACTACCCTTGGGGGGCCCACTCGTCTGCCGGGTGTTGTCGCTGCCGTCGTCACGGCATTACTGTCCATATATGCACAGTAATGTCTGGACGAGAGGAGGAGTCCCAGGTAGAGCGATAGCGGCTCTGCTCTGGGACTCCATCTCTGGGGAAGCCCCTGACATCACTGCCCATATATGGACAGTGATGTCAGAGGGAGCGAAGGGGTCCCAGGCAGAGCGCTACAAGCGGCTCTGCTCCAGGACTCCATCTCTGTGGAAGCCCATGACATCACTGTCCATATATTGACAGTGATGTCAGGAGAAGAGAAGGAGTCCCAGGCATAGCGCTAGCGGCTCTGCTCCAGGAGTCAGTTTCTGGGGAAGTCCCAGGCAGAGTGCTAGTAGCGCTCTGCCTGAAACTTTGGCTCTGGGGTTGCCCCTGACATCACTAGCCGTATATGGACAGTGATGTCAGGGGCTTCCCCAGAGCTGGACTACCGGAGTAAAGTCTTTACTAGCTTCATGTCCGGGAATTCAGGTCTCCCCTCGGACATCACTATCCATATATGGACAGTGATATCAGGAGCAGAACAGGAGTCCCAGGCAGAGTGCTAGTAGTGCTCTGCTCAGGACCAGGGCTCTGGGGTTGCCCCTGACAACACTGTCCATATATGGACAGTGACGTCAGAGGTTTCTCCTGAAGCGGAATTCCCAGCCAGAGCATCTGCAATGCTCTGGCTGGGGATGCCACTCCTAGAGGAACCCAAAAGTAGCTACCCACAGAGAGGGAGTCTGTGTGGTACTACCAGGGAGGTTGGCAGTGTGGCACTACCAGGGAGGGGGGCTGTGTGGCACTACCTGGGAGGAGGGGGGCTGTGTGGCACTACCTGGGAGGAGGGGGCTGTTTGGCACTACCTGGGAGGTGGGGGCTGTGTGGCACTCCCTAGGAGGTGGGGGCTGTGTGGCACTACCTGGGAGGTGAGGGCTGTGTGGCACTACCTGGGAGGTGGGAGCTGTGTGGCACTATCTGGGAGGGGGGCTGTGTTGCACTCCCTGGGGGGCTGTCTGGCACTACCAGGGAGGGGGGCTTTGTGGCATTACCTGGGAGGGGGACTGTGTGGCACTACCTGGGAGGGGGGCTATGTGGCACTATCTACAGAGGGAACTACATTTATGGTGGTACAAACTGGGGGCCTAACTTCTATATGGGGGCATAAACAGGGCCTAACATCTATATGGGTGCACAAAGTGAAGTTTTCTGCCATTTTACTGCCACCGTGAGTTGCCCCGCAATGGGGCCTACTAAGTCTGTGTCGCCCAAGGACCTGGAGCCAGCCCTGGTGATAGATAACAGATGGATGAAGCGTGTCAGAGACACGAATGACCCGCTGTCACCGAACTCGTCAGTTCCGCAGGACTGACAGATTCAGGTATTAGCGAAAGATACAGCTGCTCTGTATACAGTATACAGAGCAGCTGTATCTCAAAAAGTAAAACAAATTTGTAATAAAAACTATAGTTGCACAAATCACACTGATTGACCTTTTTATTTAAAAAAAAAATCCCTTTCAAAAGGTGTACATAGCCTTTAAAATATTTATAGAGTAATGTGACGCCAGTGTGTTTATGTGGACAATTACATCAGACATTGTGCAGAAGAAGACGTTTTTAGGTAGGTCATGAAAAATGATATACCTATCCAAATGTTTCTCTAAATGCTTTTTTTTCCTGGCACCATAAAGTAGAACATATTGTAGAGAATCCAGTTGCTACATGATGGAAATAGGTCCGCAGGGATAAGCCAGTTCAAGGTAGGAAGGAGCTCATGTTATGACTTGGTATATAAGAAACATCCAGATTTCCCGGTTTGGAATTGAACATTTTGTATTTTACTTCCAGCCAGAAATGCTGCTGTACAGTAAAAAGATCTGCTGCAAATTAAGAGATTAGTGAGGAATGTTTTGCCAGGTCACCATAAATCTGTCAATTCAAAGCCTTTAATTTGATACAGGACTACATTTACTAAGTACAAAAAAGTCACTTAGTCTCCATAATGTGTAACCTGGCTCAGGAGGAGTCACTGAGAACCACTCACAAGTAAAAACTGCTTCCGAGGAAAGTGGCTTAATGCAGAGTAAATAATCTGTCACTCAAACCTAGATGAAGGGAAGAAAACGGAAACTACTTCAAGTGAAAGTTTGTATCAGGATGAAGCAATCTAGGAAGACTTATTGAAGAGCATTTCCTGGCTAAATGTACTTATATAGGTATGTAATTAGCATATCGGCTCCTGCACATGGCCGTATTACAGATTTGTGTGGTACAGATCTATAATATAGCTCCCATAGAATTCCGTGGGTCCATTCTGCACCTCCAATTTTATACAGACAGCAGAAATAAGAATCAAATGAACCAGGATAAAGATGATTCCAAAGTTATACTGTATCTCATATATTATCAAAAGAAAATGGCAATGTTTCGGCCACGCATAGCCTTATTCAAACCAAACATACATTAAAAAAAGACCAACATGGCCGAAATGTTGCCTCCAGAATAAGAAAAAAATTATGTACTGTCTGCTTTATACCAGCTGTCACAATTCTGGGGTATGTGGACCCACTAGCCGCTCCGCTGTAGCGGAGTGGCAGCTAGCCAAACAATAGTAAATGGAAAGTCTTAGAACAAGAGTACTTGTATGAGAGTCCAGACAGACACGAGATGTAGCAGACGCTTTCGCGAAGATGATTCGTGGCACAGATGACGCGTGGCGTTGAAGATGACGCTTGGCATGGCAGATTACACTGGACGTGGCAGATGACACTTAGCATTGCAGATGGAACAAACACGACTCCAACACTAATCAACAGCTCAGGAAAAAACACAGTTACAGGATACAGGAAGCAGGATACGGGAACACTGAGAGCAGGAAACAACCAAGAGACCATTTGCTTAACTAACAGGGGAAGACAACAACAATGCTCAGGCACAGGAAGGAGGGCAGAACAGACTTATATAGGACAGGGTGCACAGGGAAAATTCTAATGGTGCGCACGCTGGCCATTTAAGAGGACACCAGGCCGCGAGCGTGGGAGCGAGCAGAGGACGGGAGCAGTACATGTCGGCATCCTCAATGAGAAGGACTTCGGTGCACAGGTAAGAGCTGCTGGCGGCCGCTAGGAGAAGCCAAAAAGCAGCGAACAACGGCCGCCAGCACTACATCAGTGATTTGGATTCTTCCTTCTTCTGTCTTCAACTGGTGAAGTTTGCGGAGTGCCCAACAGGCTTTGCACAAGTCAATAAGACAATAAGTGATGCACTGTTTGTTTTTGATGGTCCAGATTTTGGACCATGATATAATTCGGCAAAGCATGGAATGAAAATATCTCCATAGGTTTGGAGAGTTTCCTTTCTCTTGGTTTTCATGCAGACAAAGGGATGTCACTTTTTTATGACTCAGACTATCATCCTGAGGTAACCCATGGCACACATTGGTTTGAAATCAAAAGAACTACTAAAATAGTGGGAAATGCAATTGTAGACCATCTAGTTGAGAGATTTCAAACATTACAAATTTCTAGTTAAAATCTTACTACAAATGAGTTAAGGCCCTTTTACACGGGACGATGATCAGGGAATGCTTGTTCCCGATCATTGGCCCGGGTAAAAGGGCCCATCGATCAGTGCCGAGTAAAATGACCTTTATTAGTGGCAATAGACAGGAGAGTACCCCTGCTCATTAGAACCTATAATCTAAAGTCTCCTTCACAAGACTTTCAAACCATTGGTGAACGATTGTTGGTTTGAAAAGTTGTCCAACGAGGATCTGAGGAAAATTTCCGGCAGAACAATTCTCGCAACATTTGCATTTTCCTTTCGTGCCACCGATAACAATCATTTTTATGGCAGCTTGATGGGCAATGATAATTGTTTTATCGTTAATAGTTGATTTTTTTAATCAACACTGGCTAATTATCATTAAGATCACCAAGAAACGGGTAAGTCAACTATAAATGGCCAGTGTAAACAGGTATTTAGAATAATAAGGTTCATTATGTGATAAAAAATTCTTAGATAGTTAATCAACCAATCAAGAGCTGGGATCTGTACAGGTAAAAGGTTATCAGAGTTCAGGACTATGGGCTAGAACAGATCAGAATAATAATTGGTTTTAGTAGTAAAGTTGCAAGGTAAATGGTCTGACAATCAATAATTCTAATTCTGAAGTGTTTGTGTAGTGTAACCACTATAAGGGCACGGCCAGACGTGGCGGAATTGCTGTGGAATTCCGCTACGGACAGTCCGCAGTGGAATTCTCCAGCTGCCGTTTTTTACATTTGTTTCAATACATTTTTAGGCAAGTTAGTTCAGACGTTGCGGAAAACTCCGCTGCGGACCATAGGCTGCAGTGCGGAATTTTCCCTCCGCAGCATGCGCTGTCTGTTGCGGAGAAGAAGCGGAATTTCACTGCGGATTTCAGCCTTTGCAATGCAAAAACTGAAATCTGTGGCAAGTCCGCTGTGATATCTGCAACGTCTGAATTACCTGTCAAATATGCAAATGTTGGTGCAGATTCGTTGCGTAATTGCCCCAATATTTGCAGCGGAAAAACTCTGCCACGTCTGGACGTGCTCTAAAGATGTTATTCCAGTATTTGTTTAAAAGTTAGGCCTCATTCACACGAGCGTGGCGTTTTTGCGCACGCAAAAACGCGTCATTTTGCATGCGCAAAAACCACTTAACATCTCCGTGGGGCATCAGCATATGATGCGTGGCTGCGTGGTTTTCGCGCAGCCGCCATCATTATGACACTCCGTTTGGATGCTTGTAAACAGAAAAGCACGTGGTGCTTTTCTGTTTACATTCATCCTTTTGACAGCTGTTGCGCGAATCACGCAGTTTGCAAGGAAGTGCTTCCGTGCGGCAAGCGTGGTTTTCACGCACCCATTGACTTCAATGGGTGTGTGATTCGCGCAAAACGCTGAAAGAACAGACATGTCGTGACGTTTTTTTCAGCGGGCTCACGCTGAGTAAAAATCACGCACATGTCCGCACGGCCCCATAGACTAATATAGGTCCGTGCAACGCGCGTGTAAATCACGCGCGTTGCACGGACGTTTTTCCCGTTCGTCTGAATAAAGCCTAAGAGGTTAGCTTGACTGCCAAAGGGAGAGCATTCCATAGTAGAGGTGCAGCACAGGAGAAATCTTTCAGAGACACAAGTGGGAGGTTTTGATAAGGGGGAACTGGATAGGCCACTAGGAGCACAGAAGGTGTGTGAGACAAAAATAAAAGAGGATAGGTAGGTGGGTGCAGATTTGTGGATAGCTTTATATTTGAGGACCACAAATTTGAATTGTATTTTGGATTAATAGAGCAGGAGAATTAGTTTTGGCATTCAGGAAATTCTGGAGAAAACACCAGATTAGATAAAGGACATCATAGTTCTAATTTTTGATACTGAATATATACAATTAGTAATGTATATGAAGATTACACAAAATGTAATTGTGTTTTTGTCTTCTTCCTCTGAGATCTACATGAAGAAACTGGAGCATTGTAGCCTGTTCTGGGCAGGAAGCGACATGGAAGTAAAGAAAGGCAGAGTTCTTTGGAGCAACAGCCCACATGAGAAGGTCTTGTTGAGTACTTTCATACAGGCTCCTCAAAGCCAACAGAACCTGTGCAAACCATTAGCTTCTGACACACAGTGTAGGAATAAATTGCAGAACCAATGGCATAAAATAAACAAATACTTGGCTTTCTAAGACAAATAAATGGCTTTGACAAGATGTAAGACAAACAGCAGAGCAGTAACCCTGAGACCACCTGGCTATACAACATATATAAAAGGACCACAGAGTTGATCTTGAACAGAAGACAACAATAACATATCAAGTTTTTGAAACGGCAAGTCAAGCTGTACTAGCGAAAGTTTAGCCAACAACACCTTACGTCTGTATTACCACCATCACACTGTCTACGCCGGGATTTCATTGTTACTTTAATATAGATCCAAAGTGCTTTCTTGTCCTGCATACTAGTTTACTACTGGTCACTATGAACATATTATTATGAGTAGAAAAATAAACTATCTACCTGTTTGTAAGAACTACTGTATGACGGCTTCCTGAAAGTACACCATGTCCTAGAATATATATATTTTTTAAATATTATCGAAACTACAGCAGCAGTATTAGTCATAGTAGCTGTTATAGCGCCCAGAGGATGAAGGGGTCTAGTCAAGTGCAAGGGCATTGTTCTATTTTGTGGGGAAAAAGTTGTTGACTCTGTAGTCTAGCTGTACTAAGGGGGTTCTTCGTTGTGCAGAAGATCTGATACAGTATATGACACTGTTCCACCCTCGTTTGCTGCTCAAATCAAAGTAGTTATGCTACTATCTGCATTGCTATAGTTGAGTTTACTATAATCTAGATGTAGTGTCGGACTGGGGTTCCTTGGGCCCACCTGAAAGAAAGATTTGTGGGGCCCACTCGTCATCTCTACAGAATATTTGCACATCCACTTGTAGTAATCATTGTACACATAGAACATATCGTCAGTAAGGTCTAATAGGTTATATGTGAAACACACATTAAAAAATAGACCCTAGTGGCAAGTGCTTGGCTCCCAAGTCAGCTCCAAATGGGGTTGCCTTCTGCTAGACCCATTATTGAAATTATTGAATCAGAGTCTGGGCCCACCGGAGGATCCTCTGGTACTCTGGTGGGCCAGTCCCACCTTGGCTAGGTAGTGAAGGTGTCCTAACTATATATTTGTGAAATCTCTCCACCCCCATGTTGAGTGGATGGGTGTGGAGAAAAATGGGGAATATGTATTATAAATAACAACGCTTGGGAGTGGTGAGGAAGCGGCAGAAAGCAGGGGCAATTAAATGAATGATTGGCCATCCAACAACTATCATATTGAACTTCAGAGACTTGGGAGGGGCCATCTGAGACCCCTGCCTTGGGCAACAGAGCCTGACCCTGGATACATGGAACCCAATGGGAAAATATTCGCTTAAACCTTATCACCACAGTTATTATGGCTGTATATCAATGAAAAAAATATAATTGTTGGACTTCCAATAATGTTTTTATATATTGAAGTCTATAACACAGATTTCCTTCTATTTGTACTGGTCCAGGTCAAATAACACAGCTGGGAGACTTTAGTAAACATAGCTGAATTCTTAGCCCATCGGAGGGTCATAAAATTTATCACATGTATAATTATTAGGCTTGCTGCCTGTATTACCAGCGCTCGTGTTAAAGCCATATGAAAAAAAAGTGAGATATGTTTAATAAAGTGAATAAGACAGAAATATTTTCAACACATTTTAATTTACAACTATGGGGCTTCATTGAAGTGGTAAAATCTACTCGAATGCCCAGAAAATGTCTTAACCGCAGGGTGTCATTTCCAGAGTACTACATAACGAGACTTCAGAAGGATGCTTGCATCTACACCTTGGGTGGTTGATACCGCACTTGGACCTGCACAAGTCTTCTCAATGCTAGATTGTGGGTGTACTAAGAGGTTCATGCCTGGTAGCAGGTCCGGTTCAACCTAAACAAGCCACATATTATTAAGTGACAACTCACTGTCCTCCTCCTTGAGAACTGGAAGATGTTGTAGGAGGAAGCTATCTGGGTGATCATGGGGTTGGCAATACTTGTAAGGACTGCACTTCCAGATGGTGAAACCCACCGGCTGGCATATTTTTCCACTAGATCTCTACGCTAGCTTTTAATAATATCCCTACCACTTTATTTATCCTCTTAAAAGGTGCTCGGTAAGCTATTTAGATTTCCTTTAGGAAAATATTTCAACGCTTTAATGAAAACATTTAATAATGACTCAAGTATTCTTGAGGAGTAATTTGGGTTTTGAGGTTCTATCGGGGGTTGTTCGCCAATTTTGTATTATTTGCTATTGTCTAAAGGATAATTCTAGTTACAATTGATAGCATTAACTACAAAGTAAAAGTTCCTAAATTGAAGGGTATTCACACAGGACCACGCCTCTCAGATTAAAAAGGGCCATCAGCTCTGCTAATGCTGGGCCCCTTCGTAACTCCCATAGACTGCTTGCTGAAATCAACCTATTCTCCCAATAGGTGAGGGTCCCAGATGTGAATACCTTTTAATACACTGAAAATTCTGTAATCTAGCATCTAGTGGTCCAGAAATCCTAGTTATCTGGCACAGAACAGTCCAATGCCGGACTACCAAAACAATTACGTGACCGTCCATCACTCGCAGAGATGCAGTCATATTTCTCTGTCGTCCGTTAGCCTGTGTACAAATAGTAGTGCCAACTCTCAAGAGGAGCTTAGATCTCCTAGATTACCCACTTTTGGAGGCACTCTTTAACACACAGAGGGCGCTCTCTTACACCTCCATATTAGGCAGTTCATATAGACTGTTATAATAAATACACTATTTGCTAGAGGTCTGTCATGTGATAGTTCTTCCTCTCTATCAATACTATGAAGTCTCATTACTTTATTTCCAGGTTTATATTCTCTTTATATGTTCCTGAGTTCATGTTCTCAAATGCTAATCATATACTTACCATCTCTGTGTTATATTTTCCAGGCCACTCGCTAATATATAGGAGGATCCCCATTCTTCTCAGTGGACAGTATCTTCGAGCCATAGTCCGTTGATGCGATTGTTGATGAAAATATGATTATTTGCTGTCATCAGCTGTAATCTAAATGTTTGATGAGACGGTAAAAAGCTAAAGGGAAATAATTATGAGACCCTTGGCTCCATATTCCTACAGAAACTATTTGATTTTTTTTTAATCAATATCATACACTACATTAAAGTGATTTACAGCTCAATGCATTGAATTAGATGAAATTATTTCCCAATTCGTTCTCTGTTCCACTTCATAAAGTAGCTGGAGGAAATTTAGGTCAAGATAATTATTCTCAGTGGTGAACTCTCTGCATATATTTACAGCCACAATTCCAAGAACCAATAAATAAAAATATATTTTTTAGCCTTTAAAACTTTTTATTTCATGATACCACAGTCTTTCTCAAATTATTTGTGTTACTGCAGCGGTAAATTTGATGACCACAATATTTTTCATCAGGACAGTATCGGTGGTCCTAATGTCAAAGGCCCAGGCAAATTAGTCCAAAAAGGAGCCCACTCTCACCTGAAATCCCTCGTATACCGCTAAGTAGTCTTCCCAAGTGTCTGCAACCTTTTTCCATATATTAAACAGACGGGCTACAATTAGTTTTCTGTTTTGCCCTTCCCTAAAGATCCACAAAATATGTGTTATGGGCCCCTCAGTTTACAAGATCCATGGGCCACTTTGTGTGGGAAGGCAGAGGCCAGAAACTCTATGTTGGAGAAAGATTATGTTATCATCCCAAGTGGACAATGAGGTCCAAGATGGAAAATAGTAAAATTTGGAATGGGGGTCAAAGGTCCAAGACTATTTATCTGGATGGAAACCTGATACTTTTTGGTGGCAGCCATGCTTGATGGTTCTGAAGACCATGTTAACCATCTTGGTTCCATATATCATTATATTATATTACAGGACGGCTTGGCAAATAATTTATTATGTGCGCATGGTCAACATTTCATTTCGTGGTGTAATTTCCCTACGTCAGACACCTAGACACTAGGCCTAATTTAATAGAATGCTAACTAACTAATTGACAGGAGGAAACCCATTAAAGCCTAGGGAGAACAAACAAACTCCATACAGATAATGTCATTGGTTCAAGTCAAACCTAGGACCCAAATCACTCAACCAAAAATGTTGCCAACTTTTTGAGGTCACCTTTAGTTCCATAATGGGTCTACTAAGTGATGGCAGCACTGAGCACCGTGTACGAAGTCGCTTTGGGAACGGTTAATGGTGGTCACTGTTCCCAGGCGGAATGATGCCAAATTCATTACTGGTGCCAAAACGGTTTGTCAAGCCTTTGCCAGTGTCACTTTCTTAGCTGACCAAGGGGATGTTTGTCTAACTAATTCTGTGTATTAACATTGATGCAATAAGGATGTAACAGCTGGCATCACTGAAATATGTTTTCTTCTCAATTTATTTTCCCAGACGCAGGATAGTAAAAGGAATTTCTTGGCTTGCTTTTTCATGACAGTAAATACAGCGGCATTCTGGTCAATTTCTGCAAATATTGTTTCTTATGCACTCCATGTCTAGAATGGTTTTCAAGAGTGACTGAAACCCGAGAAAACCAACACATCTCCTTTACTGGCTTCTACCTGGCACTTGAGGTTTGGACAAATTGCTGCATAGAATTAGAGATCCCAATCACTTTGCTTATCTTGGATAACTGAATGCGTTAGTAAACTTGACAAAATTTCCTCTTGCATGCAAATTTTTGAAGATTTGCTTCCTGAGCAGATTCATTTACACAACATTTTTGCATAGTTGGGTGTCTGAATGAGAGCGGTAATTCATCTATCGGGAAGAACTTTGCACATAAGTTACTTACATATAAGAATACAGAAGGTATATTCGCTGGCTTACTCTGGAATCAATCCCTTCAGTGCCTTATGCTATGAGATATTAAAATTCATAACATTTTATAATAAATAATATGTCCTGGGATCGGGCTAGTATTAGAACCTGGCAAGGTCGGGGCCCACTACTGTCTGCGCTGCATTTACATCATATGTCGTTTCTCAAGACAGGACAGTAGAAATATCTATATTGCTGTATTCTCACGTCCTGTGTATATTCTCCTACACAAGACATTGGGTGAGGAGATCTTCTGACACTTTGATGGTGTTCTGGGGAATCTTATCTATATATTTATTATTAATTCTGTTCTTTTACCTCGTCCACGCTAGGTCTCAAACTTGGGACCTGGTGTACGGGAGGCAGAAATACTACCAGTGACCACAGGCTGCACTGGTATCTATGAGAGGATTTTCCCTCAATATTCTTCTTCTTCAAAGGCAGAATGAATGGGTATATATAGAGATATTGCAAAACATTATAGGAAGCACAAAAGATCATAAGTAAAAGTTAAAAAAATTGCAGTAAAGATCAGGTAAAAACAAATAATAGTGCAAAAACAATAAACACATTCGTTTGTTAAATAAACATCACAACACAATAAATAACAGATATGTAACAGACCAAGAATGCTCTCCAGTGTCCAGTAAACACAACAATATTACATCTACGTACAACCTCAGGATCCCTAATAAGGCACCCATAATTGTCTATTAGATCATACCGTATTTCTAAATGCCAATTTCATTTAAAGGGATATTTTGTTTAATTTCTGTATGAATTCAACAGATTTTTTTTTTTGCCATGCTCCACCCAATATTACAGAGATATTTTCCTTCAGAAGGCGGTACCACATGGTGTGCCCATGGCTCCATAGTACATATGGCTCTGTACTCTTCTCTGCTGTGTGCATGAAGATCCTTACCTTGTATATTGCAAATGTCTTTTGCAACTGTTCCATGGGCCCCAATAGAATGTAGCAGAAGGATCTATCAGTAGAAGGTCATATTTTGCATTGGCTGTTCTATGTTCATAATACAAACTCTGTGATCTGGGAGGATAATGTGAATTTAAAAAGGTTTTCCTGCACGGACCAGTGATGACCTATCCACAAGATAGGTCATCAGTTTACCCCACACCCCGGACCCCGCACCAATCAGCTGTTCTGGATGCCACAGGGGCACCGGATGTTATGCACTGTGTAATGTCCGTGGTCGCTGACAACAAACTCCTTCCATCTGGTCGACACACTTCTCTCCAGAGATTTCTGCACATGCGGCCGTCCTGTTCCACAGTGACCACCAGGGTGCGCTCGCGAGCTCAGTCCAGACAAGGAGCCAGGTCGCACACAGGTGGGAGATTGAGCTGATTGCTCCCAGAGCATCCTGGGCTATAAGAAGGGCTGTGCCCCTCCCTATAATGCCTGAGCCTTGTTGTTGTTATCCTAGTATGTCTATGCAAATGGTCTCCTAGTGTTTTCCAGTTCCCAATGTTCCCCATTTCTGCTACCTATAACCTACATCCCGTGCTATCCTGGTCAAGTGCCGTCTTGAGCTGAAGTCGTGCTGGGCTGTGTACCACGCTTGTCCTGCTGCGCCACACCTGGCGTCTGCCTGCTGCCTAGTCCCAGCCGAGCCTGTCTTCCTACTGTCTGAGCTACCACAGGTACACTATACAAACTATAGACTGTGACCCATGTCCTGTTGGCCAGCTGCCATACCGTCAAGGCGGTATGGCTCAGTGGGTCCACATACCCAACATGACAGTGTGCTCAGGCCATGGACCCCGCTGGTCAATCCAAGACCATGACCACGTCACAGGAGCTGCGAGCGGATATGCTAGACCTCTGGTCTCGACAGGACTAACTCCTCCAGGCATTGAACATTATTGCACATCGGCTGGAGGTGCAAGCTGCCGTCCCTTCTACTACACCTCCTGGCAGTACTGATCCTCCGACTGCACCTCCTGGCAGTGCTGATCCCTGATTTTCTTTGCCCCTTCCTGACCGCTATGATGGAGACGCGAGGACCTGCCGTGGATTTTTGAACCAGTGCCAGATCCACTTTAGCCTGTATGCAAGGGCATTGTCGTCTGATGGCGCAAGGATCGCGTTCATCGTCTCTCTCCTCACTGGCAGGGCCCTTGCATGGGCAAACCCTATCTGGGAGAGACAAGGACCAGAGACCCGTGACTTCCAGGGGTTCCTACGGAGATTTTGCATGGTGTTTGAGGAGCCTGGATAAATCTCGTCTGCATCCGCCTCCTTGCTGAACCTACGCCAGGGAGACATCTCCGTGGGTGAGTACGCCTTCCAATTCCGCACCCTGGCGGGAGAACTGTTGTGCAACAATGAGGCCCTGGTGGCTACATTCTGGCAGGGCCTGTCTCCTAGGATTAAGGACGAGCTGGCCGCCCGAGATCTACCCTGGATGCCCTCATCCTTCTGGCCGCCCGGATTGATATAAGGATCCGAGAACGGTTCCAAGAAGCTCATTGGGAGGGATGATTCCCTACACCGGTTCCTAATTTGAACCCCTGCTGTCCTCAGATGCTGATCCTCCTATGGAGTCTGTGAGGACGGCCCAGTTTAAGCTGTCTACCCAGGAGAGACAACACAGACGCACCTCGGGACTCTGTTCATATTGCGGCCTCGGAGGCCATCTTGTGCGTCTGTGTCCCCAAAAGCCCCAGAGCCTAGGGTTGGTGGGAGAGACAAACCTGGGTAGAGAAGGACTTTCGTCTAAATTATCCATCTCCGTGACCATAGTGTCCGGCGAGAAAACGCATCTCTGCGTATCTGTACTCTGGATCCGCTGCTAATTTCATTCGTAGAGACCTTGTGGATCTTCTCCAATTGCCCACAACCCCTCTGGAGAGGCCGTTGATGGTTGCATCTGTAAATGGACTACCTCTGCCAGACCCAATTATAGCTGTGACCAAGCCGCTGAGGCTCCAAGTGGGAGCCCTCTAACTCCGAGCTCCTCTCGTTCTTTGTCCTGCGCAAGGCCGTCAACCCCGTGCTACTGGGTCTTCAGAAAGAAAGAGGCAGAGTCGCTGCCCCCACACCGGGCGTATGACTGTCCTATCGACCTAGTTCCTGGTGCATCCCTACCCCGTGGTAGGGTATATCCTCTCTCCGTGCCAGTGACTCTTTCCATGTCCGCCTATGTTAAGGACAACTTGGAGAGGGGCTTTGTAGCGTCCATGGCCGTGGGCCGTCAGGTTTATTCACCTCCCGACGCCCGCAGCCATGGATCCGTGAGCGCTGGTCCCCATCTCCTTCCTAGGAGACAACAGCGCTCAGTTCTGCTCCGGTCTGCTGTGTCCCGCGCGCACAAAGTAAATCGTCATCATCATCAACTGCCACAATTTCCTGGTCTATAAGAGGGCCCCAGGCCTTCTGATCCTTGCCTGAGCGTTGTTAGTTTTCCCAGTCTGTCTTGCAAATGGTCCCTTAATGTTTCCCGTTCCAGTTGTTACCCGTACCTTGTTTCCTGTTCCTGTTTTTCGTGCTGTGCCTATAGTATCGAGTCGTGCCACATCCTGTGTCATCTGCCCTGTCTGGAGGAATCCGCCACGTCCTGTGTCATCTACCACATCCAGAGGAATCCACCACGTCCTGTGTCATCTGTCACGTCCGGAGGAATCCGCCACGTCTGGCGCAACCTGCGGCACTTGTGTCATCCGCCACGTTTGGCGTTATCTGCCGCACCCATCTCCATCTGTGCCAGAGCTGCGGCTACTGTCTGGACTATCCAGTTACCCTTGTTGCGGGACATTGTATTGCTGAGGTTTCCTGTTGTTTGGCCAGCTGCCTCCCTGCTACGGCGGTACGGCCTAGTGGGTCCACTAACCCACTTCGTGACAGGCTTCATATGGAAGTCTTCCTCCCCGGCAGGAGCCAGATTCTTCTTTTTCAAGAAAAAGGATGGTTCTATGCGTCCTTGCATCGACTACCGGGGTCTCAACCAGATCATGGTAGAAAATAGGTATCCGTTGCCTTTGATTTCTGAACGGTTTGATCGCATACGTGGAGCCAAGATTTTTTCAAAGCTAGACCTGTGTGGGGCTTACAACCTAATCCAGATTCGCCGGGGTGACGAATGGAAAACGGCATTTAACACCCGTGAAGGACACTATGAATATCTAATAATGCCCTTCGGTCTGTGTAATGCTCCCGCGGTCTTCCAAGAGTTTGTTAATGACATCTTCCATGACCTCCTTTATGTATGTGTTGTGGTCCATCTTGATGACATCTTGATTTTTTTCTCCAGATCCAATGACTCATCGGAGACATGTCTGTCAAGTTTTGCTACGGTTAAGAAACAATCGTCTGTATGCCAAGTTGGAGAAGTGCATGTTTGAGAAAGATGCTCTACCCTTCCTGGGCTACATCAACTCGAATCAAGGTCTCAAGATGGATCCTGAAAAGGTAAAGGCTGTGCTGGAATGGCCACGCCCTCAAGGCTTGAGGGCCATACATCGCTTCCTGGGATTTACCAATTTCTACAGACAGTTCATTCCAAACTTTTCCTCACTGACATCTCCTATCTCTAACCTCACCAAGAAAGGCATGAACGCCAAGGTGTGGACTCCAGAGGTGGAAGCCACATTTATTAGCCTTAAGAGTGACTTCATGTCAGCCTCGATCCTCCATCATCCAGATGTTTCTCGACAATTCTCGTTGGAGGTGGACACCTCCTCTGTCGGTGCTGGTGCACTCCTGTTCCAGAGAGGTTCCAAGGGCAAGTCAATGGTATTTGGCTATTACTCCAAGCTCTTCTCTTCCGCAGAACGCAATCACTCGTTTGCGGATCGGGAGTTACTGGCCATCAAATTAGCTCTGGAGTGTAATGGCCGGAAGGAGGTGAAGGGAAAGTGAGCCCTAATCTACCCACCGCCCTGTCCCTGCCTACTTGCAACGACTCGCCCTAGGCGACGAGGTACAACTGGGCGGCGGTCCCTACGCTGTCTAAGTGCACAGGAAAACAAACAGGGAACATGCAAGGGAAGGGGCAGTAGCCACGGAACGCCACGAGGAAACGGAGCGGCGAACGGACAGTCAGGACCAGGACGAAGTGAGTACACCCAAGCGGGCAAGGAGACAGAAGCAAGCCAGGGGCAAAGCAAAGCAGGTTTAAGCAGAACTGCAGCAAGGCAGAAGCACGGCAGAAGCAGGCTGGAGCAAGCAGCAGTGGGGCCAGGAATCCAAAAGAATTACAAGCACTGAGGGAGAGAACAGGGCAGGTAATAAAGGACAGGGGGCGGAGCTAACTCCGACAGACCAGGCCGCGATAGGCTCTCCCACTCCTGAGCCTGCCACCCTGGTTGGTGGGAGATGGTGTCAGTCGAACAGGTCTGGCCTCAGGTGTGGATTGATTAATCCCAGGAGTATACCTAGATGAAGTACCTGGCAGATCCCTAACAGTACTCCCCCTTTTATGAGGGGCCACCGGACCCTTACTAAGGGGACCCGGTTTAGTGGGGAAGAGAAGGTGGAACCTCCTGATCAATACCCCAGCGTGAACATCACGGGCAGGTACCCAAGTCCTCTCCTCCGGCCCGTATCCTCTCCAATGGACCAGGTACTGGAGGGAGCCCTGGACCATCCTACTGTCCATAATCTTGGCCACCTCGAATTCCACCCCCTCAGGGGTGAGAACGGGAACAGGAGGTATCCTCGAGGGGGACCAGGACGGGGAGCAGCGTTTAAGGAGGGAGGCATGGAAGACGTCATGTATGCGAAATGATGGGGGGAGCTCCAGACGGAAGGATACAGGGTTGAGGACTTCAATGATCTTATAAGGTCCAATAAATCGGGGAGCAAACTTCCTGGACGGGACCTTAAGGCGCAAGTTCCTGGACGACAACCAGACCAAATCCCCGACGACAAACCGGGGGTTAGCAGAACGTCTACTATCCGCCTGAATCTTTTGTGCGCTCTGGGACGCCTCTAGGTTCATCTGAACCTGGGCCCAGACGGTGCACATTTCCCGATGAACATCCTCTACCTCAGGATTATTGGAACAACCAGGGGAGACGGAGGAGAATCTTGGGTTAAACCCGAAATTACAGAAAAACGGGGAGACCCCTGACGAGTTACTGACCCGGTTATTCAAGGAAAATTCAGCAAGGGGAAGGAATGAGACCCAATCGAATTGACAGTCAGAGATGAAACACCTTAAATATTGTTCCAGGGATTGGTTGGTCCTTTCCGTTTGGCCATTAGTTTCGGGATGGAAGGCGGAGGAGAAGGACAGATCAATCTCCAACTTTTTACAAAAAGCTCTCCAAAATAAGGAAACAAATTGTACCCCTCTGTCAGAAACGATATTGACTGGGGCCCCATGGAGACGCAGGATGTGTTTCACAAACAAAGAAGCTAACATCTTGGCGTTAGGTAGCTTCTTAAGGGGCACAAAGTGGCACATCTTGCTGAAGCGGTCGACTACCACCCACACCACCGACTTGCCCTGAGATGGAGGCAAATCGGTGATAAAATCCATGGAGATATGGGTCCAAGGTCTCTGGGGAATGGGCAAGGAACGTAGTAGGCCCGCAGGTCGGGACCTAGGGGTTTTGGACCTAGCGCAAACCTCACAAGCGGCGACGTAAGCCCTAACGTCTTTAGGCAACCCAGGCCACCAATAGTTTCTGGTAATGAGGTGTTTGGTGCCCAAGATGCCAGGATGACCAGATAGAGCGGAGTCATGGTTTTCCCTGAGTACCCTCAGCCGGTATTGCAGGGGAACAAACAGTTTGTCCCCAGGAACGTTCCCGGGAGCTGCACCCTGATCAGCCGCGATATCAGAAGCTAAATCAGAATCCGTGGCAGAGACGATTATACCAGGGGGTAAAATACAAGCAGGATCCTTCTCAGAAGGAGGATTGGCCATGAAACTACGTGACAGAGCATCAGCCTTAATATTCTTGGACCCAGCCCTATAGGTAACCAAGAAATTAAATCTGGTAAAGAATAGTGCCCACCGAGCTTGTCTAGGATTAAGCCTCCGGGCCGATTCTAGGAAAACCAGATTCTTGTGATCCGTAAGGACCGTTACCTGGTGTCTGGCCCCCTCCAGGAAGTGCCGCCACTCCTCAAAAGCCCATTTAATGGCTAGAAGTTCGCGGTTGCCAATATCATAGTTACTCTCCGTGGGCGAAAACTTCCTAGAGAAGTAAGCACAGGGGCGGAGATGGGTGAGGGAGCTGGTACCCTGGGACAAGACGGCCCCCACTCCCACCTCGGAAGCGTCAACCTCCACAATAAATGGCTCCTCTTGGTTGGGCTGAATCAGCACGGGGGCCGAGATAAAGCACTTCTTGAGGGTCTCAAAGGCCTGGACGGCCTCAGGGGGCCAATGGAGGACATCAGCACCCTTGCGGGTAAGGTCCGTAAGAGGCTTAGCGACGACCGAGAAGTTGGCAATAAATCTCCTGTAATAGTTCGCGAACCCTAAAAAACACTGTAACGCCTTAAGGGAGGCAGGTTGGACCCATTCCGCCACAGCCTGAACCTTGGCAGGGTCCATGCGGAATTCATGAGGAGTGAGGATTTGCCCTAAAAATGGTATCTCCTGTACCCCAAAGACACATTTTTCAGTCTTAGCAAACAGATTATTCTCCCGAAGGACCTGAAGCACCTTCCTGACATGCTCCACGTGGGAGGACCAGTCCTTGGAAAACACCAGTATGTCATCAAGGTACACAACAAGAAAATTACCCAGGTACTCTCTCAGGATTTCATTAATAAAATTCTGGAAGACAGCAGGGGCATTACACAACCCAAAGGGCATGACCAGGTATTCGAAATGACCCTCGGGTGTGTTGAACGCAGTTTTCCACTCATCCCCCTCTTTGATGCGGATAAGGTTATAAGCCCCCCGTAGATCGAACTTAGAAAACCATTGGGCTCCCTGAACCTGATTAAAAAGATCCGGAATCAAAGGAAGTGGGTACTGGTTCCTTACGGTGACCTTATTCAGGTTACGATAATCAATGCACGGCCTAAGACCACCATCCTTCTTCCCCACGAAGAAGAAGCCAGCACCTACAGGAGAAGTCGAGGGGCGAATGAAACCCTTGGCCAGGCATTCCTGGATATACACCCTCATAGCTTTACGTTCAGGACATGAAAGATTAAATATCCTCCCCTTAGGAAGCTTGGCACCAGGCACCAAATCGATAGCGCAATCGTAATCTCTATGGGGGGGCAACACCTCGGAGGCCTCCTTAGAAAACACATCGGCGAAGTCCTGAACAAACTCAGGAAGCGTGTTTACCTCCTCCCGGGGAGAAATAGAGTTAACAGAAAGACATGACATAAGACATTCATTACCCCATTTGGTGAGATCCCCAGTATTCCAATCAAACGTGGGATTATGCAACTGCAACCAGGGAAGGCCTAAAACCAGATCAGACGATAATCCCTGCATCACCAGTACAGAGCACTGCTCCACATGCATGGAACCAACCAGGAGTTCAAAAACAGGAGTATGCTGAGTAAAATAACCATTAGCAAGGGGAGTTGAGTCGATTCCTACTACAGGGATAGGATAAGGTAAATCAATACAAGGCATCTTTAGAGACATAGCAAATTCCGCAGACATGATATTAGCAGATGACCCTGAATCCACGAAAGCACTGCCCGTGGCAGCCCGGCCAGCAAACGAGACCTGAAAGGGAAGCAAAATTTTATTGCGTTTCACATTAACGGGAAATACCTGTGCGCCCAAGTGACCTCCCCGATGATCACTTAGGCGCGGAAGTTTTCCGGCTTCTTATTCTTGCGCCTGGGACAGGTGTTCAGTAGATGCTTGTCGTCCCCACAGTAGAAGCAGAGACCATTCATTCTGCGAAACTCCCTACGTTGTCGAGGGGACATGGAGGCCCCGAGTTGCATAGGTACCTCCGAGTCCTCCGTGGAGGGGCGAGGAGACGGGACCTCGGGGGGGATCGCAGAAAAGTCAGAGGGGAGCACACTGAAGCGTTCTAGCTGACGTTCCCTGAGACGTCGGTCAAGTCGTACTGCTAGGGCCATAACCTGGTCAAGGGAGTCAGATGAGGGGTAGCTAACCAGCAGATCCTTCAGGGCGTCAGATAATCATAACCTAAACTGGCACCTTAGGGCCGGATCGTTCCACTGAGAAGCTACGCACCACTTCCTAAAATCAGAACAGTATTCCTCAACCGGTCTCCTACCCTGACGTAAGGTCACCAGCTGACTCTCGGCTAAGGCAGTCCTGTCAGTCTCGTCGTAAATGAGTCCGAGGGCAGAGAAAAAACGATCAACAGAGGAAAGTTCAGGGGCGTCAGGAGCCAAGGAGAAGGCCCACTCTTGGGGCCCTTCCTGGAGTCGGGATATGATGATACCCACCCGCTGGTTCTCGGAACCTGAGGAGTGGGGCTTTAGGCGGAAATACAGTCTGCAACTCTCCCGGAAGGAGAGAAACGTCTTACGGTCCCCTGAGAACCGGTCAGGTAACTTGAGGTCGGGTTCTAGAGGTGAGGTGAGGGGTACTACTAAAGCAGCGTCACCCTGATTGACCCTTTGGGCCAGGGCCTGGACCTGTAGGGAGAGGCCCTGCATCTGCTGGGCCAGGGTCTCAAGGGGGTCCATGATAGCGTCAGCGTAGGAGAAATGGTAGACTAGGTAAGGGCTTGTAATTATGTAATGGCCGGAAGGAGGTGAAGGGAAAGTGAGCCCTAATCTACCCACCGCCCTGTCCCTGCCTACTTGCAACGACTCGCCCTAGGCGACGAGGTACAACTGGGCGGCGGTCCCTACGCTGTCTAAGTGCACAGGAAAACAAACAGGGAACATGCAAGGGAAGGGGCAGTAGCCACGGAACGCCACGAGGAAACGGAGCGGCGAACGGACAGTCAGGACCAGGACGAAGTGAGTACACCCAAGCGGGCAAGGAGACAGAAGCAAGCCAGGGGCAAAGCAAAGCAGGTTTAAGCAGAACTGCAGCAAGGCAGAAGCACGGCAGAAGCAGGCTGGAGCAAGCAGCAGTGGGGCCAGGAATCCAAAAGAATTACAAGCACTGAGGGAGAGAACAGGGCAGGTAATAAAGGACAGGGGGCGGAGCTAACTCCGACAGACCAGGCCGCGATAGGCTCTCCCACTCCTGAGCCTGCCACCCTGGTTGGTGGGAGATGGTGTCAGTCGAACAGGTCTGGCCTCAGGTGTGGATTGATTAATCCCAGGAGTATACCTAGATGAAGTACCTGGCAGATCCCTAACATGGAGGAGTGGAGACCTCTATTAGAGGGAGCAGTTCATCCCATCTTGATATTTACGGACCACAAGAACCTCGCTTATCTCCATACGGCCCAACGACTGAATCCCGTTCAGGCCAGGTGGTCGCTGTTCTTTGCCCGGTTCCAGGTTGAGTTTCACTACCGTCTGGCCGACAAGAATGTGAGAGCCGATGCCTTGTACAGGTCGTTCGAGACAGAGGACACTATGGAGTCTCCACAGAATATTATTAATCCATCCTGCATCATCCCTGTCAACCCTTGCAAGTTAGAGACATTCCCCCAGGGAGGACTTTTGTGCGTCTGGCAGACAGAAGAAGAATCCTCTGCTGGGGACACAGCTCCAAACTGGCAGGTCACGCGGGTGTCCGTAAGACCTGAGACTTGATCGCTCATCAGTTCTGGTGGCCCACGCTGCCCAAAGACATCACAGAATTTGTCTCCTCCAGCACGGTTCACGCAGCAAATAAAGTTGCCTACTCCAAACCGGCGGGCCTGCTCCAGCCGCTGCCTGTGCCCGATGCCACATGGCAACATATTTCTATGGACTTTGTCACGGACTTGCCTCCCTCTGCGGGATGCAGTGTGGTCTGGGGGGTGGTGGACCGATTTTCAAAGATGGCTCACTTCATTACGCTGACCGGTCTACCTTCTGCATCTCGACTAGCCACTTTCTTCATCCAACATATCTTCCGCCTGCACGGCTTGCCTAGGGATATTGAGCCTGATCGGGGGGTTCAGTTCACCTCAAAGTTCTGGAGAGCCCTCTGTGGACTCCTCGGTGTGAAGTTGGACTTTTCCTCAGCCTACCATCCTCAGTCCAATGGTCAAGACGAGGGAATCAACCAAATCATGGAGAACTACCTACGACACTTCATCTCCAAGCACCAGATGACTGGGTCCAGCTTCTTCCTTGGGCCGAGTTCTATAATAATTATACTAGCGAGTCCACAAGTAATACACCATTCTTCATAGTTGACGGCCAACACCCACGTCTTCCTCTTCCGGTGTCCGTTATGTCCGAAGTGCCCGCAGCTGATTCTGCTTTTAGGGACTTCCTGTGGATCTGGCAGCAGACCCGATCCTCCATTCTGCTGGCGGTGGACCGCATGAAACGTAAGGCAGACACAAGGAGAAGAGAACCTCCCCAGTTTTCTCCAGGTACCAAGGTCTGGCTGTCCTCCAGAAATATCTGACTGAGGGTGCCATCTTACAAGTTTGCTCCCAGGTTCATTGGACACTTCGAGATTTTTCAACAAATCAACCCTGTCTCCTACAAGCTTCGGCTGCCTCCTACCCTCAAGATCCCGAACTCCTTCCATGTCTCCCTGTTGAAGCCTGTAATCTTGAACCGCTACTCCAAGACTTCCACTCCTGCAGTGGCTCCCAGCGGTTCATTAGATACTTTTGAGGTTAGGGAGATCCTGGACACTAAAAAAGTAAGAGGAGAACCTTTTATTTAGTGGATTGTAGGGGGTTTTATCCAGAGGAGTGGTCCTGGGAGCCAGAAGAGAATCTCAATGCTCCTACCAGGGGCGTAACTAGGAAAGACTGGGCCCCATAGCAAATTTTTGACTGGGGCCCCCCTCCCCTCGGTGTCACACAACCCCCCTTGTAGATAGTGCCTTTTTTACAGCCCCCCTGTAGATAACGCCATACAACCCACCTGTAGATAACGCCATACAGAACGCCATACATCCACCTGTAGATAACGGCATACATCCCCCTGTAGATAACGCCATACAGCCCCCTTTGTAGATAGCGCCATACAGCCCCCCTGTAGATAACGCCATACAGCCCCCTGTAGATAATGCCATACAGCCCCCTCTGTAGATAGCGCCATACAGACCCCCCTGTAGATAACGCCATACATCCCCCTTTGTAGATAGCGCCATACAGCCCCCCTGTAGATAATGCCATACAGCCCCCTGTAGATAACGCCATACAGCCCCCTTTGAAGATAGTGCCATACAGCCCCTTGTAGATAACGCCATACAGCCCCCTGTAGATAACGCCATACAGACCCCCCTGTAGATAACGCCATACATCCCCCTGTAGATAACGCCATACAGCCCCCTTTGTAGATAACGCCATACAGCCCCCCTGTGGATAACGCCATACAGCCCCCTTTGTAGATATCTACAGAGGGGGCTGTATGGCGTTATCTACAGAGGAGGCTGTATCGCATTATCTACAGGGGGGGCTGTATGGCGCTATCTACAGAGGGGGCTGTATGGCGTTATCTACAGGGGGGCTGTATGGCGCTATCTACAAAGGGGGCTGTATGGTGTTATCTACAAAGGGGGCTGTATGGCGTTATCTACAGGGGGGTCTGTATGGCGCTATCTACAGAGGGGGCTGTATGGCGTTATCTACAGGGGGCTGTATGGCGCTATCTACAAAGGGGGCTGTATGGCGTTATCTACAAAGGGGGCTGTATGGCGTTCTCTACAGGGGGGTCTGTATGACGTTCTTTACAGGGGGGGGCTGTATGGCGTTCCCTACAGGGGGGGCTGTATGGCGTTATCTACAGGGGGGCTGTATGGCGCTAATGCCATACAGCCCCCCCTGTAGAGAACGCCATACAGCCCTCCTCCCTGTCGGTAACGCCATACAGCCCCCCCGGTAGAGAACGCCATACAGAGCACCCCCCCTGTAGGGAACGCCATACAGTGCCCCCCCTGTAGGGAACGCCATACAGCGTCCCCCCTCCCAAAAAAATGCGACCTACAGCGTGTCCTACAAATAACATGCATCCCCTATCCACAGGATAGGGGATACATGTGTGATCGCTGGCATTGATAGGGAGAACGGGGGACTGAAAGTCCCCTGAAGTTCTCCATGACTAACCTCGGACTTCCGGCGTCTGCGCAGCTCACTAAAAATGAAAGGAGCGCTGGTTACGCATGCGCACATTCATTTCTACGGAGCTGTCGACACAGACCCCGGAAGTCCGAGGTTTGTGATGGAGAACTACAGGGGACTTTCAGTCCCCTGTTCTCCCTATCAATGCCAGCGATCACACATGTATCCCCTGTCCTGTGGATAGGGGATACATGTCTTTTGCTTAATGGCAGAGCGGGGAGATACCTCCCTGCTCTGCCGTAGTGTTCAGTGGCGTCGCGCTGTAGCAGCCATAGCGGCTGCTAGCGGAGCCTCTGGCCATGGTGGGGGCCCATGCCGGCGGGTGACACGGGCCCCTCCATGCCGCGGGCCCCGTAGCAGCCGCTACGGCTGCTATAGTGGTAGTTATGCCACTGGCTCCTACCCTCATTAAGAAGTTTCTCTCTCGTTCTGGTCCTAAGAGGAGGGGGCATAAGAGGGGGGATACTGTAACATCCGTGGTCGCTGACCACGAACTCCTTCCATCCGGTTGACGCCCTTCTGTCCAGAGATGTCCTGTTTCACAGTGACCACCAGGGTGCGCTCACGAGCTCAGTCCAGACAAGGAGCCAGGTTGCACACAGGTGGGCGATTGAGCTGATTGCTCCCAGAGCACACTGGACTATAAGAAGGGCTGTGCCCCTCCCTATAATGCCTGAGCTTTGTTGTCGTTATCCTAGTATGTCTATGCAAATGGTCTCCCAGTGTTTTACAGTTCCCCGTTTCTGTAATCTGTATCCTGTGCTATACTGGTCAAGTGCCGTGTTGAGCTGAAGTCGTGCTGTGCTGTGTACCATGCCTGTCCTGCTGTGCCACGCCTGGCGCCTGCCTGCTGCCTAGTCCCAGCCAAGCCTGTCTTGCTACTGTCTGAGCTACCACAGGTACAGTATACGAACTATAGACTGTGACCTGCATCCTGTTGGCCAGCTGCCCATACCCTTAAGGTGGTACGGCCCATTGGGTCCACATACCCAACGTGACACACTGTATGCAGTGTTCGGAGCCGGAAGCAGGTGGCTTCGTACACTGCATAGCAGTCATGCTACAGAAGTATAACTATGCTTTTATTTACTTAAATAGTAGCAGAGCTGCAGTACTGCAGCTCGGCCGCAATTCTGTGACTAGAGCCATCTGCTTCTGACATGGACATCCGGTGCCCGGAGGCAGCTGGAGCAGCTGATCAGTGCGGGGTCCGGGAGTCGGACCCCTACAGATCATTTACTGATGACCTATCCTGTGGATAGGTCATCAGTAGTCTGTGCCAAGACAACCCCTTTAAGGAATTTTTCTTTAAAGAGTATTTCCCATCAGAGGTAAGTCCTTTCAGTTTTGGTTTGGCTCCCGGTACCCTAGACAAATATCTGTTTTTGCCGTGGGAGGTCATGGTCAGCCAGACACTTCAAGTGGCATATGGACAGGTGCTATCTTCATAGGACAACCCCTTTAATTAAAGAAAATTGTTCCTTTAAAAACAACTCCTATGTATGAATCTGATTATTGATAAGACCTAAGCCCAGCTGTGTTTCTAGGTTCATCTAGCAGACATTAAATTCATCACCCCCCTAATATTATCATGAGTGGAATTATTCCGTTATTGTCCATTATTCCTCAGACAAAACCTTCAGCAGAATGTCGATCTTCACGTATGTCCTTGTTCACACCTCATGAATGTGCTATTTTCCTTGACAAAACAAACCACTTGAAGAACACAATAAAAAGTCCTAATTCCTGTGTTACTGCTCGAATAGGGAATACGTCATCCTCCATGTAATGTCTCACACATTCATCTGACCACAGACTCACACCTGATTTACTGTCTCAGCCAGGACTGCACAATTGCTATTATTTTTCTCTAAATGGCTTGCTATTCATTCAGTGAGAGTAGTAATTTACCGGGTTTACACATGTCAGGTCAGAACATGATCCAATATAAACAGAAAATAAATAAGGCCTTGGGAGTTCCTAGAGGCATTGTGTGGACATGGTGGGAAACTGTAATTACTATTTGCAAATGGGCTAACTGTGTAAATATCTACTGTGGAAATATATACAGTAGATCTATTTTTTCTCCGATCATTTGTATAGTGCCAACATGTCCCACAGTACCGCTCACACTAAGACAGTCGCGTTGTACGGCTCAGGCACCAGGGGCACGTGCCTTGGGTCATTTGCCGTGTGTACATTGATACACCCTTGCACACAAATCAGTTCATGCTCCAGTAGAACTAACAATCTAATTGCCATACAGATATTGCCCCGGTTGGATTTGAATCCAGCACCCCAGTGTTTCAAGGCAGCAAAAGTAAAAAATGAACCAGAGGCGTAACTTGAAACTCCTGGGACCCAATGCAAAATCATTGACTGGGCCCCACCTATCATTTGCCATTTCTAATACTAGTGTCTTACTTTATGGCAAAGGGGCCTCTGGACCTCCTCAGACACAATGACAGGTGGGCCTGCTACTTCTGCTCTCTATATACTCTAGCTAAGCCCCTGAATGGAACTCCTTTCATATCTTTGAACCTCAGTATTGTAGAAAACCTTTAAAGTGGATGGCAAGGAAAACAGTGGATCCTTAACCAAATCAAATCTATCCTTCTAAGTGATCCAACTGAAGCAGTGGCGTAACTACTGCGGTAGCAGCAGTAGCGGCTGCTACGGGGCCCAGGGCTTGAGTAGGCCCATGCCGCCAGCCGACACGCCCCTCCATATGCCCGGTGGCGCCGCTAGCAGCCGTTATGGCTGCTACAGCGGTAGCGCCGCTACTATGGGGCCCGCGCCGCCGAGCATCCAAGTATGGGCTGGGCGACACAGGCCCTCTCATGCCTGTAGGTGTCGCTAGCACCGGAGGGGGCCCCGGTGCTAGCGACAGCCAAATACATGCATTAGCACTGAATGGCATGCCCGAACCACCAGTGCCTTACAATGACGCTGATTGGCTAGCGGCATGATTACATGATCGCGCCGCTTCCATGCTTGGAAGGTGCTGATTGACGGGGCAAGTCATTCTGCCCCGCCAATCAGCGTTATTCATTGGACAACGCTCGTTCAGCTCCAGCAGACATGCTCAGAAGAGAGCATGTCTGCATCGCCAGTGAACAGCGTGGGAACGGGATCATGTAAGTATGTCAATTTTATATATTTTTTCTCATAAAAATGTGAGTGGCATTATCTATAGTGGGGGCTCTTTCTACAGGGGGGGTCATCTATATGTGGGCCATTATATACAGGGGGGTCTATATGTGGGCCACAATATACAGGGGAGGGTCTATATGTGGGGCACTAGCTACAGGGGAGGTCTGTATGTGGGGATGTGGGGCACAATCTACAGGGGGGTTTATATGTGGGGATGTGGGCCACTATATACAGGGGGCTCTATATGTGGGCCACTATGTACAGGGGGCTCTATATGTGGGCCACTATATACAGGGGGCTCTATATGTGGGCCACTACCTACAGGGGGGTCTATATGTGGGGATGCGGGGCACTATCTACAGGGGGGTCTATATGTGGGGCACTATATGTGAGACACTATACAGGGGTGGGCTATGTGTAGAGCACTATCTATAGGGGAGCTATTTTTTAGGGTACTTTCTATAGGGGTGGGCTATATGTGGGACACTATATACAGGGGTGTGTTACCTGTGGGGCACTAGCAACAGGGTGGCTATATGTAGTGCACAGTCTACAGGGGTTGGCTAGATGTGGGACACTATATACAGGGGGAGCTATATGTGAGACACTATCTACAGAGGTGGGCTATACGTGGAGCACTATCTATAGGGGAAGTTATATGTAGGGCAGCACGGTGGCTCAGTGGTTAGCACTATTGTCTTGCAGCTCTGGAGTCCATATGTGGGCACTATCTACAAGGGCTTCTATGTAGGACACTATATACAGGGGCGTCTATGTAGGTCACTATCTACAGAGGCTCTATGGGGGTCACTATCTACAGGAGGCTATGGGGGCACTATCTACAGGTGGCACGGTGTGTGTGTGTGTGTGTGTGTGTGTGTGTGTGTGTGTGTGTGTGTGTGTGTATGTGTGTGTGTGACACAGTGTATGGTACTATTATAATCAGGGACACAGTGTATGGCGCTATTATAGTTAGAGGTGCAGTGTATGATGCTTTATTATATTTAGAGGAGTTGAGAATTTTAACTTTGTTTATAGGTGCAGAAATGTTTTAAAAGTGAGAAGCTGAAGACATCTGAGCGGAAAACTGCAGAAATTGATCATGGCTGGTAGAAATCCATCATATATGTCTGGACCGGAGGGAAAAGAAAAGAACTAGAATCTGAGACGTCACCGGTGAGTCACTTAATGTAAATGTTTATTCTGCCTCTAATCAGTATTGTAGTCACTGTGTGATCTGCAGCGAGATGATGGTGGTATGATAATTTTTTGTGAAATGGCATCTCCCAGCATATCCTTACCATTGTTCGGGCCATGATGGGAGCTGTAGTTTTACGCCGTACAAACCTATACAGCAGGGGTTGCACTAAGTTGAGATTTATTTGTTCTGGTGTTGTATATATGTACTGATCTTGGTTCTGATGCTGTATGTAAGTACTGAGCTTGGTTCTGGTGCTGTATATACGTATGAGATTGGTTTGAGTGCTGTATTTATGTACTGAGGTTTGTTCTGGTGCTGTATATATGTACTGAGCTTTGTTCTGGTGCTGTATATATGTCAGAGCTTGGTTCTAGTGCTGTATTTATGTACTGAGCTTGGTTCTAGCGCTGTATTTATGTACTGAGCTTGGTTCTGGTACTGTATATATGTCAGAGCTTTGTTCTGGTGCTGTATAGATGTACTGATTTTGGTTGTGGTACTGTATATATGTCAGAGCTTGGTTCTGGATCTGTAGCTTATATAGGATATATTTATAATAACAAAATTGCAGGGCAGATGGAATTGTTCTCAATTCATTGTATATTTAATGGGAATCTGTCAGGTAGTTTTAATCCCTTGAACCGCCTCCATGCAGTAAATCCTGCACCTATCAAATCATCAGAAATATTGGTGAAAGAGGGAATTTTGCCATCTCCACTGTGGGTACCAAGATGCTTAGAAGCCCCCTTTAAACATCCTACATCTGCCCAAGCACAGACCTTAGATTACAAGATACTATATACGCTTTTTTCATCCGTAGACCTGCTCTATATGAAAACAACCAGATATATGCAGTTCATGAGATCTGCATTCAGGCATCAAATTTTATAATATATAAAAAAGTGTGAGCATATCTTCAGTAAATCTTATTCACAAATTTCACCGACGTCCTCTCGACATACTGCAGCTCCTGCTGCTTCTCTGTCTCTTTACCTCCCTGCTTTAAAGAGGCTCTGTCACCAGATTTTGCAACCCCTATCTGCTATTGCAGCAGATCGGTGCTGCAATGTAGATTACAGTAACGTTTTTATTTTTAAAAAACGAGCATTTTTGGCCAAGTTATGACCATTTTTGTATTTATGCAAATGAGGCTTGCAAAAGTACAACTGGGCGTGTTTAAAAGTAAAAGTACAACTGGGCGTGTATTATGTGCGTACATCGGGGCGTTTTTACTACTTTTACTAGCTGGGCGTTCTGACGAGAAGTATCATCCACTTCTCTTCAGAACGCCCAGCTTCTGGCAGATCACGCTGTGACGTCACTTCCCCAGGTCCTGCATCGTGTCAGACGAGCGGGGACACATCGGCACCAGAGGCTACAGTTGATTCTGCAGCAGCATCGGCATTTGCAGGTAAGTCGATGTAGCTACTTACCTGCAAACGCTGATGCTGCTGCAGAATCATCTGTAGCCTCTGGTGCCGGTGTCCTCGCTCGTCTGACACGATGCAGGACCTGTGAGTGACGACACAGCGTGATCTCTCGAGAACACGGCTGTGTCTGCACTGCCAGAAGCTGGGCGTTCTGAAGAGAAGTGGATGATACTTCTCGTCAGAACGCCCAGCTAGTAAAAGTAGTAAAAACGCCCCGATGTACGCACATAATACATGCCCAGTTGGACTTTTACTTTTAAACACGCCCAGTTGTACTTTTGCAAACCTCATTTGCATAAATACAAAAATGGTCATAACTTGGCCAAAAATGCTCGTTTTTTAAAAATAAAAACGTTACTGTAATCTACATTGCAGCGCCTATCTGCTGCAATAGCAGATAGGGGTTGCAAAATCTGGTGACAGAGCCTCTTTAAGCATTCACCTGTCTGCTCTCTCAGCAGTGCGCAAACTAGGATACCTTGGTGAATAAATACCACCTAGATGAGTCCCTGCTATTGCCAGAACAAGGCAGTTTTCCTTCTCCTGCTTGTTTGTCCTGAAAGTTTTGGTTTAAGGCACTATGTACACCTTTGAAAATGTGTTTATACTCTGAACGCATCAGTCCCACTGACCTGATGGATACAGGTTTCAGCGCTCGACACAGCTGCTCTGTATACAGGATATAAAGCAGCTGTATCTCAAAAAGTTAATTTTTTTTTACTAAAATGTAGTCAGAATGGTGTACCAAACACACTGACAAAAATTCTTATGAAAAAATACAACAACATTTTCAAAGGTGTACATAGCCTTTAATTTTAACTTGACCTTGGTTTGTCTCCAGATTTGTCCATTAGCTTGTGACCGCTGAACTCGTCTTGCCTTTCCCTTCGTATGCCAGACTGTAAGCTTTTTTTTTCTTCCTTCTATCGATGTTTCCCAGAGAAGCAGCCCCGGGGACCACAACCCCCAAGTCCTTTGCATTTAAGCTACTACTATTGTTATTGCTATTCTCTCGGAATTAAAGATGCCTAAAGTAAAATGTCCCCTCTTCCGCTCCAGAGGTGGGTAAGGGGTGGGTTTAAGGGGCAATTGTATATTTGCATGTGTCTTTTGCAGCTATAGTTTATTTTAAAAAAATAAACAAAAATCAAAGAAATGTCATGGTAGTGGACGGTCATATAATGACCTATTACACTAATGGATTGCTCAATTTACATAGATGGCTTGTTATCTTGTGCCGTGTTTGGGGGCGGGTATAGAAGCACCAATTGTTCCTTCTTCTCGGGGCACCTGTTAGATGCCATATGTTAAAAAAAATTGCTGTCGAGTCTTTAAAAAAAGAAACAAAAATGTATATTTCCCACCAAAAAAATGACAAGTTTTTAGCTTATCATTATTACCCCTGTACCACCACACAGTTGTGAGGGCAATAATTCTATTTCGGTAACATACTATTTTTAGTTTTTGTCAATTTGATGCAATTTAAAGCATAAACTAAAGTAAACATTTTTTTTTTACTGAACTTCATGTAATAGCTAAAGCCAAAGAATGTGAGATGTCATTAAAGTATCAGCATTCCACCAACAAGTGACCAGAGCATCTAAAATATTCCTACCACAAATCCACTATAAAATCGACTGTAAAGGATCTGCCAGGCACAGCTTCGGGGTTAACTCCCTTAATTAATCAGTCAGCACCTGAATCTACATCCCTGAGACTGACTCCAGCTTCCACCACTCAGGCTGGCAGGCTTAGGAATGGGAGAGCCTATCGCAGCCTGGCCAGACTCAGCTAGCTCCCGCCCTCTGTCTATTTATACCTGCATTTCCTGTTCCTCCTTGCTTGTTATTCTTTTTCGTGTGGTTTCCTGGCCCAGCTACAGCTCCTTCTATTTTGTTCCTGCTCCATACTGACCCTGGCTTACTGACTACTCTTCTGCTCTTCGTTTGGTACCTCGCACACTCCTGGCTTGACTCGGCTCGTTCACCACTCTGGTTGCTCACGGTGTTGCCGTGGGCAACTGCCCCTTTCCCTTGCTTGTATTCCCTTGTATGTTTGTCGTGTTTGTCGTGCACTTACTGAGTGCAGCGACCGCCGCCCAGTTGTACCCCGTCGCCTAGGGCGGGTCGTTGCAAGTAGGCAGGGACAGAGTGGCGGGTAGATTAGGGCTCACTTGTCTGTTTCCCTACCCCCCCGGTCATTACATAATAACAAGCCCATACCTAGTCTACCCTGGTCCCTGACACCACTATGGACCCCCGTGAGACCCTGGCTCAGCAAATGCAGGGTCTCTCCCTACAGGTCCAGGCCCTGGCTCAGAGGGTCAACCAGCCTGATGCTACCTTGGTAGTTCCCCTCACCGCACCTCTTGAACCCCACCTCAAGTTGCCCGACCGGTTCTCAGGGGACCGGAGGGCTTTTCTCTCCTTTCGGGAGAGTTGTAGGCTTTACTTTCGTTTAAAGCCTCATTCCTCAGGTTCTGAGAGCCAGCGGGTGGGTATAATTATGTCCCGGCTCCAGGAAGGGCCCCAAGAGTGGGCCTTCTCCTTGGCTCCTGACGCCCCTGAACTTTCCTCCGTTGATTGTTTCTTTTCTGCTCTCGGACTTATTTATGACGAGACTGACAGGACTGCCTTTGCCGAGAGTCAGCTGGTGACCTTACGTCAGGGTAAGAGGCCTGTTGAGGAGTATTGCTCTGACTTTAGGAAGTGGTGCGTAGCTTCTCGGTGGAATGACCCTGCCTTAAGGTGCCAGTTTAGGTTGGGTCTGTCGAATGCCCTGAAAGACCTGCTAGTTAGCTATCCCTCTTCTGACTCCCTAGACCAGGCTATGGCTTTAGCGGTACGACTTGACCGACGTCTCAGGGAACGACAACATGAACGTTTATGTGTTTTCTCCTCCGACTCCCCCATAATGCCTCCCGAAGTTCCGTTGCTTCGTTCCTCCCCGAAAGACTCAGAGATACCTATGCAACTCGGGGCCTCCGTGTCCCCCCAACAACGTAGAGAATTTCGCAGGAAGAATGGTCTCTGCTTCTACTGTGGGGATGACAAGCATCAAGTGATCAACTGTCCTAAGTGTAAGAATGCAGCCAGAGAACGTCCGTGCCTAAGTGATCATCGGGGAGGTCACTTGGGCGCACAGGTATTTCCAGTAAATAGGAAACGTACTAAGATCTTGCTTCCCTTTCAGGTCTCTTTTGGTGGTAGGTCTGCTACCGGTAGTGCCTTCGTGGATTCAGGGTCCTCTACTAATATTATGTCTGTGGAATTTGCTATGTCTCTTGCTATGCCTCTGATTGATTTGCCTAAACTTGTCCCGGTAGTGGGTATCGACTCCACTCCTCTTGCTAATGGTTATTTTACACAGCATACCCCTGTTTTTGAACTCCTTGTTGGCTCCATGCATTTGGAGCAATGCTCTGTACTGTTGATGCAGGGATTATCGTACGATTTGGTTCTAGGCCTTCCCTGGTTGCAGTTGCATAATCCCACGTTTGACTGGAATACTGGGGAGCTAACCAAATGGGGTAATGAATGTTGTACGTCATGTTTTTCTGTTAATTCTATTTCTCCCACTGAGGAGGCGAATACGCTACCCGAGTTTGTTCAGGACTTCGCTGATGTTTTCTCTAGGGAGGCCTCCGAAGTGTTACCTCCTCATAAAGAATATGATTGCGCTATCGAATTGGTACCAGGAGCTAAGCTTCCTAAGGGTAGGATATTTAATCTTTCTTGTCCCGAACGTGAAGCCATGAGAGAGTATATCCAGGAATCCCTGGCCAAGGGTTACATTCGTCCCTCTTCTTCTCCGGTAGGTGCTGGCTTCTTCTTCGTGGGGAAGAAGGATGGTGGTCTTAGGCCATGCATTGACTACCGTAGCCTGAATAAGGTCACGGTAAGAAACCAGTATCCCCTTCCTTTGATTCCTGATCTCTTTAATCAGGTTCAGGGGGCCCAATGGTTCTCTAAGTTTGATCTACGGGGGGCGTATAACCGTATCCGCATCAAAGAGGGGGATGAGTGGAAGACTGCGTTTAACACGCCCGAAGGCCATTTCGAATACCTCGTCATGCCCTTTGGGTTGTGTAATGCCCCTGCGGTCTTCCAGAATTTCATAAATGATATTTTGAGAAATTACCTGGGGATATTTCTTGTAGTGTACCTTGATGACATACTGGTGTTTTCCAAGGACTGGTCCTCCCACATTGAGCATGTCAGGAAGGTGCTCCAGGTCCTTCGGGAAAACAAACTGTTTGCCAAAACCGAAAAATGTGTGTTTGGGGTACAGGAGATACCATTTTTGGGTCAAATCCTCACTCCTCATGAATTCCGCATGGACCCCGCCAAGGTTCAGGCTGTGGCGGAATTGGTCCAACCTGCCTCCCTGAAGGCGTTACAGTGTTTTTTTGGGGTTCGCTAATTATTACAGGAGATTTATTGCTAACTTCTCGGTCATCGCTAAGCCTCTTACGGACCTCACTCGCAAAGGTGCTGATCTCCTCCACTGGCCTCCTGAGGCTGTCCAGGCTTTTGAGGTCCTTAAGAAGTGCTTTATCTCGGCCCCGGTGCTGGTTCAGCCCAACGAAATGGAGCCATTTATTGTGGAAGTTGACGCATCTGAGGTGGGAGTGGGGGCTGTCTTGTCCCAGGGTACCAGGTCCCTCACCCATCTCCGCCCCTGTGCCTACTTCTCCAGGAAGTTTTCGCCAACTGAGAGTAACTATGATATTGGCAATCGCGAACTCTTAGCCATTAAATGGGCATTTGAAGAGTGGCGCCACTTCCTGGAGGGGGCTAGACACCAGGTAACGGTCCTTACCGACCACAAGAATCTGGTTTTCCTAGAATCTGCCCGGAGGCTAAACCCGAGACAAGCTCGATGGGCGTTATTTTTTACCAGATTCAATTTTTTGGTTACCTATAGGGCTGGGTCTAAAAATATTAAGGCCGATGCACTGTCGCGTAGCTTCATGGCCAGCCCTCCTTCGGAGGAAGATCCTGCTTGTATTTTGCCTCCAGGTATAATCATTTCCTCGATCGATTCTGATTTAGTCTCTGAAATTGCTGCTGATCAAGGTTCAGCTCCCGGGAACCTTCTTGAGAACAAGCTGTTTGTTCCCCTGCAATTCCGACTAAGGGTACTTAGGGAAAATCATGACTCCGCACTATCTGGTCATCCAGGCATCCTGGGTACCAAACACCTCATTACCAGAAATTATTGGTGGCCTGGGTTGCCTAAAGACGTTAAGGCCTACGTCGCCGCTTGTGAGGTTTGTGCTAGGTCCAAGACTCCCAGGTCCCGACCAGCGGGCTTACTGCGTTCGTTGCCCATTCCCCAGAGACCTTGGACACATATCTCCATGGATTTTATCACCGATTTGCCTCCATCCCAAGGAAAGTCGGTGGTGTGGGTGGTGGTAGACCGCTTCAGTAAGATGTGCCACTTTGTGCCCCTCAAGAAACTACCCAACGCCAAGACGTTGGCTACCTTGTTTGTCAAACACATCCTGCGTCTCCATGGGGTCCCTGTCAATATTGTTTCGGACAGAGGGGTACAATTTGTTTCATTGTTTTGGAGAGCCTTCTGTATGAAGTTGGGGATTGATCTGTCCTTCTCCTCTGCCTTCCATCCTGAAACCAATGGTCAAACCGAGAGGACTAATCAATCTCTAGAACAATACTTAAGGTGTTTTGTCTCTGACTGTCAATATGATTGGGTCTCATTCATTCCCCTTGCCGAATTTTCCCTTAATATCCGGGTCAGTAACTCGTCAGGGGTCTCTCCCTTTTTCTGTAATTTTGGGTTTAATCCACGGTTCTCCTCCGTTTCACCTGGTAGTTCCAACAATCCCGAGGTAGAGGTCGTTCATCGGGAACTGTGCACAGTCTGGGCCCAGGTTCAGAAGAACCTAGAGGCGTCCCAGAGCGTACAAAAAACTCAGGCTGATAGAAAACGTTCTGCTAACCCCCTGTTTATGGTCGGGGATCTGGTGTGGTTGTCGTCTAGGAACTTGCGTCTCAAGGTTCCGTCCAAGAAGTTTGCTCCCCGGTTTATTGGGCCGTATAAGGTCATTGAGGTCCTCAATCCTGTCTCCTTCCGGCTGGAGTTACCCCCGTCTTTTCGTATACACGACGTGTTTCATGCCTCCCTCCTTAAACGCTGCTCCCCGTCCTTGGCTCCCACGAGGAGACCTCCTGTTCCCATCCTCACCCCTGAGGGGGTGGAATTCGAGGTGGCCAGGATTGTGGACAGCAAGATGGTCCAAGGCTCCCTCCAGTACCTGGTCCATTGGAGAGGTTACGGGCCCGAGGAGAGGACTTGGGTACCCGCCCGGGATGTTCACGCTGGGGTATTGGTCAGGAGGTTCCACCTGCGTTTCCCCAGTAAACCAGGTCCACTTAGAAAGGGTCCGGTGGCCCCTCATAAAAGGGGGGGTACTGTAAAGGATCTGCCAGGCACAGCTTCGGGGTTAACTCCCTTAATTAATCAGTCAGCACCTGAATCTACATCCCTGAGACTGACTCCAGCTTCCACCACTCAGGCTGGCAGGCTTAGGAGTGGGAGAGCCTATCGCAGCCTGGCCAGACTCAGCTAGCTCCCGCCCTCTGTCTATTTATACCTGCATTTCCTGTTCCTCCTTGCTTGTTATTCTTTTTCGTGTGGTTTCCTGGCCCAGCTACAGCTCCTTCTATTTTGTTCCTGCTCCATACTGACCCTGGCTTACTGACTACTCTTCTGCTCTTCGTTTGGTACCTCGCACACTCCTGGCTTGACTCGGCTCGTTCACCACTCTGGTTGCTCACGGTGTTGCCGTGGGCAACTGCCCCTTTCCCTTGCTTGTATTCCCTTGTATGTTTGTCGTGTTTGTCGTGCACTTACTGAGTGCAGGGACCGCCGCCCAGTTGTACCCCGTCGCCTAGGGCGGGTCGTTGCAAGTAGGCAGGGACAGAGTGGCGGGTAGATTAGGGCTCACTTGTCTGTTTCCCTACCCCCCCGGTCATTACATCTACTGAGGATTTTCTCCTCAGTGACTTCAATGACTCATAGACCACAAGACAACGCTTATCGCCCTACCACCTTGGGAACCTCAAAAACCTATTACAGCAAGAAGGTTAAGAGATTATTTTACATACCATTGTTTTCACATTTACACTTTGCTTGACGACTAATGACGATATGCTTGTCATGAGCGGAAGGCAGTAGATGCATAATGATGAGCATACCCATAATTCCACTGGACAATAGCTTTGCCCATAGATGTCAAGAGTGTTCAAGTTGCCCAAAAGGAACAGGTTTTTCAAGGGGTATAAAAAGCTGTATACGCGAAACGCGCGTCAGGGCCCTTCCGTTCCTTTGGGCCACTTGAACACTCTTGTCATCTATGGGTAAGGCATACCAGGTCATATAACTTTATTGGGGACTCCACCCAGTCTCAGTTATACATTCTCTTGGACGTAGTAAGAAAAAGAGGAGGAGACCTCCAGCTCACCAGTAATTGCGTCTCCGGACACCTCGCACGGATCCCCGCTACGGCTGGCGGTCAGTAGATCAGGAAAAAAAAGAAAGCAATCCGGCGCTGTGTTTCGTTAAAAAGGAAATCCGTTCCCAAGTTTATTATGGAAAATGGTTAAAAATTGCATGGAGACGCAGTCTCAAGGTGTGTATATATAGCGGGCTAGATGGCCTTGGCCTACGCGTTTCGAGCAAGCGTGTTGCTCTTAATCATGGCAAAAAGAATATGAGTGCCATATTCTTTTTGCCATGCAATTTTTAACCATTTTCCATAATAAACTTGGGAACGGATTTCCTTTTTAACGAAACACAGCGCCGTATTGCTTCCTTTTTTTTCCTGATTCTCTTGGACATCTGATTAGATTTGTTCATTAGCATAGACATTTGTAACTACTTGTTGGATGGTACTATCCTCTTGTCTGTATTTACTACTTACCTCTCTTGCTTTCACATGGGTTGCTAAAGCTAGATACAACAGCATCGCTTCCCCCCTTTCATTAGACTCGTTGTTACCTGCCTTTTATCATTAGTACCATGCACTTCTAACCGCACATGTATGTATGAATCGCTGTGATATTGCTGTGGTATTAATTTGTGTATGTATGTGGCCCTTGTACAGTACAATCATGTTTTTAGATCCTCAGCATATTTTATATTTCCTCATTGTTTAAACTTTAGCATCAAAATGTAGATTTTTTTTTTTAATTTTCTATTTAAATAGTGTCTGACTCCTGTTTCTCAGTTGTAAGGTACAGATGGAACATTGACAGCAGACACCAGACGTGGTGAAACACAGCAGGTGGAACCGGTGGCACAACACGACTCCAACAGTTTTAAGGCACAGGAACAAATAGCATGGGATACAGGATACAGGTAGCAGAGCACGGGAACAACGGGAACAGGATAACACTAAGGGACCATTTGCAAGACTAACATAGGAAAACACAACAACGCTCAGGCAATGACCAAAGGGGCAGGGCCCTTCTTATAGTCCAGGGTGATCATGGGCTAATTAATGATGATTCTCATGTGCAGGCGCTGGCCATTTAAGGCCAGGCACGAGCGTGCACGCGCACCCTACGGGACACAGCGGACCGGAGCGGAAGTAAGCTGGCGTCTCCTGGGGAAAAGATGCGGGCCAGTGCTCACAGATCCATGGCTGCAGCTGCCGGGGGGTGAGTAATCCCAACAGTCCGCGGCCATGGATGCTACAGTAATGCTTGCTTACAAATTCCATGCATATATTTCCCCTGGATAGATTGGAAGCCAGCCAGGATCCTATGGACGCAAAACATCAGCACTGAACCACTGTGAATGCCCACATTACAGATCCACAAACAATTTCGAGAGTACCTATCATTACAAAACATATATAATAAACCCCAATCACTCCTCAGGTCTTCTCACTTCGTATATTTTCTCTCTCCTACTCTAGACTGATTTTTTTGGGGGACTGAGGAGGTTTCTGAACATCTACATAGAGCCTGCTGGCAAGAAGAGGGGAGTTACAGGCTTCAGGGGCACAGCCGCATCTCCCTCCTCCCTCTCTTTCTCACCTCCTATTTACTATATTACACAGATTTTTGGGGTATTGATGAGGTTTCTAAACATTTACTACAGAACTGGAGGCTGCTGGAAGGAAAGGATAGTGTCACTTCCCTACTAAGCCATATAACAAAGTTTAATGTACTCACATGTACTTCTGATTTATGCAAAACATTTCTATGGGGAACTCCAGACAATCACCTGATTTCAAACAGATTAGGTTTTTTCTTATTTAACGATGCAAAGAGGTGTTAGGCCTATCGACCTCTCTTGGAATAACATGCATGTTTGGCCGCATGATAACATTTACAAAAATGTCATAACAGGAGCCAAAAACATCACTCACTCCAGTATGCTAATTTAAATATTTTGAGAAACGAGTAAAATAAAACGAAATAAATTATTATTTTTTTTTTATAGGTGAGGTAACGTAACAAGAATCATTACACAACGTGGTTTACAGCTTATTCCAGAATGCTAAGTATATGATGAATGTAAATTTGATGGAATAAATATTTGGGAGCGCCAGCATACATTGAGCACACTCCCCTTGTCAGTAATGTCAGATCTCGCATCAACGTTTCAATCTGTAATTCAGCATTTTATTGATTTCCAGCTTGTGGGGGAATAAGCGGGACTTTATGTACAAACTAATGATAATTATGCAGAGATACAGCTGTGAAGCAAGATTCCAATCTAAATGCTAAAATCTAGGGAGACGCCGGGTCAGCTGAACAGCTGCACAGTACATTCCTGGTCACGTCATCCAGTAAAATATAAGTGGAGATAGGAACCTCTGTAAGGGTAAACTTGTTACTTAACCAAATGCAAGCACCGCCATGACAGCTCATTTACATACATTAAAAAAATTCTGGGTAAAGTCGCTGGAGGGTTCAGTGTAAGGGGTAAAAAAAAAGAACCCCACCATAGTCAAACCGAGCTCTTCAACCTGTGGACATCCAACTGCGCAAAACTACAACTCTCCAGAAATGTTATTGTACGGGGTAAAGAGGTTGAGGTTACACTAGGCCCTGGAACAAGAGGGGGGCCCAGAAGGTCCCTCTGTCCCATGCAATGAGATGAGTACTATAAATGAGATTACTAGCTGAGGGCCCTGCTACAGATTTTGCATAAGGGCCCATGAAACTTGTTGACTCTACACATGCTGTGACAGCTGTTAGCTCTCTTTCTTAAGATGGCCATACACATTAGATATATGTCGGCTGAACGCGCCGATTTAGTCGGGAACAGACGCCCATCTAATGTGTATTGAAATGTCCCGACTCTCCGCCGACGGCAGATGTCGGAGAAGAGAAGGGTCGGGTGTGTTGGATTCCAACATACCCGATCCTTTTGTTTGCAAGGAGATAAGTCGCTGCCAGAGGAGTCTGGCAGCAGCTTTACTCCTTCTCCCTGTTGAGAACGCATGCACACTTGGCCTAGCCGAGCATGTATGTGTGTGGAGGTAGTCGGAAGGAATGTTCGGCTGACAGCTATCTGAAATGTACGGCCAACTTTACTGCAGGAGTTGCCTGAGTCTTTTTGGCGGACCCAAAACTGATCATACTCTTTTTTTAAGTAGTAGAGGTGCATAAAATGTAGTGTAGTCAGAAATGTTGTATGTAACCTTCATATTTTGCCTCTTTTTGTTTTCCTGTTGTTTTCTGTAGATACATATTTTCTCTTTCTATGCTTGTGGAGTGGATGAGATCTTCCTAGTGTAATGCCAGAGCTTCCTAGAGCTGGCTGCCCCACCAAACTAAATAATCAGGGAGTAGGGTCTTGGTAAGAGAGGTGACCAAGAACCCAATGGTCACTCAGGCTGAGCTCCAAAGTTCCTGTGCGCAGATTGGAGAAACTTCCAGAAGGTCAACCATCACTGCAGCATTCCACCAATCTGGGCTATATGGTAGGGCCAAAAAGAAGCCTTTCCTCAGTAAAAGATACATGAAAGCCTGCCTGGAGTTTGCAAAAAAGAACCTAAAGGACTCTCAGACTGTGAGAAACAAGATTCTGTGGTCTGATTAAACTAAGATTTAACTTTTTGGCCTGACTTCTAAACGTCATGACTGGAGGAACCCAGGCACTGCTCATCACCTGCCCAATACCATCCCTACAGTGAAGCATGGTGGTGGCAGCATCATGGTGTGGGGGTCTGGTTAGGGTTGAGGGAAAGATGAACGGAGAAAAGAACAGAGATAATCTAAATGAAAACCTGATCCAGAGTGCTCTGGACCTCAGACTGGACCACCTTCCAACAAGACAATGACCATAAGCACACAGCCAAGATAACACAGGAGTGGCTTGAGTGTCCTTGAGTGCCCCAGCCAGAGCACTGACTTGAACCCGATCGAACATCTCTGGAGAAACCTGAAAATGTCTGTCCACCAACGGTCCCCAGCCAACCTGACAGCGCTTAAGGCGATCTGCAGAGAAGAATGGCAGAAAATCACCAAATCCAGATGTGCAAACCTTGCGGCATCATGCCAGGAAGACTGGAGGGTGTTATCACTGCCACAGGTGCTTCAACTAAGTCCTGAGTAAAGGGTCTGAATACTTATGTCAAAGAAATATTTTAGTTTTTTCTTTTCAATAAATTAGCAAACATTGCGAACATTCGGTTTTCACTTTGTCATTATGGGGTATTGAGGGCAGAATGATGGGGGAAAACGTGATTTTTTTATTTTAGCACAAGGCATCAACATAAATTGTGAAAAAATGTAAGGGGTCTGAAGACTTTCCGAATGCATTGTATATCTATATATATGGATGGAGCCTCTTTCATTTTTAGCTCCATGAAATCATGTGCATGGTCCTGTCATGAAAACCTGTGCGTGGTCCTGTCATGAAATCCCTGTCCTAGTAAAGGAGGCAAAAATAAATATTTCTTAAAGGGGTTTTCCGTGACTTTTAACATTTTTCCTAGAGCAGAGAATGCTAGAAAATAATAGGCCAGTACTTACTCCTGAAATGCCCACCTGCTCCAGCATAGCGGCTTTGTTCCCTGCCGCTCTGGTTCAAAAAGTTCCTGCAGTGGTGACATGCGGCTCATCAGTAAAGTACTGCTGCAGCAAGTCGCAACCCTCAGCGTTGAAAGGCACACGACCGATGAGCAGCAGAGCTGCCAGGATCGGAGCGGCAGGAGTGGGCAGGGGGGGCAGATTTTTAGGGGTGACTACTGCATAATTTATTATTTTATATGGCATTCCCTGCCCTAGCAAAGATTTTTAAAAGAATGGAAAAAAAAAAATAATTAGGCTTAGTTCACGTAGCTTTTTTTTTTTGTGTCATTTTGGGGCCTCTGAAGTTCCTTTAAGGCAACAATAGTATAGTCTGCAGTGCTATTTTTGACATCAAAAACCATAGAAACTCAGCGGAAACCAGGTGGACCCCTTTATAAAACCTCAAAAATAGATAAGATCACTAGCGCCACGGTACCGGACTGGTGTCCCGTCGTCCTCTCGGACATATACGACAGCACACATCTCGTGTTTGAAAATGAATGTGAGGGTAAGGGTATGTTCACACGGCGGGGGTCCGTAACGGCTGAAATTACGGGGATGTTTCAGCCTGAAAACATCCCCGTAATTTTAGCCGTACCGGCATGTGCAGGCGCTTGAACGCCGCGTCAATTACGGCCGTAATTAGCGCTGCTATTCATTGGAGTCAATGAATAGCGGCTCCAATTACGGCCAAAGAAGTGACAGGTCACTTCTTATACGCGGGCGTCTATTTACGCGCCGTCATTTGACAGCGGCGCGTAAATATACGCCTCGTGTGAACAGACAAACGTCTGCCCATTGCTTTCAATGGGCAGATGTTTGTCAGCGCTATTGAGGCGCTATTTTCGGGCGTAATTCGGGGCAAAAACGCCCGATTTACGTCCGTAAATAGGCCGTGTGAACATACACTAATAATTTGCACTAAAAAGCGGGACCATTTTGGCTTTGTTATTAGATACCTTATTCTTCTATGTTTTCCCGTGATCCTACAACTTTTAAGACACAGGTGGAATACATCAGAAAGTTTCCCGACTTTTAAGCGCAAGAATGTTCCATGAAGCCAACCCAAGCTGCTAAATTATGAGCATACTGCTGACATTCGATGTTACTTTTCAGCTCCGTTTTGCTGACTTATATTTGAATAAGCCTTGATCTAAGCATTTTACTAAGAAAATCAAATTATTAAACCAAAAAGCTTTATTTTAGTGTAGCATTCAGAAAACCACAGCACAATTTCACGAGCAAGAGTTCACCATTTGTCCGGCTGGTTTAAGTCAGGACAACACACCGAGACATGTGAAATGTAATACTGGGTATATTTACAATGTTGAGGGTTTCATTTTAGTTTGATGTCACTGACAAACCCACAACAAACTGGGAATATTACTGAAAACTACAATTAGGGATAAGGCTGATCCTCCATTTACTAAGGAGAACATAGTATTTCTTTGTGATTAGATGGAGACAATCCCAGAACCTCACAATATCACAACCCTCAACCCTCTGATAGTAATGTGGTCATAAGAAGATGGTGCCAATGTGGTCAGTAATGATTATATATCCTGCCTGGTAAATGCAAAACAAAAAACATTGTTCAGTGCGTTGTAAATACTGACGTTTCAAAAATTGCTGCATTTCCAAACGTTTAAAATGCAGAAAATGAATATTTGAGGTTATATGTTTATGAGATGTGCAGAAGAGTTGGAAGTGTAGCATAGGCCAATGGGGCAATTCCCTCTGGGCCTTCACCATTTAGGGGCCTCCACTATCTCCTACACACGCAGCTTGTTTTGACGGGTGACTAATATTTTAAAAACCTTTTGACATGCCATAGTGACATATCAGAAATTTTGATCGGTGGGGGTCCGAGCAATGAGACCCCCACCAATCGCTAAAACGAAGCGGCAGAAGCGCTCGGGTCATCACTGTACCGCTTTGTTTCTGATCGGCTTTTCCTGGAAAGCCTGACCAGCCACGTACGGACTTATAGACTTTCTATTGAGCCCGTACACCTCCTCGAGGAAAGCTGAGGAAAACCGATCAGAAACGATGAGGCACAGCCTTCACCTAAGCGCTTCTGGGGCTTCGTTCTAGCAATTGGTGGGAGTGTCAATGCTCATGGATGGGGGTTGTTAAAAGTTTAGTTACCCTTTAAATTTCCTCCCTTATGTTATACTGTTAGCTGGTATTTTTATACTCTGTAGAGTGGTCTTTTGAACAGTCTATATTCACAGTGTGACACTATTATATGTGCCCTATATGGAAACATGATGTGGGTACCTAGGTTCTGTTATTTGGAACTTTTGTTGTGTTTATGTGATTCATATATGTGGGGTTAGTGACTGCCTCCATTTTTGATCTTGCGCTCCTCCCATTCTGCCCTGGGTGATTTTAATTAGTTTAATGCTGGTTCCTACGATCCCCGGGTATATGTAGGTTTAGTCACAATTCTGGGTGTATGTGCAGCGTAGGTTTTCATCTCATAGAGGTCGCCTTGTCGTGGCAGGTGGGCTCACACAATTTGCTGAAAATATGTGCTACAAAATACACAAACACACATTTTTTATAATAAACAAACTTTTTAAAATATAAGTCCCAAAACATGAAATAATATAGACATATTTGGTATCGCCCCGACCATAACACCCTGTACAACAAACGTATAACATTATTTATGATGATCGGTGTATGGTGTAAGAAAAAAAATATATTAAAACTGCCGCGGAACTTCTTTTTTTCTGCATTTTCGCCAAAATAAAAATGTATAGAAATTAAACGATAATGTATTTGTACCAAAAAATGGTACCTACATAAAGTACAACTCGTCCCGCAAAAAAAAAAGTCTCATGCAACTAAGTCGTACAAAAAATAAAAGAGTTATGAGCGTCGGGATGCAAAGAGGGAAATATAAAAAAATTATTCTGTCCTCAAGGCCAAAATTGTCCGTGTCCTTAAGGGGTTAATGAAGAATCTCTCTTCTGATTGGTGATTAGTCCTGCAGCCCCAGCGCCTGATACAACTGTTGAATGTTGGAGGTTACGCTAATCATGTATTTTTGTCACTTTATATTTGTTTATTATGATATTTATTCTTTATGTATTTTTCACTAACACTTTCCGTATCAATTCAATAATTTTTGATACCTTAACCCCTTGATAAATTATCATGTACATGATAAGCTTCATAGGGAAGTATGGAACACGCTCACGGGCTGAGCACGCTCCATACGCTGCGGTTGTCAGCTGACACACGGGACTAACGACCTGGAACAGTGATCGTGCTGATGACGCTTGAAAAGGGAGGGACGGTCTCCTCCAACAGCTCATCGGCGCCCCCACAAGGCGTTTGGGGGATGCCAATGGTTGTCATGGCAGCCCAGGGGCCTAATGAAGGCCCCCAGGTATGACTTTTGTCTGCCTCTGTTACACGAAATTCACACGAACCTGCGTTTTGCGGGCGCAAAAAATGCAGCGTTTTGTGCGCGTCGCTGTTCCTGTGCGTGGCTGCGTGATTTTCACACATATGCCATCCTTATGACACGCGGTTTTGATGCTTAGAAACTGCAATGAATGTGGTGCTTTTTTTTTTCCTTCATTTATTTAACAACTGTAGCGCGAATCACGCGCGGCACATGGAATACAAAATACCATTATTTAACTCGCATGGTGAACGCCATAAAAAACTAAAAATTAAAAAAGCCAAAATCACTTTTTTTTGGTCAACTTAGCTCTAAAACAAATTGTAATAAAAAGTGCTAAAAAAGTTGTATGTACCAAAAAATACGAATAAAAACTACAGCTCGTCCTTCAAAAAATAAGCCTCACACCGCTCAATCCACAAAAAATAAAAACGTTATGGCTCTCAGAATGTGGTCAAACAAAACTATTTTTTTTTATAACAAAAAGTTGTTATTTTTTTAAAGTAGTAAGATATAAAAAAAAACGTTATAAATTTTATATGACCGTAATCGTATTGAGCCTCAGAATAAAGTTAAGTTGTCGTTTTTACCACACGGTGAAAGCCGTAAAAACGAAAACCAAAATACCATGGAAGAATCGCAATTTTTTTCCAATTTCAGCTTGCAAATAATTTTTTTTCAGTTTCCCAGTACATTATATGGTACTTTAAATGGTGCCATTATAAACTTCAACTCCTCCCGCAACAAAATAAGCCCTCACACCGCTCTACTGACGGAAAAAGTACTTGGCACACGAGGAGTGAAAAACTAACTTTTTTTCTGCATTCCCCCACCAGAAAAATATAATAAAAGTCAATCAATAAGTCCCATGCACCCCAAAATAGTATCGATGAAAATGACACATTGTCCCGCAAAAAACAAGCCCTCATATGGCTATATCAATAGGAAAATAATACAGTTATGACCAGGGGCGTAACTAGGAAAGACTGGGCCCCATAGCAAACTTTTGACTGGGGACCCCCCTCCCCTGGGTGTCACACAACCCCCCCTTGTAGATAGTGCCTTTTTTACAGCCCCCCCTGTAGATAACGCCATACAGCCCCCCTGTAGATAACGCCATACAGCCCCCCTGTAGATAACGCCATACAGCCCCCCTGTAGATAACGCCATACAGCCCCCCTGTAGATAACGCCATACAGCCCCCTGTAGATAACGCCATACAGCCCCGTCTGTAGATAACGCCATACAGCCCCGTCTGTAGATAACATCATACAGCCCCCCCTGTAGATAATGCCATACAGCCCCCTGTAGATAACGCCATACAGCCCCCTGTAGATAACGCCATACAGTCCCCCTGTAGATAACGCCATACATCACCCCTGTAGATAATGCCATACAGCCCCCTGTAGATAACGCCATACAGCCCCCCCTGTAGATAATGCCATACAGCCCCCTGTAGATAACGCCATACAGCCCCCTGTAGATAACGCCATACAGTCCCCCTGTAGATAACGCCATACAGCCCCCCTGTAGATAACGCCATACAGCCCCCCTGTAGATAACGCCATACAGCCCCCCTGTAGGTAACGCCATACAGCCCCCCTGTAGATAACGCCATACAGCCCCACTGTAGATAACTCTATACAGCTCCCTTTGTAGATAGCGCCATACATCCCCCTGTAGATAACGCCATACAGCCCCCTCTGTAGATAACGCCATACAGCCCCCTGTAGATAACGCCATACAGCCCCCCTGTAGAGAACGCCATACAGACCCCCTGTAGATAACGCCATACAGCCCCACTGTAGAGAACGCCATACAGCCCCCCTGTAGATAACGCCATACAGCCCCCCTGTAGATAACGCCATACAGCCCCCTGTAGATAACGCCATACAGCCCCCCTGTAGAGAACGCCATACAGCCCCCCTGTAGATAACGCCATACAGCCCCCCTGTAGAGAACGCCATACAGCCCCCCTGTAGATAACGCCATACAGCCCCCCTGTAGATAACGCCATACAGTCCCCCTGTAGATAACGCCATACAGACCCCCCTGTAGAAAACGCCATACAGCCCCGTCTGTAGATAACGCCATACAGCCCCGTCTGTAGATAACATCATACAGCCCCCCCTGTAGATAATGCCATACAGCCCCCTGTAGATAACGCCATACAGCCCCCTGTAGATAACGCCATACAGTCCCCCTGTAGATAACGCCATACAGCCCCCCTGTAGATAACGCCATACAGCCCCCCTGTAGATAACGCCATACAGCCCCCCTGTAGGTAACGCCATACAGCCCCCCTGTAGATAACGCCATACAGCCCCACTGTAGATAACTCTATACAGCTCCCTTTGTAGATAGCGCCATACATCCCCCTGTAGATAACGCCATACAGCCCCACTGTAGATAACTCTATACAGCTCCCTTTGTAGATAGCGCCATACATCCCCCTGTAGATAACGCCATACAGCCCCCTCTGTAGATAACGCCATACAGCCCCCTGTAGATAACGCCATACAGCCCCCCTGTAGAGAACGCCATACAGACCCCCTGTAGAGAACGCCATACAGACCCCCTGTAGATAACGCCATACAGCCCCCCTGTAGATAACGCCATACAGCCCCCCTGTAGATAACGCCATACAGCCCCCTGTAGATAACGCCATACAGCCCCCCTGTAGAGAACGCCATACAGCCCCCCTGTAGATAACGCCATACAGCCCCCCTGTAGAGAACGCCATACAGCCCCCCTGTAGATAACGCCATACAGCCCCCCTGTAGATAACGCCATACAGTCCCCCTGTAGATAACGCCATACAGACCCCCCTGTAGAAAACGCCATACAGCCCCGTCTGTAGATAACGCCATACAGCCCCGTCTGTAGATAACATCATACAGCCCCCCCTGTAGATAATGCCATACAGCCCCCTGTAGATAACGCCATACAGCCCCCTGTAGATAACGCCATACAGTCCCCCTGTAGATAACGCCATACAGCCCCCCTGTAGATAACGCCATACAGCCCCCCTGTAGATAACGCCATACAGCCCCCCTGTAGGTAACGCCATACAGCCCCCCTGTAGATAACGCCATACAGCCCCACTGTAGATAACTCTATACAGCTCCCTTTGTAGATAGCGCCATACATCCCCCTGTAGATAACGCCATACAGCCCCCTCTGTAGATAATGCCATACAGCCCCCTGTAGATAACGCCATACAGCCCCCCCTGTAGATAATGCCATACAGCCCCCTGTAGATAACGCCATACAGCCCCCTGTAGATAACGCCATACAGTCCCCCTGTAGATAACGCCATACAGCCCCCCTGTAGATAACGCCATACAGCCCCCCTGTAGATAACGCCATACAGCCCCCCTGTAGGTAACGCCATACAGCCCCCCTGTAGATAACGCCATACAGCCCCACTGTAGATAACTCTATACAGCTCCCTTTGTAGATAGCGCCATACATCCCCCTGTAGATAACGCCATACAGCCCCCTCTGTAGATAACGCCATACAGCCCCCTGTAGATAACGCCATACAGCCCCCCTGTAGAGAACGCCATACAGACCCCCTGTAGATAACGCCATACAGCCCCACTGTAGAGAACGCCATACAGCCCCCCTGTAGATAACGCCATACAGCCCCCCTGTAGATAACGCCATACAGCCCCCTGTAGATAACGCCATACAGCCCCCCTGTAGAGAACGCCATACAGCCCCCCTGTAGATAACGCCATACAGCCCCCCTGTAGAGAACGCCATACAGCCCCCCTGTAGATAACGCCATACAGCCCCCCTGTAGATAACGCCATACAGTCCCCCTGTAGATAACGCCATACAGACCCCCCTGTAGAAAACGCCATACAGCCCCGTCTGTAGATAACGCCATACAGCCCCGTCTGTAGATAACATCATACAGCCCCCCCTGTAGATAATGCCATACAGCCCCCTGTAGATAACGCCATACAGCCCCCTGTAGATAACGCCATACAGTCCCCCTGTAGATAACGCCATACAGCCCCCCTGTAGATAACGCCATACAGCCCCCCTGTAGATAACGCCATACAGCCCCCCTGTAGGTAACGCCATACAGCCCCCCTGTAGATAACGCCATACAGCCCCACTGTAGATAACTCTATACAGCTCCCTTTGTAGATAGCGCCATACATCCCCCTGTAGATAACGCCATACAGCCCCCTCTGTAGATAACGCCATACAGCCCCCTGTAGATAACGCCATACAGCCCCCCTGTAGAGAACGCCATACAGACCCCCCTGTAGATAATGCCATACAGCCCTCCTGTAGATAACGCCATACAGCCCCCCTGTAGATAATGCCATACAGCCCCCCTGTAGATAACGCCATACAGCCCCCCTGTAGAGAACGCCATACAGACCCCTGTAGAGAACGCCATACAGACCCCTCTGTAGTTAAAGCCATACAGACCCCTTTGTAAATAGCGCCATACATCCCCCTCTGTAGATAGCACCTTACAGCCCCCCTGTAGGTAATGCTATACAGCCCCCCCTGTAGGTTACGCTATACAGCCCCCCTGTAGGTAACGCCATACAGCCCCCCCTGTAGGTAACGCTATACAGCCCCCCTGTAGGCAACGCCATACAGCCCCCCCTGTAGGTAACGCTATACAGCCCCCTGTAGGTAACGCTATACAGCCCCCTGTAGGTAACGCTATACAGCCCCCCCTGTAGGTAGCGCTATACAGCCCCCCTGTAGGTAACGCTATACAGCCCCCCTGTAGGTAACGCTATACAGCCCCCCTGTAGGTAATGATATACAGCCCCCTGTAGGTAACACCATACAGCCCCCTTTGTAGATAGCGCCATACATCCCCTGTAGATAACGCCATACAGCCCCCCCTGTAGATAACGCCATACAGCCCCCTCTGTAGATAACGGCATACAGCCCCCACTGTAGAGAACGCCATACAGCCCCCTGTAGATAAAGCCATACAGCCCCCCCTGTAGAGAACGCCATACAGCCCCCTCTGTAGATAACGCTATACAGACCCCTTTGTAAATAGCGCCATACAGCCCCCTCTGTAGATAGCGCCATACAGCCCCCCTGTAGGTAACGCTATACAGCCCCCCTGTAGGCAACGCCATACAGCCCCCCCTGTAGGTAACGCTTTACAGCCCCCTGTAGGTAACGCTATACAGCCCCCTGTAGGTAACGCTATACAGCCCCCCTGTAGGTAGCGCTATACAGCCGTCCTGTAGGTAACGATATACAGCCCCCCCTGTAGGTAACGCTATACAACCCCCCAAAAAAATCCGACCTATAGTGTGTCCTACAAAAGACATGTATCGCCTATCCACAGGATAGGAGATACATGTGTGAACCTAAACATATGTGGTATTGTCGTAATCGTACCGACCCATAGAATAAAAGTAACATGGTATTTATGCTGCATAGTGAACGGCGTAAATTTAAAACGCGAAAAACAATGCAGGAATAGCGTTTTTTTTCAATTCCCTTCCCCCAAAAAAGTTAATAAAAGTTAATCAATATAAGATATGCACCAAAAAATGGTGCCATTGAAAAACACAACTCGTTCCGCAAAATCAAGCCCTCATACGCCTAAGTTGACGGAAAAATAAAAGAGTTATAGCTCTTGGAATATGAAGATGAGAAAAATAAAAAAGAATGCTTGGTCATTAAGGCCAAAATAGGCCTGGTCGTTAACGGGTTAAGGCCTTACTTACACGAGCGTGGTGCATCTCGGACGTGAAAAACGGCAGTTTTTCTGGTCCAAGTTGCATCCGTGCTTTGCGCTGCAGGACGTGATGTCTCGCATGCCCCATAGATGAGAGTCTATAGAGGGATGGGTGACACGTGAAAAAATAGGACATGTCCTATTTTCTCACAGATCCTCCACCCGGCTGTGTGAACGGCCACATTGAATTACAAAGGTCCGTGGGACGGCCGTTGTTTCAACGGCCGTCACACGGACGTTTAACACGCTCGCGTAAATAAGGCCTAAGGGGTTTATTATTGTTTTATCACTATGTATGTATATCTTTATACTTTAATGAAGCGGATTATGCTAATTAGACACATGCTTGGTAAACCACTGTTGGCCTTGTATCGCTATACTTGAGAAAGGTCCCAATGTGGGATTGAAATAAGTCTAATTTTATACACTTTCTATCGAAGTGCTGCAAGATCTTCTTCATATATCTGTACAGTACTAAGGATCGGGATTCTTGCTGGGCATCCAGCTGTTTTCTGCTGGTCTAAGATAGATAGACGATAGGTATTCAGATGCCTGAGAAGTCATCTCAAGCATATCTGTTTGTCCTCTGTTTATAAAGGTTAGGAAATATGAAATCATTTGGCATATCACTCAATAAATCACAAGACTCTCTTTCTCTCATGTTTACTCGGAAGGTCTGACATAAAACAACTTACAAGGAATGTTTTTGGCACCTTGTACTCTTTATTATAACAATTGTCATATAAGTGTAAACAGAACGTAGCGCTCAATATATTAATATCGGAGCTCCATCTCTGAACCACAGCAGAAAATTCGGATCTTCCTTGAAATAATTTTTGGTGACTTTCCTTGATTACATCATTAATATTTCTAATAGAGTCTGTATGGCGTGCAGTGATGAGCTAATGTGAATGAAGCGGAAATATTTTTGGGCTCGGGATGCTCTTCTGGACTTGTTTTGTAGTGCAACAATTTTATTTTGGGAAATTGCCTTCAAAAATAGTAAATTTTGTAAAAAACTAAAAAAAACACTGCCACTGAGTGTCCCTCACCCATTGTTTGTTACAGTATCCTGACCAGAACTGACTCATCTCGACTTCTATAGTAAAAGAACAGGTTTTCACAGAGTCGGACTAGGGTTCCCTGGGCCCACCAGAGGAAATTATTCTTAGGTCTCACCCCAGGACTAGACAAAGCTACATATATGGAAGAGCCGCTGTGTCTAGATGAACATAGACGGGGTCGTGGCACATTAGCTTCAACGCTGAAAGCAGAATGGTGGCGTCCGGGACAGAAAGATGTTGCTGGAGTGCGGACGAGTACAGTCAATTTATTACTGACTATATCCATTGTATCTATGTATACATATATTTTTATGGAAAATTGCTACAATTTTATTTGGATTGGACCAGCTCCTAGGACCTTCACAGTTGAGGGACCTTTTTCATTGCTTTTCCTCGAAAAAGATAACACGAAATGAGTTTCCTAGACAATCAATGTGCAGTTTTCAATAATAGGTAATGCATCAAGCTACGAGTATGCTGGCACTACTGAGGGTATTTTGTACTATTTAGTGGGATCCCAGTAAAGGAATTTTAGTTGCGGTATAGTTACGCTATTACCCCATTAACCATTCTTAGTTGCTTGTTATTTCTAATCTTCAGTGTTGGTTGCGCTGTCGATTGGAGTCTGAAGTAGTCTGAAACACACCTCCTGTTTCATTAGTGGCATAATCTGATATTGTATCTATCCTTCATGCTTTTAAGCTGCAGCTCTGCTTGTTCAGATTGACGGCTGTATATAAGCACAAGCCCAGCACAATTCCGCTAATCAGTGCACATTGAGACGATCTACCTTACAGCACATGTGGAATGGTTATAAATAATCATTAGGTAATTACATAGTTGTATAGGTTTAAAAAAGACAAAGGTCCCTCAACTTCAGCCTTTCTCAATCGAATAAATATCATTCATTGCTAGATTGATTATTTCCTTTAACCCCTTAAGGACACAGCCTAGTTTTGGCCTTAAGGCTCAGAGCCCATTTTTCAAATCTGACATATTTCACTTTATGTGGTAATAACGTCGGAATGCTTAAACCTATCCAAGCGATTCTGAGATTGTTTTCTCGTGACACATTGGACTTCATGTTCGTGGTAAAATTTAGTCGATATATTTAGTGTTTATTGGTGAAAAATTGCAAAATTTAGAGAAAATTTTGAAAAAATAGCATTTTTCAGAATTTAAATGCATCTGCTTGTAAAACAGACGGTTATACCACCCACAATAGTTACTAGTTCACATTTCCCATATGTCTACTTTAGATTAGCATCGTTTTTTGAACATTCTTTTATTTTTCTTGGACGTTACAAGGCTTAGAACATAAACAGCAATTTCTCATATTTTTAAGAAAATTTCAAAAGCCTTTTTTTTAAGGTACTTGTTCAGTTCTGAAGGGGCTTTGAGGGGCCTATGTATTAGAAACCCTGATAAAACACCCCATTTTAAAACCTAGACCCCTCAAAGTATTCAAAACAGCATTTAGAAAGTTTTTTAACCCTCCAGGCATTTCACAGGAATTAAAACAATGTGGAGGTGAAATTTGCAAATTTAATTATTCTTGCTGAATTTCAATTGTATTCAATTTTTTTTCTGTAACACAGAAGGTTTTACCAGAGAAACACTACTAAATATGTATTGTCCAGATTCTGCAGTTTTTAGAAATGTCCCACATGTGGCCCTACTGCGCTCGTGGACTAAAACACAAGCCCTAGAAGCAAAGAAGCACCTAGTGCATTTTGAGGCCTCTTTTTTTATTAGAATATATTTTAGGCAGCATGCCAGGTTTGAAGAGGTGTTGAGGTGCCAAAACAGAAGGAATCCCCCAATAGTGACCCCATTTTGGAAACTGCACCCCTCAAGAAATTAATTTATGGTTGTTGTTACCATTTTGACGGCACAGTTTTTTCACAGCACGTATTTGAATTGGGCTGTGAAATTAAAAAAATGTCATTTTTTCCAATAAGATGTCATTTGTGATCAAAATTTCTTATATTCACAGGCAACAAAATACCCCATTTTGTTGCCCAATTTGTCCTTAGTGCGGCAATACCCCATTTGTGGTGATAAACTGCCGTTTGGGCCCATGGGAGGGCTCAGAAGGAAAGGAGCGCTGTGTATTTGTTGGAGTCCAGATTTTGCTGGATTGGTTTTCAGGTGCAATGTCGCATTTGCAGAGCCCCAGAGGTATCAAAGCAATGGAAACCCACCAGAAGTGACCCCAAACTACACCCCTCAAGGAATTCAAATATGGTTGTTGTTACAATTTTGACCGCACAGTTTTTTGACAGCACCTATTTGAATTGGGCTGTGAAATGAACAAAATGTAATTTTTTCCAATAAGATGTCATTTTTTATCAAAATTTCTTATTTTCACAGGGAACAAAATACCCAATTTTGTTGCCCAATTTCTCCTGAGTGCAGCAATACCACATTTGTGGCGATAAACTGCCGTTTTGGCCCATGGGAGGCCTCAGAAGGGAAGGAGCGCTGTGTGTTCTTTGGAGTACAGATTTTGCTGGTTTGGTTTTCGGGTGCCATGTCGTATTTGCAGAGCCCCAGAGGTATCAAAGCAATGGAAACTCACCAGAAGTGACCCCATTTTGGAAACTACACCCCTCAAGGAATTAATTTATGAGTAATGTGACCATTTAGACCCCATAGTTTCTTCACAGACCGTATTTGAATTGGGCTGGGAATTTAAAAAAAAAAATTTTTTTTCCAATAATATGTCGTTTTAGCTCAAAAATAGGTGTTTCACAGGAATTTAGAGCAAAGTAGAGGTGAAATTTACATTTTTTTTTTTTGTCAGAAAATCCTCTTTATACCATTTTTTTTATAACACAAAAGGTTTTATCAGAGAAACGCAACTTAATACTTATTTCCCAGATTCTGCAGTTTTGAGAAATATCCCACATGTGGCCCTAGTGCGGTAATGGACTGAAGCACCGGCCTCCGAAGCAAAGGAGCACCTAGTGGATTTTGAGCCCTCCTTTTTTATTAGGCACCATGTCCGGTTTGAAGAGGTCTTGTGGTGCCAAAACAGTGGAAAACCCCCAAAAGTGACCCCATTTTGGAAACTAGACCCCTTGAGGAATCCATTGTAGTTTTCTTGGGGTGCATGCAGCTTTTTGATCAGTTTTTATTCTATTTTTAAGTGGCGTGGTGACTAAAAAACAGCAATCCTACTATTGTTTTTTTATTCTAGTTTTTTTACAGCGTTCACCGTGCGCTATAAATGACATATTCACTTTATTCTGCGGGGCGATACGATTACGGCGATACCAGATGTTTATAGTTTTTTTTATGTCTTATGGCGTTTGCACAATAAAATACTTTTTGTAAAATATCATTCACTTTTTGTGTTACCTTATTCTAAGAGCCAGAACGTTTTTATTTTTCAATCAATAAAGCCGTGCGAGGACTTATTTTTTGTGTAACGAACTGTAGTTTCAATCAGTACCATTTTTAGGTACATGCGACTTTTTGATCTCTTTTTATTTCATTTTTTGGGAGGTGAAGTGACCAAACCATTGTGATTGTGGTACGGTTTATTATTTTCTTTTACGGCGTTCACCGCGCAAGATAAATAATTAAATAATTTTGTAGTTCAGGCCGTTACGGACGCGGCGATACCAATTATGTATAGTTTATTTGTTTGTTTATATATTTTTATTAATAATAAAGGACTGATAAGGGGGGATTTTTACTTTTATTACTTTTAAAACTTTTATTTTCTTATTTTTACACATCTTTTTTAAACTTTTTTTTTTAACTTTATTACTTTGTCCCACTAGGGGACTTGAGGGCAGGAGGCCCTGATCGCTATTCTAATACACTGCACTACATGCGTAGTGCAGTGTATTAGAGCTGTCAGCTACTCACTGACAGCAAGCATAGTGGGTCCTGACTTTGTCAGGACCCACTAGGCTTCCGTCGATGGCATAGCCAGACGCCATTGTTTGGTGTCCGGTTGCCATAGTTACAATCGCCGGCCGCTATCGTGTAGCAGGCCGGCGATTGTAGCTTAACCCTTAAAAAGCCGTGATCGCTATTGAACACGGCTTTTAAGGGGTTAATCAGCGGGGACACAGCGATCGGTCCCCTCTGTAGGAGCTGCGGCAGCTGCTGTACGAGACAGCAGCTGTCACAGCTCCTGCATGTGTCAGGAGGACGGCCAAAATGGCCGTTACTCCCGGGAAGTAATGTTCCGTCGCTGAGCGCGAAGGGGTTAAAACCTTTTGTGATTGAATAAGCATCTAGTCTTTTTTAAATGCTGACATAATATCTGCCATCACTACCTCTTGGGGTAGGACATTCCATAATTTAAAGGGTTATTCCCATCTTCAAAAATGTAGCTAGGAAGATCCCCCATGTAAAGTAAAGAATTTTTCTAATTACCTGTCCGTCGCCCAGCGATGTCGTTTTCTTCCGATTCTTGATTGAAGTCCAGGTCGGTCCCTCTTTGTTTCTTGCGCGTTGTCTAGGTTCCCGGCCACCGCTATTTACCTTTAGCGGTGGCCGCGCATGCGTAATGACATCCTCTCCGTCCTGAGGAGAGGATGTCATTTATCTAGTGAACGCGCATCTCGGCGCATCTCTGCGCATTAGCAGTAGATGCAGGGCGAGACACACGGCGAGACACCAGTCGCATGATATGTATATATATATATATATATGTTTGTGTATATGTGTGTGTGTTTATGTGTGTGTGTTTAAGTATATATGGGTGTGTTTGTGTATATGTGTTTGTGTATATGTTTGTCTGTGTGTGTGTGTGTTTATGTGTGTGTGTGTGTGTGTGTGTGTGTGTGTGTGTGTGTGTGTGTTTGTGTATATATGGGTGTATTTGTGTATATGTGTATATGTTTGTGTGTATATTTTTGTGTGTTTGTGTATATCTGTGTGTTTGTGTATATGTGTGTGTGTGTTTGTGTATATATGGGTTTGTGCATATGTGTTTGTGTACATGTTTATGTGTGTGTGTTTTTGTATATGTGTGTGTGTTTGTGTGTTTATGTGTGTGTGTTTGTGTATATATGGGTGTGTTTGTGTATATGTGTTTGTGTATATGTTTGTGTGTGTGTTTGTGTGTACGTGTGTGTTTGTGTATGTGTATTTATGTGTGTGTGTTTGTGTATATATGGGTGTGTTTGTGTATATGTGTTTGTGTATATGTTTGTCTGTATATGTGTGTGTATGTGTGTGTGTGTGTGTGTGTGTGTATATGTGTTTGTTTGGGTATATGTGTGTGTTTGGGTATATGTGTGTGTTTGGGTATGTGTGTTTTTGTTTGTATATGTGTGTTTGTGTATATGTGGTAGTTCGTGTATATGTGTGTGTTTGTGTTTATGTGTGTGTGTGTATATCTTGTTGTGTTTGTGTATAAGTGTGTGTATATGTGTGTGTGTTTGTGTATGGTTGTTTGTTTGTGTGTGCGTGTATACATGTGTGTAGGTGAGTAGAAGTATTGGTATTATTCACATTGATAACAGTTTTTTTATGTTGTTGCAGATTTTGATGTACCGATTGGACTACATCTTCGATTCGTTGGACTACTGCGTAGATCTAAGTGTTTTCAAATTTTAATAAAATGGTTAACGAGGGTTTTGTTGGGGATTTCTTATTTCAATAAAAAAGAATTGTCTTTGTTTTTTTTTTTCAAACTTTATTAGTGCCTAGATAATGGCAGTTGGCTGATTGACAGCGTCCATTATTAAGGCGGTACTTAGTGTTAGCCGGTGCAGAGGCTAGCACTAACCACCCATTATTACCACGGTATCCAACCGCCACCAGGGGTGCAGGGAAGATCCAGTACCCGACCATCTGTTGTGATCGTCGGGCACTGAGGCGGCCGCAGGCTGGTATTATGAGGCTGGGAAGGGCCAAAAACAGCGGACCTTCCCACCCTTGTAAAGCTAGGCTGCTGCTGCTGTGTTGTATCGGGCTGGTTATAAAAATGGGGGGTACCCCGACGTCGTTTTTTTTTTTAATTTAACAAATTTAACAATAGACGTTGGGTCCCCCACATTTTTAATAACCAGCCATATACAAGGCCGCAGCAGCCTGGCATTACACGAGTGGGAAGGGCCACTGGTTTTGTCCATTCCCAGGCTAATAACACTGTGTTGTATTTGGCTGGTTATGATAAATTGGGTGGAACCCCATGTCTTTTTGAAAAAAAATAAAGAAATAAATAAATCATTTAAAAAAATGACGTGGGGTCCCCCCCACTTTTATAACCAGCCAGATACAACACAGCAGCAGCAGCCTAGCATTACAGGGGTGGGAAGGTCCACTGTTTTTGGCCCTTCCCAGCCTCATAATACCAGCCCGCGGCCGCCCCAGAGCCCGACCATCACAGCAGATGGTCGGGTTCTGGATTGTACCTGGCTCTTCCCGGCACCCCTGGTGGTGGTGGGTACCGGGGTAATAATGGTGGTTAGTGTTAGCCTCTGCACCGGCTAACACTAAGCCTCCCTTAGTAATGGAAGTTGTCACTCAGACCGCGGCCATTACTAATTACTAAAGTGGTAGTAATAAAACTTGAAAAGAAAAGACAAAGATATAGATAAAATATTTTATTGAAATAAAGCACCCACAACACAACCCTCATTAACCATTTTATTGTACAAAAAAAACGTCATCTAAGTAGTCCTCGAAACCGAAGCAGTCCAAACACCAAAACTGTAAACAATTTTTTTTTAAAACAAATGAAATAAAACATGTCATAGGCTTAGTTTCAGTTTCATGTGTGATACTGACTGTTATACCATGTATAGAAGCCTGCCGCGAAGTTGACTTAGATACAGGGCGCCAGCAGACAGTATCATACATGGCCATACAGACATACATACATACATGCAAACATACATACATGCAAACATACATACATGCAAACATACATACATACATGCAAACATACATACATGCAACCATACATACAAACGCACATATATACATACATGCCAACATACATGCAAACATACATACATACATAAATGACAACATACATACATACATACATGACAACATACATACATACATACATGACTACATACATACATACATACATACATGACAACATACATACATGCAAACATACATACATGCAAACATACATAGGTGCAACCATACATACAAACATACATGCATACATACAAACATGCACACATATACATACATGCCAACATACATGCAAGCATACATACATGCAAGCATAAATACATGCAAACATACATACATGCACATATACACATACATACATACATACATGCAAACATACATACATACATGCATACATACATGACAACATACATACATGACAACATACATATATGACAACATACATACATGCCAACATACATGCATACATGCAAACATACATACATACATACATACATACATGCAAACATACATACATGCAACCATACAAACATACATACATACAAACATACATGCATACATACAAACATGCACAAATATACATACATGTCAACATACATGCAAGCATACATACATGCAAGCATAAATACATGCAAACATACATACATGCAAACATACATGCACATATATACATACATACATGACAACATACATACATACATGACAACATACATACATGACAACATACATACATACATGCAAACATACATACATGCAAACATACATACATACATACATAACAACATACATACATGCCAACATACATGCCAACATACATGCCAACATACATACATACATGCATGCAAACATACATGCATACAAACATACATACATGGCAACATACATACATACATGCAAACATACATAAATGCATACATACATACATGCACATATACACATACATATATGACAACATACATGACAACATACCTACATGCAAACATACATACATACATGCATGCACATATACACATACATACATACATACATGACAACATACATACATGAAAACATACATACATGCAAACATACATGCATGCACATATACACATACATAAATGACAACATACATACATGACAACATACCTACATGCAAACATACATACATGCACATATACACATACATACATGACAACATACATACATGCAAACATACATCTATACATATATGCACATATACACATGACAACATACATACATACATACATGACAACATACCTACATGCAAACATACATACATGCAAACATACATGCACATATACAAGTACATACATGACAACATACATACATGCAAACATACATACATGCACATATACACATACATACATACATACATACATACATGACAACATACATACATGACAACATACATACATACATACATACATGCAAACATACATACATGCACATATACACATACATACATACATACATACATACATACATACATACATGACAACATACATACATACATACATACATGCAAACATACAAACATAAATAAACTCACCTAAGAAGTTTCCACGAAGATCTCAACGGTCCCGCCACTTTTCTTCTTACTGCTCCCATTCACAATAGCAGAGCGGTGGGCGCAGATGACGTAATCACGTGGGCCTAATATGATTACGTCATCAGCGCCACAACGCATTGTTACTGTGAATGTGAGCGGCGCCAAGTAGAAGGAAGATGGCAAGTGATGGGACCATTCAGAGCTCCGTAGGAACGTCTTAGGTGAGTTTATTTTTTTTGTATATTTTTTGTTGTTCGCCGGGTGCTGATGGGCTACAGAAATTACATGTAGTGACAGGGTGGGGAGAAGTTGGTTGCTGAAACGGGGTGAATGTAGTGTAGTGTAGTGTAGTGTAGTGTATTGTAGTGTTGTTGACATTCACGGTAAGTTCGTCTGAACCAGGCTTACCATGCCCGCTTGAGATGAACATTCTCCCGATGTTGCTAGAACTACAGTATCTAGCAACGTCGGGAGCGCACACACTGCAGAGCAGAGCGGCTTGATTGACATCGAGCCGCTCACGCCCCTTTTTTTAAAAGATAACCAGCACTTGCTGAGTTATCAAGTGTAAAAAAAGGTACTTAGGGAATGAATTTTTACAATTTTTTTTCAACAAATGTTTTAAAATTAATTTCCTGCTTAGAATGTCTAAAAAAAAAAATTTGAGTCAACTTGGGAATAACCCTTTAACTACTATAACTATAAAAAACCCTTTCCTATATTGATGTCTATATCGCCTTTCCTCTACATGTAAAGAATATCCCCTGGTCCTTTGTAATAAATAACGTGCCAGTTCTTTGTATTAACCACACATATATACATGAAATAGGAATTACCTCTTAGACATTTTTTTTTGCAAGCTGAATAATTGCTATTTTTCTAGACTCCAATTATAAGAAACACCTCCCATCAACCATGTACTCACTTGCCTTTGAACCCTCCTTAGCTCTCCTCTCTTTTTTCAATGTAAAGCCCCATATTTGAGATGTGGTCTTACAAGTGATATAAATAGGGTTAATGTTACATTAGAATCACAGGTTTTATCTGACTTTTTATACACCCTTATCCCCAACAGATCTTATTTGCTTTTGCAGCTGCTGCTTGACATTGAGTACTGCTGTTTAGCTTACTTTTAACCAGAATACCCGGCTCCTTCTCTTCTATTTTGCCTAGGTTTATTCCATTTAGTGTATGTGCAGTAACAAGATTACTGCGACCTAGGTGAACTACTTTACTATTTACTCTACATTTATCTTTTATTGGCAAGTAATGTAATAGTAAGGAAAAAAAGGCTCAGCAATGCTACATTCAGATGTAGGAGAAATCTTCAGCCACAGATTTTGCCACAAATCAATGGCAAACCCGCAGCAAAATCTCTTAAGTATATAGCTGTGGCTAAGGGAGAATATTTGGGATTGCAATGTAGGCATTTCCTCTACAAAAGATCATACCTTGTTGTTGGAGTTATGGGTAGAGAAGAGATAAACTCCATACCCCAGTCAGTTTCTAATCCAAGTCCAGTAACTCCACCACTTGGTCTTCAACAGTCCATCTAAGACTCCTCTAACATAAATTGTTAAAATACATTCTACCCCTGAAAGATGTAATAGAGTAGTAGCAGGGCTTCTCTGGACAATGTCTACATGTGCATTTCATCAATATTATCTATGGATAAGCAGAGTGGAGCACGCATTTGCGGCAGAAGACAGATTGCCATCTATAGTCTAAACAAGCCAATGGACTTGGAATAGAATTCAGGCCGTCGTGACAAATGAGTTGTTAGGTTTCTTGAATACACAATCTGAATGCCTGCAGTCCATGTACATTTCTGTGTTAATACAATAAAACAGAAATATCAGAGACAAACCATAAATGTATCTAATCTGGTTTAAATCATTATCATGTCTAGGAATATAATGACCTGGTTGGCAGCCAGATAGAGGGACAGTCACGTTATACATGTAACACAGAAGAGACAATGTTTTTATCCATTTTTTATATTGATATGTAACAATGATACCCTATGCTTAGGATAAGCCATCAATGTGAGATCTGTGGGGGTCCATAGAGGACCACCACCTTTCAGCAGAACAGAGGGGCCTCAGAGCTTGCTGGAGTGCGATGCCCCCTTTACCTCAGTAAAGTCAGACCCCACCAATCACACCAATAGGGCACTTATTATTTCCACCAAATCCCACTTTGATCATTTGAGGGAAAGTATGACACGGTGGTTCAGTGTATAGCAGCGTTGCCATTAACCTCTTCCTGTCGCAGCCATTTTTCGACCGATGTGCTGTTAGAGGGGGTCGACCCCCTCTTTCTAATGATTTAAATGCTGCAGCAGCTAGTGACCGCAGCATTTAATGGGTTAAACGAGCGGGCTCACGTTCGAGCGTGATCCCGCTCGTTACTGTGAACGACACGGCTGTAATATAGATAGAGCCGACACCCGCATTGTATGGAGTGGGCTCATCTCGTGAACCCGCTCCATACATCCCCTAAACGGCTATGACGTAGCTATACGTCAAATGTCGGGAAGGGGTTCAAATTGTGAAGACCTAACCAATTTTGGTCTTGAGGGCCAAAACAAATTTTAGTTGTTTCCATTTTGCATTCTGTAACATTGAATTTTTTGTTCGACGTATTTGATACATATAGATAAGTGTTTTTATTTAGATAAATTTTTATTTTAGCAAAAATGCAGAAAAAAAGCAGCTACGCTGTCGTTTGTTTTTTTTTTTTCTTTTACAGTATACATCGATTATTATAAATGATGCTATCAATTTATTGTTTTTACGGTCGTAACGTTATAAAAGTGCAAATTCTGTAACCTCTGTTCTACGCAGTTAGAGCAGGGCTGCGGCTGTGTGTTACCACCATTGCCCCGCTTCTGATCACAGGGGCACACTCGGTGTTTCGGAAACTATCTGATTTGCTCATGAGGAGCCAATTCATCATTAGTCAGTGACTGGTTAAGTTCCCGGACCATCGATTCTACTTCCTCGTATCTACATAATGTAGATTCATTGGACTTTCTTTAAAATGTTCCCATGCACGTGGCCTGAGCTCCACTAGGGATTCAATTATTTGATTGTATACAACACTGTGAGGGTATGTGCACACACACTAATTACGTCCGTAATTGACGGACGTATTTCGGCCGCAAGTCCCGGACCGAACACAGTGCAGGGAGCCGGGCTCCTAGCATCATAGTTATATACGATGCTAGGAGTCCCTGCCTCTCTGCAGGACAACTGTCCCGTACTGTAATCATGTTTTCAGTACGGGACAGTAGTTCCACTGAGAGTCAGGGACTCCTAGCATCGTGCATAACTATGATGCTAGGAGCCCGGCTCCCTGCACTGTGTTCGGTCTGGTACTTGCGGCCGAAATACGTCCGTCAATTACGGACGTAATTAGTGTGTGTGCACATACCCTAAGTATCATAGACTTTTTGACTCTAAAATGTAATGGCAGATATAAAAATGATATATTGGGGACCAACTGTGAGGGGTCTGTGGTCACAATCCTTAGTGGCCACCCGTGCAAAGTTACACTCCATTTAAATGAATAGGAGATAAGAAAAAAATCATAGTGACCTTGTTTATTCTCGGAATGATTGCAATTTTTTTGCAACGTCTATATGATATGGCATAAAAGTTAATACAGGGAAAATCCCATAGTGTCTGTGCCATAGCTTTCCATTCTCATACTTAAAGCGCTTTTCAAACCTTAAGATATTTTTGGCAATAATACAAAAGCCGTATGACTGGTGTTTTTCATTTGACTTCTTATTTTTGCCCCCTGTCCCTTTATCTTATACAATGACCAGATATCATCTTCCTACTACTTGCCTGTGTCATGGTATACTTTGTACTGAATATAACTAGTGACCACAGCTTTAGGGGGTGTTCACACAGAGTTTTTTTTGCAATTTTTTTTTATGCGGTAAAAAACGCAAGCGGGAAAAAGAGGAGACATGCCCTATCGACGGGCGTTTCCGTCTCTGACCTCCCATAGACATCAATGGGAGGCAGAGAAAACGTTTTTTTGCAACGTTTTTTGGCCGCGGCGCTCAATGGCTGCGGCCGAAAAAAACGCAGCAAACGGCGTGCAGGCAGGTCAAAGTCTGCCTCAAAATTCCAGATGGAATTTTGAGGCATTTTTTTCTGCCTGCAAAAAAAATCAGTGTGAACAGGCACTTAGTGTCTATTTCACGTATAAACAGCATGGTCACTCATACAAGACGACTTTAACAATTTGGCAGAGGCAGGCGTCAGAACTTTATAAAACAGCAGCATTGTGCAATGTGGTTTTTAATAGCAATAGTACAATATAAGTAAATATTATAATAATAATAAGAAGAAGAAGAAGAAGAAGAAGGAGAATGATAGTAAAATAAAAATACTGATGCCTTGAAAGGGTTTACCCCCTAGCAGAAGTAATCACTAGGATATGCCATCATTTGGGGTTAATCTAAAAGAGCAGGAGCGCTAGTTATAGGGGTTATCTAGTTTAGAAAACCCATATTCATATAACCTATTAGGGAAATCTGATTAAATAGAGGGGGGGGGTCCTCTGTTCGGGATCATCATCTCTTGGCCAGAGTGGAGAGCGGTTACGAAGAGTGTCTCTTGCTCTAGAGGACCTGTCCTGTCCTGAGTTATACAGACTACTCCTTTATTTGAATTGGCGCTGTGTAATGCTTCATTTTCCCTGTGACGGCATCCGAGTGGCACCCGATAGTCTTCACGGACCCATTCACTTTAGCGAGTGAATCAGGTCAGTGAAAAATGGTCCGAGTCTCCGATCCGAAGAAAGATAGAACATGTCCTATCTTTCCTCAGATCACGGACGGCACACACGGTCGTGTGCATGAGGCATAAGGGTCCTATTACATGGCCCAAGGTGTAAACGAGCGCTGATCACTTGACAGCTTGTTGATCGGCGCTAAGTTTTCTGATCGTCAAATGCATGGATGTCCTAAAAGAGAGAGAGGCTCTTTCTAGACGCCCACCAAATCATTGATCAAGGTCACAAAGAAGGGAATCCCCTCAACTAACTCAGAATTCCCTAATAGGGAATTTAAAATTAGTTTTACCAAACCAGACGACCTAAATACAAAACAGAATGTCCAACATCATAAGTTTTTACCTGGCAGACTTGACCTATATAGGAATTTTCAGGCTGGTTGGAACTTGCTGATGAGTTCATAAATGGGTCAAAAGAATATGATGAGCATGTGGAAATGCGTATATTGTATATTGAGTTCTATTAGACTATTTTTTTTTTTCTTTGTGCCCAATTTTTGCAGAATTGTAAGGATGACATAAACACAAAATTGTTAAATAATTCATGTCTGTCTAGGATACAGAATCCGCACAGAACTCTAAGTATGGCATCAAACAATGGTAAAGGTGCCGTAGGGGCACAATTTGTGCACATTCATCAATGACCCTGTTCTGTCGTTTTACTAATATGCATGATATGTACAAAATCTCGAGCTGAAAGAGTGTTCTGGAAAATGAAGTAGAAGTTCATTGCTGGGGCAGAGACTTAATTATGACTGCCAATATCAAGGGTTTTACAGCAGCATCTTGCCGGAAACATCAAATAGTTGCTCCTGCTCATTGATGTATCTTTTAAGCATCTTGGTGTTGAGCCTCGATGACGTATGAAATCTTGTAGCCTGAGAACGGGGAATTACATCTTGTTAAATCTCCTTATGAACTATTGTAAAATTCTAAAAAATTCTTCGCCTACAGAATGCCTCCTGATTTTAAGATTTCCCGAATTACGTAATAGAAATAAATTAGACCCAAAAAAAAATTAACAAAAAAAAATTCAAATATTTGCTCAATTGTTGGATTTGTTTTTAAACCTACTCAGTTAAGTTTCTCAGTCTCAGCATGTCATCACTCTTTCTGATGTTAGTACTTCTGCTGTTGGACCTGAAAATGTTCAGAAATTCTACCCTTCATTGTCGACATCTCTCTGTCTCCCTCCCACGATCGTCAAGGCCCTGCAGTCAGGCATGACCACTATCGGGATCCATTCTCCGTGGTCCCATGCACAAGACCGTATTTTCATCTATCCGTAAATACTGTCCGTAAATACGGATCCGTAGTCATCCATAACTCATCCGTATACGGAACGGTATCCGTAAATATGGTCTGTAAAGCGTCGGTATTTGATCCGTTATAAGGATCCGTAAAAAAAAAAAAGAGGGAGGCTGCAAATGATGTCGCCAACTTGTTTCATAGCAACGCTTCCGTAAATACGGACGGTTTACAGATGCAAATCCGTAGTCATCCGTATTTACGGAGGCACTCATCGACTTCTATGGGAGAATCCGTGCAGTAATTACGGACAAGAATAGGACAGATTCTATCATTTTTTTTAGCACGGACACTTGTCCGTAAATATACGGAGAGGTGTCCGTGGCCAATAGAAATGAATGGGTCCGTAATTACGGACAGTAAAGACAGACCGTGACTAGGGTTGAAATATACGGTCGTGTGCATGGGGCCTTAAATGGGCCGCACGCACCAAATGGTCTTTTTGTTTGGCCAATGGGTGGCCACGCTTCTATATATATACACCTGGCTATTCCACATTCATATTTGCCTGAGTAATAAGGTTCTAAGTTTCCTGCCTAGTGTGAAGTTGTGTTTACTCATTTACTACATTTTCCCAGTTTTCTGATCGCTGCCTGTTCTGACCCTGTAACTGTATTGGTTGGCTGCGCCTGTCCTGACCTCGGATTGAACGACCACACTTCTGCCCTACGATTCTGTAATAAAACCTGGCTATCATCTCCAAGTCACCAGCAGTTGCTATGGAAGTCATTATTTTCTCTCTTGAAGAAACTCCACAGTCAGCTTCATAAAATATTACCCTAGTACAATATAGGAGGCATTTAGAACTTTTGTGGTGCGAGGGCCACATCGTCAGATAGTACTACTACAATAATAGTTTTTCAATAAAAGCGTTGTCCTCTTTGAACAACCCTATAGGGCATAAGGAGTTAAGGAGTTAATAGAGAGGGGGTCTTCGAAACAGTCCTCCCCTGTTAACCATTAAAAAGAGCTGGTCTTGGGCCATTGATTTCAATAGATGCCATGTAATACTTCTAAAAATAATATTAGAGACGGCACCCGTAGTGAGGTACGTTTGGGCTCTCCTGAAGAATAAGGGTATGTGCACACGACAAAGCCAAATACGTCTGAAATTACGGAGCTGTTTTCAGGAGACAACAGCTCCTGAATTTCAGACGTTTTTACAAGTGCACGCGTTTTTCGCGGCGTCTTTTACGGACGTAATTGGAGCTGGTTTTCATTGGAGTCAATGAAAAACGGCTCTAATTACTTCCCAAGAAGCACTTCTTTGCCGTGGCCGCAATTTTACGCGCCGTCTTTTGACAGAGACGCGTAAAATGACAGCTCGTCTGCACAGAACATCGTAAGACCCATTGCAAGCAATGGCCAGATGTTTGCCGACGTATTGGAGCCGTCTTTTCAGGCCTAATTCGAGGCGTAAAACGCCTCCATTACGTCTGAAAAGAGGTCGTGTGCACATACCCTAAAGTGTTTTTGCACTGATCGCCCTATTAGGTTATGTATTAGACAACCTAAGGCTTTATTTCAATTGGAAGTCCGCTGCTGAACGCCTCCAAACGTCTGCCCATTGATTTCAATGGGAAAAACTGTGTTTCGTTCCGACGGGGCATTTTTTTTATGCGGCCGTTTGAAAAAACGGCACGTAAAAAACGCCTTGTAAAAAGTGCATGTCAATTCTTGAGCCAATTTTTTAGCAGTTTTTCATTGTGTCAATAGAAAAACAGCTAAAAAAAACGGTCGCAAAGAACGCCTCAAAAAACGTTTGTGATTTCAAAAACGGCTGAAAATTAGAGACTATTTTCCCTTAAAAACAGCTCTGTATTTTACAGCCATTTTTCGTTTTGCGTGTAAACATACCCTAAGGGCATGGCCAGACGTGGCGGAATTACTCTGGAATTCCGCTGCGGCCAGTCCGCTGCTGAAATCCGCAGCGGACATTTTCTCCATTGGTTTCCACACCTTTTCAGTTAGGTTCGTGCACACGTTGCGGAAAACTCAGCTGCGGACCATAGGATGCGGTGCGGAATTTGGTGTTCGCAGCATACATACACTGGCTGTTGCGGACGTGTAGCGGACTTGTTGCGGACTTATTGCGGAATTTCTCCATTGACTTCAATAGAGATTCAAAATTCTGCGATGAAATCTGCCGATGTTATGTGTGTTGCGTTGCGTATTGGTTTAACGAACAGGATATTTCTTCATTCTGGCTGGACCTATGTATTTCTAGGTCTCTAGCCAGACTGAGGCCCCATGCACATGAACGTAAAAACGCCCGTAATCACGGTCTATGGGTCTCCCGTAATTACGGGTGACTACGTGTGTGCACCCTTAATTACGGGAGCGTTGCTAGGCGACGTCAGTAAATAGTCACTGTCCAGTGTGCTGAAAGAGTTAAGCGATCGGCAGTAACTGTTTCAGCACCCTGGACAGTGACTACCGATCCCAATATAGATCAACCTGTAAAAAAAATAGAAGTTCCTACTTACCAAGAACTCCCTGCTTCTTCCTCCAGTCCGGCCTCCCGGGATGACGTTTCAGTCCATGTGACGGCTGCAGCCAATCACAGGCTGCAGCGGTCACATGGACTGCCGCGTCATCCAGGGAGGTCGGGCTGGATGTCGAAAGAGGGACGCGTCACCAAGACAACGTCCGGGTAAGTATGAATTTATTTTACTTTTACTAGGGAAAGGGCTGTCCCTTCTCTCTATCCTGCACTGATAGAGAGAAGGGAAGCCCTCTTCCCCTCAATACGCAACGGCTAGTCCAAATCAATTTACTGCCAATTTTAGGCAAAGCCGCAACAGAATCTGCAACGCCATGCCCTAAATCTGCCATTGTTTTTTGAGTATTATTTTTGTGCTGTTTACCTTGTTAAATGGGTTATTATAAATAGGGCAATAGCCATAACTTTTGTCATTTTCTTTCAACCTAGCTATATGACGGCTTATTTTTTGTGTTTTATTGTTATATTTTTTATTGGTACCATTTTGAGGGACATATCATTTATTGATGGATTTATAAAAAAATATTTGGGGTAGGAATACAAATAAAAACAGCAAATCCATCATCTTTTGTTTTCTTTTTGGACGCCATGCGCCAAGTTGTATATATAATAGGTTAACTTTATTCTTTGGGTCGTTTTGATTAGGGCGGGACAAAATATGTATTTTTGGTTTATGGTTAACTATTTTTTAAAAATATATTTTTTTTAATGAAAAAAAAAGGGGTTTATTTATTCATTTATATGTCAATCACTGCCAGGCTGCTATTGTGGATTGCATGTGCACAGCTTCTGTGCCCATACGGTCACCATGATGTTAATGTATGGCATGGTGCCGCCGTAACACAAGGCATTTCATGATGTACATATAGGTCATTTTGCGTTAAGGGGGTAGAATATCCACATTTTACTGGATGAAATATATTTTTTCCCTTATCTCTGATTTAAACTATATCAGCGACGCACCAAGTTATTAGATCACATGTCTGACAGCAACACAGATACACTGCTGTCTGTTTCCGAGGGTAACCTAAGGACTTTTAAAGGCAGTTATGTATTTGTATAAAGAAAGAACTTGAAATAACTGAAATTCATAACAAAGTATTTACAAATAATTTACAAAACTATATATTGAGGGCACTTAAGAAATGACACGCAAGCGTTACATATGCAATGAAATGCCACAACAGTGCCAATATGTGTTTATAAAGTATGCCTGGTCTGACCTGGCATGGACTGATTTGTAAGGCCGTAGCCGTGTGCACCCCCCATGTTCACAGTCATCCGCATTTGTGGGCGGTGCTCCCATTATAACGTATGGGAGCACGGTCCGTAAAATAAAACAATAGTACATGTCCTATTTTTTGCGCAGGCTTTCTACGGCCCGGACACCTTCCCGTAAATGTCCGTTGGCCATAGAAATGAATGTATCAGTATTTTGATCCGCAATCACGGCCTGTAATTGCGGATAAAAATTACGGTCGTGTGCATGGGGCCTGAGAGTTGAAAAGTGTTGCCGTTAGTGTTAGTCAGCCTTTGGACACTATTTTACAGTTTGTATAAAAATATAATCCACATAAAAAGCCGAGTAATTTGAGTAAGCCTGAGCTACAATCTGTTTTATACTCCAGAGCTGCATTCACAATTCTGCTGGTTTTCATTGGAGATAGTCAACAAGCCTGTTGTCAGGCACAACCCCAAAAGCTTAGCTGATCTCCTATAATGTAGGGGATAGTATGTTTTTCCACATCAGATTACTATACGGTGCCTGGTGTAAATCCCCAGAGCAATCCCTGTGCAGACATTGAGCTAGCAAGCGATAATAGAAGATTTCAGCTCCGAAGCTTGCAGAATTGTGAATTATAATACAGATTATAACTAAGGACCAGTACAAGATAAATTATGCAACGTATGTACAAAGTTACTCTTTTAAGTAGGTGAATTATGTTTATAAAATATAAAATGATGTTTGAAGGGGAACACCTCCTTATATGAAGACCTCTAAACTGATGGCAATGATAGCAACATAAAAAAAAATGACCTCCAACATTATACAAGTTTTTTTACCCAAGTGAAGAACGTTTCGGCTTGACTTGTGCAATCTTTACATAGGGCTGTGAGTAAACTTGCTATACAATCTTCATGTCAGATTCAGCTCTGCTACATCTACACCCTTGTTATTTACTTTACTTTAGCTCCCTTTTGAAGTGTAATTGTGCGTTTTAGCCTTGCTAAACTATGCGCTGGCTACAGCGCTGGACACAAATTCTAAATGTTTATTGAATGGTTTGTATATGTAGCTGCTGGATTTATCCAGTCAAACCATTAGGCGCTGAGGTTTTCCAGTAATACAGAAAACCGCATAGCTTTATTTTATTGATGTATGTTGATACACATAGTTCTATAAAAAAAATAAAAAAAACTCTGGCCTAGATAACAGGCGGCGTGAAGATTGTTTTCATATAACATTGCAGAGCGGTTTTATTTTAAGCCACGATACAATGAACAATTCGTCACATCTCCGGGGGGATTAACGGAGGCATTCCAGAGCCGCCGTCCGGGCTTTAAGGGTTGCACGGTCTTGTCACTTTCAAGGGGATTGTCCTGCTAAATTTCAAAGTGTTAGCAATTCATAAAATCATTCCCTCTGGATACCCGTTGACAACAATCTTTATTTTTATCTTAATATTTTTCATGTTTATATTTGCACCTTGCAGTTGGGTAATATAATGTAAAGAATTGTAGCTTTCCTATTATAGTCATTTTATAGAAGCTCCGGGGACAGGGTCTCATTTATATATTATAAAATTAGTCTTTGTGCACAGAGCATAAGGTTACATTCACTGCGTAAAATTACACAGTGTAACCGCCTTGGTGGCCGCAGGGAATTCCGACCGAAAAACTGCACCAAATTGTGGTGCAGTTTTTCGGATGGAATGTCCGCTGCAGAAAACTGCACGTAAAAAAACAATACCACATACTTACCCTCTGACGTCCTGAAGCCCGGCCTCCTGGGATGACGTTGAATAATCACGTGACCGCTGCAGCCTGTGATTGGCTGCAGCGGTCACGTGGGATGAAACATCATCTCACGAGGCCAACTTGGAGGAAGAAGCACAGAATTCTGGGTAAGTATAAGATTTTTTTTTTTGAGTTGCGCTTTTTGCGGCGAAATCGCAGCTTTTCGGCCTGCAAAAAAAAGGCTACATCTGCTATTTGTTGCGAGTTTTACCTCCCCATTGAAGTCAATGGGGAAAACCTGCACCAAAAAAAGCAGCGATTACGCAAATACAATTGACATGCTGCGGATTAAAAAACAACACCGCAGGTCAATTTCTGAGCGTTTTTTCCGCTCATCACTTGCGCAGTGTGTGGATGAGATTTGTTAAAATGTCATCCACTCTTCCGCTACTGTGTTATGCTACGGATTTTCCGCAACCAAATCCGTTGTGGAAAATCTGCAGTGTTTCCGCTACATGTGAACTTACCCTTATTTATGCAAAATCGATCAAATCCCCCACCTACCATGTGCCTATAATATACTGGTGCTTTCTTAGATGGCAGAAGGGCCTCTAGGCAACCACAGGCACCAGAGCCAGAATGCAACTGCTCCATCTGCAGCCCCCACTGTTACACCCTTTTCTGCATCTACATGATCCTACAGGATAAGTAATGTAATGTATTTACATTCTTACTCAACTAATTATTTAGCATAGATCTATATGTAAACTGTAAAATGGTGTTTGATGATGGACATTCAGCTTAAGATGTCCATATAAAGAGATGTTGGCTGTAATGGCCAATTTCATCTGGTTGAGTTGACGATTGTATGAATATGTTACATTAAAGATTGTTCACGATTTGCAACTCCCGACAGATATCCCCTGAAAATCTGGTCAGATACATTGGACTTTTTGTCTGTTTCTTTTCATGCCCAGATTTCACATCATGCCCAAGATTTAGTGCAGTCTTGTGGGAAACAGTGCCTGGTCCTCAGGTTTAGGGGCAGATTAAAGCTTGTTTAGTGGGAATAGATGAGGCAGCATCAATCAAATACTTACATAGTTGTGATGTATATCTCTTTTGTGACCACATGTAGAATACTTAGCTGTACTGCACACGACCATCTACAGAATAGTCGAGGTATCCATGGAGTCCTGGCCTTATCTGTACTGTTTACAATGGCATGACCTAGGACGTGTCATAGCTCATCATCAACTCGCTCAAAAACATTGTCCCATTTCTTTTAAATATTTTTTCAAAATTGGTCAAAAATGTCACCTCTTCTACATCTAAAAGTCCTTGTTTTCCATTTATTAATGTCTGTAATGGCATTGCGTTGGGGTGGACGTCCATGTGTTATCCACTTTATAAGTAATTTGTATGGCTTTAGTCTAACTTTCCAATATGGCCGTGCAAATCTCAATGGTTCCTGTGTTGTGGCGCCATTAGCAGAGAATTTTTTGGCCTAATACAATTGTTATTTTGTGGCCATGTTAGGGACACAAGGGTTGGAGAACATAATTGAGCTTTGTTGGTATCGCCTGATCCAATTCACATTATGTTGGTTCACCACTTAACCACCAGTAATGTCACGGGCTACCATACATATATATATATATATATATACATTTACCATACATATATTTTGCACTCTAAAAATTATCAAATCAAATCATACTGTAACGTCTATGGCCACGGTCTGTCGTTCTAACTTATCCCTCGACGACCGCAGCCATGGACGTCCTGCTGCTGCGCTGCGTCGTCCCCCTGTGAGGCGCCGGCACTCAGTTCCAGGTATCGAGCCTGTCTCCCGGAGGAATCCATCATCATCAACTCCTGAATTCCTGGACTATAAGAGGGTCACCGCCCTTCTTAACCTTGCCTGAGCGTTGTTTCCCTTAGTCTTTCTTGCAAATGGTCTCCTAAGTGTCTTCCAGCTTCCCCGTACTTGTATCCCGTATCCTGTTTCCTGTGCTATCTGTACCATCCTGATCTACTGCCGTGCTGAACTGTTGTTGTGTCTTGCTGCTTCTCCACGCCTGTTCTACTGCACCACGCCTGACGTCTACCTGCCGCCTGGTCCCAGCTGAGCCTGCCTTGCTACTATCTACATTGCCTCAGGTACCTTTTCTGGACTATAGACTCAGTACCATACCTGTTTGGCCTGCTGCCACCCCGCTACGGGGTACGGTCCAGTGGGTCCACACCCCGCCTCGTGACACATACTATGCTTACTGCCATTTTTTAGGTTGCAGGGGAAATATGGAGCACCAGTGTACAGTATAGGGCCTTTTTTTAATTGCATTTGTAACTTTTTCATCATTGATTGCTAAGTGAATGTCCATAAAATCTTCTTTATTCCGCTACAATATTCAATTTTTTTGTATTTTTCAAAGCCAAAAAGTCACTTAAAGGGCCGCTGCATGTCACAGTCAGGCTATAAAGGGGTTTCCTGGGACTTTAATATTGATCGCCTATCCTTAGGGTAGGTCATCAATATTTTATTAGTTGGGGTCTGACTACAAACAACCCCACTTATCTGCTGAATGAAGAAGCCGAGGCTGGGACTGAGTTATAGTTCCAGGCAAAGCTACAACAATTTGTACGGCGCAATGCATGGGCAAACAGTGAATGGAACGTGGTGCTTGCTAGATTGCCACAGCCCCCTCATTCAGCTGATCTGTGGGAGGTGCTGGAAGTCGGATCCACACCAAATAAATATTGATGGCCGAGCCTAAGGAAAGGCCATCAATATTAAAGTCCTGGGAAACCCTCATTAGGGGTTAAGCCAGTAGATGTACCGAGCAGATGCGTACCCAGAGGAGAGTCCTATTGGTCATCAGCTCTACTCCGGTCTGCATTACCCAGCAGAGGCATAATATTAAGGGGTGCAAGCTGCAGTTGTACAATCCCTGGAGGCTGAAAATGTATGGAGCTGTGCCCGGTAAACAATGAAGAGACTGCAGAATGCTGCAGCCCCTTCAATATGCTGATTTGTGGGGGTCCTGGCAGTCGGATCCCCACCGGTCTGGAATTGATAGCCTATTAATATAAAAGTCCCGGAAAACCCCTTTAAGTATAATAGTACTATTATAATATGTAAAATTGAAGGGTTTGCCATTATAGGTCAGGCAGGCATTTGTATAAGTGGCTTAAAATGCAAATTCCTATACTTGTGAGATGCTTCTGTCACCAGCATAAGGAGTTTGTCAGTCCTGAAGAACAAAGGAAAATCTGTGTATGAAAATGCATCCAGCTATAAAAACAATTAGACTTTGTATAATGAGTTTTCTACCATTCTGGGACTAAACAATTAGTTACTTTGGCACAGTGTCTGGCAACTGTAACCCACTCCAAGTATTTCCCTGTATGAATATTCGTTATTCAGAACAAAATCAACTAAATCCATATTATACAATGCAATAGAAGACAATACGACTCAATGGCCAATCTGGGTAAGTTTCTTTTTAACTTAAACTTTCGTTTGACTGGCGGCCCCACCGTTCCTTGTATAGGGTCTGTGCAGATATTAACCATTTCACTGCCAAAATATGGCATGACTTGCCGCGACTAGAATATAAGGACTAAAGCTCAAATCTTGGTACTGTATGAAAACCTAGAATAACACTTAGCACTTATACCAGGTTTATTTACAGTCTTGGAGCAGAGCAGGTGCACAGGCAGTGTGAACAGGGTCAGATCATCATTGCAGCTCTTGGAAGTCGAGCTCCAGGTCCCGCTATCCCCATGGCTCAGAGTTGCCCCAGGCAGTGTGCGCTGGCTCTGGAGGCCCTTACATACAATTGGAATCAAGTGTATCCCCGTGTTTAGGACACGGATACAATTGACAGTGCTGACGAGGCAGGGGAATTATCAGTTCCCTTCCGTGCCAATCGACACTGTTCTATGTGATTCAGACGGCGCGATGATTTCATTGCGCCACCTGTGTAGTTCTGCTGTAGCAGGCTTAGTCACTTCTAGCCAGGCCTGCATCGCTAGAGGACGGCGTTGGAACAAGGACAGGTGAGTGTACTTTTTGTGATGTGGGGCACTATCTACAGTGGGCACTGTGGCACTAGCTAAATCTGTGGCACTATCTACAGGGGGCAGTATGGCACTATTTACATCTGTGCAATTATTTACATGGACACTGTGTCACTATCTACATGGGCACTGTGGCACTGTCTACAGGGGGCAGTGTGTGGCATTATCTACAAGGAGCTGCGTGTGGCACTATCTACAGGGGGCACTGTGACACTTTCTACAGTAGCACTTTTGCACTATCTACTGGGGGCAGTGTGTAGCATTATCTACAGGGGGCACAGTGGCACTATCTACAGAGGGCACTATCAACAAGAGGCACTGAGTGTGGCACAAACGACACTAGTTTTTACGCTACGAGTAGTGGTCAGCACATATCAACTAGCCTAGTCCTTTATATTAGAGCTTGTAGTATGAAGAGCTAGGCTGCTAGAAACGTGCAGACCAATACTCATAGCATAACAACCTGAAGGTAGCAGGAGCGTGGCAAAAATAACCTGGTTTAAAAAGTATGTATTTGGAAAACCTCCTTTAAAAATGATGCATTTGCCCGTGCAGAATTAAAAGTTCTACTTCCTTGTTCTGTGTTTGTGTAGGGGAGGGGTGGAAGGCAGCAGGAAATGAGAGCAGGAAGAAAGATCACAGCCTATTACTGTCATTTCTCCCCCTGTTCAGCCTCCAGTGACCCCTGGGGGGGGACAAGAACTTTTCTTTATGGCATCACCCCTCTTATCACACTGAGAGGATATGTGCTTGCTGATTGTTACATTTGGGGGCCTTTTATTTTTATTTTTTTATTTTTTTTACTACAGGGGTAAGAAGAAGGGAAGTTGCACATCTAACCACCCCCTTCACTTTATCAGTTTATTTGTCAACTCAGATGTTTAGTGGCATCTGGATTGCTGATATTTTTGGTCTCTTTGGTTCTGGTGATTATGTGAAGAAATTAAGGTTGCACGATGCATCGAAACTTCGATACTGTTTCGATGCCGTGCACCCTTAAACTGTTCGATACCGCTATTTCATGTATTTCGATACGTAGATGTGCGGCCGCACAGCTCAGTATAGTAACACATGAATGTAGTGAGCTGGGCTGCAGCTGTGTGATACAGACATTGCCACGCTCCTGAGTCCTGACAAGTGCGCGCGGTCAGCATGAGGTGATGCGACCAGCGCTGCACTAATGATTGCCGGCACTGAAGACAGAACATGACGGGCGCACTGCAAAACACCCCCATGTTCTGTATTCAGTGCCTGCGCTCATTAGTGCAGCGCCGGCCGCATTACCTTATGCTGACCGCGCAGACTTACTGTCAGGAGCGGGGCAATGTCTGTATAACAGAGCCACAGCCCCGCTCTAACGGCGAAGATGAGAAAAACCTCACATCTCTGCCGCTATTCCCCTGAATGCTGCGATCAAAGCTGACCGCAGCATTCAAGGGGAAAATGAGAAGGAGGGTTGCCCCTTGGATAGCGTCACAGGGAATCCCTGTGACGATCGAGGGACATACCATATATGGGCAGACAGCCCAGGGTCCATTGAAGGACCCCAGGACTGTCTTACCATATTTCCTGTTGTTAGGGCATACTGAGGTATGTCCTAACAACTGCCTGTGTACTATCCGTACACAGGCTAATGTACTGGCATATAGATATATGGCAGCACATTAAAGTTTAAAAATAAAAAGTAAAAACATAATGTTAAATAAAAAAAATACTCATACACATTTTTTACAATAAACATTAAAATAAGTCTGAATACATAAAATATACATATTCGGCATTGGCGCGGTCGTAATAACCTGCACAACAATTTTTTTGCGTCATTTATGATGTGTACGCTGTAAAAAAAAACAAAAAAAGTCTTCCTTTCACTTATTAATGTGGGGCACAAGGTGTGATGAATTTAACCTCCATGTGCCTCACATTAATAGTAATTAACCCCATCATGTACCTTACACATTAACACAATGTTGTCCATTATGGCTGAGAAACATGATGGGGTTAATTACTATTGATGTGAGGCACATTCAACATTTATCACACCATGTGCCTCACATAAAAAAATGGAAGAACTTATATTTTTATTATTACTGTTGGCAAAGTATCATTTTGGTATTGAAATCGCAATACTACACTAAGTATCGGTATCGAAGTCTAAATTCTGGTATTGTGACAACCCTCGAAGAAAAATGCAAATAGACATAGACATAGCTGATATGTATGAACTCTGCACATCCTGAACTTTTATTTTTAAGTTCAGGCTGTGCTAGGATCAAACTTTTAGCCATAAACATTTGTATTATTATTATTTATTTTAAGGCGCCATTAATTGCAGGGTGATGTACATGACATAAAACAATAAAAACACAAAGTGTAATAAACATGAGCTTACTGAGTGACAACCTGGTACAGCAGGAGAGAGGGGACTCTGCCCATGATGACTTACAACCTACAAGAGAAGGGGAAGGAGACTGTAGGTGACGGTAGAAGCTGTTCATCTGGTAGTATAATGGCTGCAGGAATATTGTATGGTGTAATATTTTCTGAAGCGTTGGGTATTTATGTTGCATTTGAAGCTTTGGATGGTGCGGGGGAGTCTGATGTGTTGGGGTAGAGAGATCCAGTGTATGGGGGATGCATCGGAGAAATCTTGGAGATGATGATGTGAGGAGCAGATAAGGAGAGCAAAGCAGAAGGTCTTGTGAGCATTGGAGATTACGTGTGGGGAACTATCGGGAGATTGGGGTAGAGACATATGGAGGCACAGCTTGCGGACAGTCTTGTAGGTCATTGATGATTTTGAGCTGAATTCACTGGGAAAACAGGAATTTTTATGCATTTTTACACAACATTATGTTTGATGCAATATTGAAAGAGAGTGCTGATGAGTGTAAAGTGTTGGGCGCCATTTTTACAATGTGTAAGATGTCTACTTGTAATGGCGGGGGTAGGAAAACGGACAAGTGAGCCCTAATCTACCTGCCACTCTGTCCCTGCCTACTTGCAACGACCCGCCCTAGGCGACGGGGTACAACTGGGCGGCGGTCCCTACGCTCAGCAAGTGCACGAGACAAACAGACAAGGGAACACAAAGCAAAGGGAAATGGGGTAGTTGCCCACGGCAAAACCGTGAGCAACAAGAGTGGTGAACGAGCCGAGTCAAAACAGGAGTGCACGAGGTACCAAACGCAGAGCAGGAGAGTAGTCAGTAAGCCAGGGTCAGTATGGAGCAGGATCAAATAGTTAGAAGCTGTAGCTGGGCCAGGAAACCACACGAGAAGAATCACAAGCAAAGGAGGAACAGGAAAGGCAGGTATAAATAGACAGAGGGCGGGAGCTAGCTCCGTCTGGCCAGGCTGCCACTTTTAAGCCTGCCATCCTGAGTGGTGGAAGATGGAGTCAGTCTCAGAGACATAGACTCAGGTGCAGACTGATTACCTATGGGCGTATACACAGAAGTTGTGCCTGGCAGATCCTTTACAGTACCCCCCTTTTCATGAATGGCCACCGGACCCTTTCTAAGTGGACCTGGTTTATTGGGGAAACGAAGGTGGAACTTCCTGACCAATACCCCAGCGTGAACATCCCGGGCGGGTACCCAAGTCCTCTCCTCAGGCCCGTATTCTCTCCAATGGACCAGGTACTGGAGGGAGCCTTGGACCATCTTGCTGTCCACAATCTTGGCCACCTCGAATTCCACCCCCTCAGGGGTGAGAACGGGAACAGGAGGTTTCCTCGAGGGAGCCAAGGATGGGGAGCAGCGTTTAAGGAGGGAGGCATGAAACACATTGTGTATTCGAAAAGATGGGGGCAACTCCAGTCGGAAGGAGACAGGATTGAGGACTTCAATGACCTTATACGGCCCAATAAACTGGGGAGCAAACTTCTTGGACGGGACCTTAAGGCGCAAGTTCCTAGATGATAACCACACCAGATCCCCGACCATAAACAAAGGGTTAGCAGAACGTCTTCTATCAGCCTGAGTTTTTTGTACGCTCTGGGACGCCTCTAGGTTCTTCTGAACCTGGGCCCAGACTGTGCACAGTTCCCGATGAACGACCTCTACCTCGGGATTGTTGGAACTACCAGGTGAAACGGAGGAGAACCGTGGATTAAACCCTGACGAGTTACTGACCCGGTTATTAAGGGAAAATTCGGCGAGGGGAAGGAATGAGACCCAATCATATTGACAGTCAGAGATAAAACACCTTAAATATTGTTCTAGAGATTGATTAGTCCTCTCAGTTTGGCCATTAGTTTCAGGATGGAAGGCAGAGGAGAAGGACAGATCAATCTCCAACTTTTTACAGAAGGCTCTCCAAAACAATGAAACAAATTGTACCCCTCTGTCAACAATATTGACAGGGACCCCATGGAGACGCAGGATGTGTTTGACAAACAAGGTAGCTAACGTCTTAGCATTGGGTAGTTTTTTGAGGGGCACAAAGTGGCACATCTTACTGAAGCGGTCTACTACAACCCACACCACCGACTTGCCTTGAGATGGAGGCAAATCGGTGAAAAAATCCATGGAGATATGGGTCCAAGGTCTCTGGGGAATGGGCAAAGAACGTAGTAAGCCTGCTGGTCGGGACCTGGGAGTCTTGGACCTAGCACAAACATCACAAGCGGCAATGTAGGCCTTAACGTCTTTAGGCAACACAGGCCACCAATAGTTTCTGCCAATGAGGTGCTTGGTACCCAGGATGCCTGGATGACCAGATAGTGCGGAGTCATGATTTTCCCTAAGTACCCTTAGCCGGAATTGCAGGGGAACAGACAGCTTGTTCTCAGGAAGGTTCCCGGGAGCTGAACCTTGATCAGCCGCAATTTCAGAGACTAAATCCGAATCAATAGAAGAAATGATTATACCAGGAGGCAAAATACAAGCAGGATCTTCCTCCAAAGGAGGGCTGGCCATGAAGCTACGCGACAGTGCATCGGCTTTAATATTTTTAGACCCAGCCCTATAGGTAACCAAAAAGTTGAATCTGGTAAAAAATAGCGCCCATCGAGCTTGTCTCGGGTTTAGCCTCCGGGCAGATTCTAGGAAAACCAGATTCTTGTGGTCGGTAAGGACTGTTACCTGGTGCCTAGCCCCCTCCAGGAAGTGGCGCCACTCTTCAAATGCCCATTTAATGGCTAAGAGTTCGCGGTTGCCAATATCATAGTTACTCTCAGTAGGCGAAAACTTCCTGGAGAAGTAGGCACAGGGACGGAGATGGGTGAGGGACCTGGTACCCTGGGACAAGTCAGCCTCCACTCCCACCTCGGATGCGTCAACTTCCACGATAAATGGCTCCATTTGGTTGGGCTGAACCAGCACTGGGGCCGAGATAAAGCACTTCTTAAGGACCTCAAAAGCCTGGACAGCCTCAGGAGGCCAGTGGAGGAGATCAGCACCTTTGCGAGTGAGGTCCGTAGGAGGCTTAGCGATGACCGAGAAGTTAGCAATAACTCTCCTGTAATAATTAGCGAACCCCAAGAAACACTGTAACGCCTTCAGAGAGGCAGGTTGGACCCATTCCGCCACAGCCTGGACCTTGGCGGGGTCCATGCGGAATTCATGAGGAGTGAGGATTTGACCCAAAAATTGTATCTCCTGTACCCCAAACACACATTTTTCGGTTTTCGCAAACAGTTTGTTTTCCCGAAGGACCTGGAGCACCTTCCTGACATGCTCAATGTGGGAGGACCAGTCCTTGGAAAACACCAGTATGTCATCAAGGTACACTACAAGAAATACCCCCCGGTAATCTCTTAAAATCTCATTTATGAAATTCTGGAAGACCGCAGGAGCATTACACAACCCAAAGGGCATGACGAGGTATTCGAAATGACCTTCGGGCGTGTTAAACACAGTCTTCCACTCATCCCCCTCTTTGATGCGGATACGGTTATACGCCCCCCGTAGATCAAACTTAGAGAACCATTGGGCCCCCTGAACCTGATTAAAGAGATCAGGAATCAAAGGAAGGGGATACTGGTTCCTTACAGTGACCTTATTCAAGTTATGGTAGTCAATGCATGGCCTAAGACCACCATCCTTCTTCCCTACGAAGAAGAAGCCAGCACCTACCGGAGAAGTATTGGGGGGGCGAATGTAACCCTTGGCGAGGCATTCCTGGATATACTCTCTCATGGCTTCACGTTCGGGACAAGAAAGATTAAATATCCTACCCTTAGGGAGCTTAGCTCCTGGTACCAATTCGATAGCGCAATCGTATTCTCTATGAGGAGGTAACACTTCGGAGGCCTCCTTAGAGAAAACATCAGCGAAGTCCTGAACAAACTCAGGTAGCGTGTTCACCTCCTCAGGGGGAGAAATAGAATTAACAGAAAAACATGACGTCAAGCATTCATTACCCCACTTGGTAAGCTCCCCAGTATTCCAATCAAACGTGGGATTATGCAACTGCAACCAGGGAAGGCCTAAAACCAAATCGGACGATGATCCCTGCATTAACAGTACAGAGCACTGCTCCAAATGCATGGAGCCAACAAGGAGTTCAAAAACAGGGGTATGCTGTGTAAAATAACAATTAGCAAGAGGAGTGGAGTCGATACCCACTACCGGGACAGGTTTAGGCAAATCAATTAAAGGCATAGCTAGAGACATAGCAAATTCCACAGACATGATATTAGTAGAAGACCCTGAATCCACGAAGGCACTGCCGGTAGCAGACCTACCACCAAAAGAGACCTGAAAGGGAAGCAAGATTTTATTAAGTTTCATATTTACGGGAAATACCTGTGCGCCCAAGTGACCTCCCCGTTGATCACTTAGTTGCGGAAGTTTTCCGGCTGCTTATTCTTACGCCTAGGACAGGTGTTCACTTGATGCTTGTCATCCCCACAATAGAAACAGAGACCATTCTTCCTGCGGAAATTTCTAAGTTGACGGGGGGACACGGAGGCCCCGAGTTGCATAGGTACCTCCGAGTCTTCCGTGGAAGAGCGAAGCAACGGGACCTCGGGAGGCATCATGGGGGAGTCAGAGGGGAAAACACAAAAACATTCAAGTTGTCGTTCCCTGAGACGTCGATCAAGTCGTACCGCTAAAGCCATAACCTGGTCTAGGGAGTCAGAAGAGGGATAGCTAACTAGCAGGTCTTTCAGGGCGTTCGACAGACCCAACCTAAACTGGCACCTTAAGGCAGGGTCATTCCACCGAGAAGCTACGTACCACTTCCTAAAGTAAGAACAATACTCCTCAACAGGTCTCTTACCCTGACGTAAGGTCACCAGCTGACTCTCGGCAAAGGCAGTCCTGTCAGTCTCGTCATAAATGAGTCCGAGAGCAGAAAAGAAATGATCAACGGAGGAAAGTTCAGGGGCGTCAGGAGCCAAGGAGAAGGCCCATTCTTGGGGCCCTTCCTGGAGCCGGGACATAATTATACCCACCCGCTGGCTCTCAGAACCTGAGGAGTGAGGCTTTAAGCGAAAGTAGAGCCTACAACTCTCCCGAAAGGAGAGAAAAGTCCTCCGGTCCCCTGAGAACCGGTCAGGCAACTTGAGGTGGGGTTCAAGAGGTGAGGTGAGGGGCACTACCATGGTAGCATCAGGCTGGTTGACCCTCTGAGCCAGGGCCTGGACCTGTAGGGAGAGACCCTGCATTTGCTGGGCCAGGGTCTCAAGGGGGTCCATAGTAGTGTCAGGGACCAGGGTAGACTAGGTATATTGGCTTGTGATTATGTAATGGCGGGGGTAGGAAAACGGACAAGTGAGCCCTAATCTACCCGCCACTCTGTCCCTGCCTACTTGCAACGACCCGCGCTAGGCGACGGGGTACAACTGGGCGGCGGTCCCTACGCTCAGTAAGTGCACGAGACAAACAGACAAGGGAACACAAAGCAAAGGGAAATGGGGCAGTTGCCCACGGCAAAACCGTGAGCAACAAGAGTGGTGAACGAGCCGAGTCAAACCAGGAGTGCACAAGGTACCAAACGCAGAGCAGGAGAATAGTCAGTAAGCCAGGGTCAGTATGGAGCAGGATCAAATAGTTAGAAGCTGTAGCTGGGCCAGGAAACCACACGAGAAGAATCACAAGCAAAGGAGGAACAGGAAAGGCAGGTATAAATAGACAGAGGGCGGGAGCAAGCTCCGTCTGGCCAGGCTGCGATAGGCTCTCCCACTCCTAAGCCTGCCATCCTGAGTGGTGGAAGATGGAGTCAGTCTCAGAGACATAGACTCAGGTGCAGACTGATTACCTATGGGCGTATACACAGAAGTTGTGCCTGGCAGATCCTTTACAGTCTACTTTAATAAAATATATAGGTAAGGGGTATAATATAATTGATCATTTTATAATTTTATTTTTTTTTGTATATAAGTGTGAAAATATTCGCAGGAGCTAGATTTCGACCACGGCTTACCCCTGACCTTGTTCTTTGTCTCCTCCCTGGTCTTGTCGCTCAGTTATTTTGTCTTCTCTTGTCTTTGGCTACGATTTTGGTTCTCCCTCTTTTGACTAACTCTTTGTTCTGACCCCGGCAACATATGACTACGCTTTTGCTTGCTGCTCACCACTGCAAATCCGAGACTATGCCGGGGACCGCGACCTTGGATATCACTGCAGCAAAGTCTAGATTCCTGTATAAAGGTTAAAGGGAGAAAACCAGGGATTCCCCTAGGTTCTGCACCTTGTGTTAGTCAGCGCCAATCAGATTGCAGATTGGGGAATCCTCTATCTCCATCACCCGGTACGTGACACATAACAGTATGACAGTAATAAGGCACTATATGGCGCTTATGCGGCTCTGTATGACACTAATTGGAAACTGTATACCACCATTTACATTTTGCAGGAAGCCACTCCACTGACCAATTGGGAAAACACAAGGCAACACCCTGTACATTTCACAGGCGACAGGGACTGATACCAGATCACTCACTGTACAATGCTGCTGCATATGTTGGTGCTATATAAAAAATTGATATTAAATAGTTCAAGCCATATTTTAAACTAACCATACACTTTGGGTGCAAACCTTACAGAGCTAAGTTTGATATTTTGCAAATGTCAGAACTCAAAAAAGAGAAAACTACTAATTCATCTCACCGACACCCGCATGTGTTAGAAAATTGGAATATTCGAGGGGAAATAGGGAGGTATGGAGGTCAAAGTCTTTAAGACATATTTCCTTATGCGCCAAAAAATAACCCCTAGACCACTGAGCATTGGTTTGCTGGGGAGGGGTCGTGAGGGACAGAGACTTTACCATTGCGCCAATCTTGAGTCCCCTGTGCCTTCTATAGTACAGTTCTTCAGGACCGCACAGTTATAATTGCAGCTGAATTGTATTTTAGCAGCAACCTTCTTACCTGCCTGTTTCATATCAGTAAGTATTTATTTTATGGCTGACATGTTTACTTGTCTTAACTGTTTGCTGAAGAAATCTGTCAGGGACAACTCTCAGCGGGAAGATAATTGGGACATTGCCAGGAGTTCTGACTCTAACATTGTCCTAGGAATAACATTTACAAGGATTTTATTAGCATTGCTAGGAGAGTAGGATCACGTGGCATATGCAGCATCCAGTAGCATTAAAATGTTAAAATAATACCTCCACTGTGATAATATGTACTTCTACTAATATTACCATGGCAGAAATACAGTCCATTAACCCTCCCCGACACCCACAGTATATATATATATACGGCAGAGGCCTGGTGGGAAAGTATGGAGCAGCTAACACTCTCCATAGGGTGAGCGTCTCTCAGCTGTATGTCACAACCTCCCATCAGCCCCACACGCGGGGTGCCGATGATTGTCATGGCAGCCTGGAGGTCTAATTGCCCCCAGGTCTACCACCTTTGTGCACCTTTTAAGTTCTGCCAGTGGAAGGGTTTAATAGGATTCAGTAAAAATCATGATATACTGCAATACATAAGTATTACAGTGTATTGTCAAAGCGATCGCAGGTTAAAGTGCTCTAGGGCGACTAATAAAAAAAAATAAAGTATATACAAAAAATATAGAAAGTAAAAAAAAAAAATTTTTCCCATGTTCCCTCAAAAATTATGTCAAAATAATAATAAAATTAACATATCTCTCTAGTGCCACCGATTGGAGATAGCTTGAAAGTAAATGTCCAACCCCCAGAAGAGTCTTGAAACATGGCTAGGGACTCCAGGCATCAACTCCAGTATCTTATATGCCACTTAGGACATCGTTCTCTCAGGTTAGGCCTCGTTCACACATGTGTTGGAGGCTCTGTTATGAGCCTCAGATCCGGCCTGAAAATCCTGCAAACAATAGTGCAGCATGCTCCGCTATTAGTTCTGGTAAAACCGCAGACACCTCGGCGGAAACCCGACGTAACCTATTAAAGTCAATGGGTTCCTTTGGCCGCCAGTGGTGTTTGTCGTGCAATGTAGCCGGTGTTTCTGGCATTTCAGTTGTTCTGCTCCTCTGATGGAGCAGAACAACAGAAAGACGATTGCTGGTGTGAACTCAGCCTTATACTTTTTTACTTAACTTTATTTTTACCGACTGTATTTCTCTAGGTGCGCCTTTTGCCTGCCTTTAGCTCTTTATTTGTTACAAATATAAGTTGCTTATAGTATTGTGCAGTAGGACCGACAGAATGGTGCCCTATTCAAAAACACCCACAATAGGCTAATTATGGTGTCCCGTCGCGTGATTGGCTGAGAGACATCATGTGGTTGTGGCCACAGCACTTGTGTGATGTAAGGAGTCGCAGGCACTACCACTTGGTACAGGTCAGCCAATCAGGCCAAAGGCAAGAGACTGGTAATTTAAAGGGTATGTTCACTTTTAAACACCATTTTACAATGTATGCATACCTATAACCTGCCTAAAAAGTTGAGTTACTTAGCACATACAAAGGGCCAAATTTATCAAAATATCAAACAGAAAAACTTTTGGGCCTTGATGCCCATATGAATTAATCAGAGCTAAGCTTTCTTCAAATGCTATGGAAAAATGAGAGCTGAGATCTGATTGGTTGCTATTGGCAAATAGTTTTTGGGTTAAATTGTTTTGATAATCTTGTACTTATCTTGTAATGATCTGAAGTTACTTCCTGTATTAAGGTCCAGAGCTGAATTTACAGTTCTGCTGGTCGCCATTAGAAACTGATAACAGGCTTATCGTCAGACACACTCCTGACAGATTGGCTGAGTGCCTATACTATAGGGGGAGAGTTAGTTTTACCTACATCAGATTACTGTATAGTGTCTGGTGTGAAAATGGCACTTCCAGAAATATTTAGAGATTTAAACTCTAAAAACTGCAGAATTGTGAATGCAGCTCTGGAGTACAATATAGGCTTTAACTCAAGATCAGTACAACTTTTTCTTTAGATTAATTCTAAACTGTATAAACTGTAGAACAGTGCCTAAAGGTGGATATATTTTAACAGCAAGTTATTCTGAACTCGCAGCCCTGCTTTGGGTATGAGTGGTTTTCTGCCGAGAATTCTCTGTAACGAATTCCCTGACAAAAGCTTGTACTTGATTTAATTGTAAACAAAGTCTGACAACTTTCATGATGATCTATGAGCGGGAGCACTCAGCTTGTAATTGTAATAAGAGTTATAGAGTTTCTTATTGTGAAGGCTGGTTTAATTCATCTTGATTCTACCCCCTTACCAAACCTAGCATTACTTTATGTGTGAGGCTAAAGAAATTAGACTTGACCTTGAAACTTCCAGACGCAGAACTTTTTCTATTGCTGTTTATGGCCGTCTTTGACTATAGATTGCGTCCCGAGGGTTCAGTAAAAAGTGGCTATGACATTGAGACGCGTAACATAAAGAGGAGATAAAAGGCAATCGTTACCTGTGATCAGGGGGTGATTTAGTGCAGCCTGAAAATGTTGTATTAGGATTTTACTACGCTCCCAGATTAAAAACTTGTGCTGGAATAAATGCTGACATGTAAAACTAAACAATGTTCGTAAAACCACAAAATTCTGCGTCCTTAGGTCAAGCCATAATAAAGTATTTCCAGCAAGTTGCAGAAAGCAAGAACAGCTGAGATTTTAGTAGAGTGGTCATTGATTTTGGAACAGAAATGGACTATAGGTCAGGACTGTTTAACACATTGATGGGGCCAGTGCAAAAAAGTCAGGAGTCGGCCCCCAAACTCTGAGCAAATTTTAATAACTAGTAAAAAGGACCTACTAGAGTCAGACCATGGCCTTTAAGTGTCCAAGGTCTGTGTACATTATAGGTCCTTAACCGCTTCAGGACCGAGCCTATTTTTGCATCACGACAATCCAAGAGACGTAACTTTTTAGTTTTTACATCGACTTCGCTGTATGAGAGTTTGTTTTTGCAGAATAAGTTGTATGTTTCAATGGCACCATTTGTCTTAATTATAACTTAATGACTATTGGTAATTTCGCCATTTTTTGTGCTATAAATTTTGCACCGTTCACCCTGCAGGATAAATAACATGTTACCTTTATTGTCCGGGCTGTTACAATTTCATTTGTTTTTGTTTTTTTTACACTTTTGCTAAATAAAACCACTTAGTATTTAGTTAGCGACCTATCTGCCCCCCACAATCGCATCACAAAGCACCATTGGGTGACAGAGGGAGCCCCTTACAACTGTCTAACCAACTAGATGCCGTGGTCGCTGTTGACCACGGCATCTAAGGAGTTAAATGGCAGAGATTGTAGGGATGTTGGCTATATATTGTGTTGCGCTATCCACTGAATAGAACTGTACGTCAATTTATGGACGTACAGTTAAATCTTAATGCAGGAAGCGTTTAGAGGGGTTGTACTACTATAACAACTTTTCATCTATCCACAGAATAGGTGATGTCTTTAATCACTGGGGCCCCCACTGATCACGAGAAAGGGGTTCCCCAGTCCCTTGTTTGAATGGAGCGGAGTTCACGTATGCACGCTGCCTCTCCATTTATTCTCTATAGGACTCACGCTCGACTATCTCCATGAGTCCCACAGAGAATGAACAGAGCCCCGGTGCACATGCGTGACCGCCACTCTGTTCAAACAATGGACTTGTAGCCCCGTTCGCGTGATCAGTGGGGTTGCCAGCAATCAATCACTTATCACCTATTCTGTGGACAACCCCTTTAATACCACAGAAAATAACAAAATGGCTCTCTTTCGGATAAGGCATAATTGCTGGAAGAAAGCAGCTAAAAAAAAAGTGAGCGCTCTCAGTATTATGAATATTATATACACAGTACAAGTGGGAAGAGCAGGAAGTCTGTGAGTTGCAGCTTCAGCCAATAGCTGCAGAGCACTGAATGACGTCAGAGAAGGGGGCGTCATTTTGGCAACTTCTCTGTATAGCCCAGTAACATGCAGCCATTTTGTTATTTCCTGTGTTAAGGACCTATAGCGTACAGGTCATCTTGGAAACTTGTAATTGGTGGACGAATTGAGAGCCCTAGTATGTTTCTTGACCCTAGTTGGTCCATTTGTTTATAAAAAAAAAATAACCTGGAGTTTCACTTTAAATTTTTTACAATGTTGATTAAACACCACAAAAAGAATTACATATAATTCAAAAGCCCTCTTATTCTTTTTTTTTTTAACTTGTTTTTTTTATTATCAAAGACAATAAAAGAGTAAAAACACGATTACAATTAAGTAACATACAATTGCGAAGGTTAATCACAAGAACAGAGATCAAGCTAATAGCCGGTGCCGAGTCATAGAAATAGTTCTATCGAAGGACAGGAAAAAAATCCACAGAGAGAAGATGAAAAGAAGAAGAGAGGGGAGAGAAAGAAAAAAGAAAGAAAACAAAGCCCTCATATTCTTAATGAATAAGAGGGCTAATAAAAAATTAAATTTTCCAGACAACCGAGTTATGATAGTGAGGGTGCATGGGGGGGGGGGGGTGTTGTAGTCCCAAACAACTTAGGAATGCATAGGAGGGTCCTGAAAAATGGGGTTGCACGGTGGGAATTTTTGGAGACACAAGAGTGTGCTTGGTATGATAATAGCTCACTCTGCGGGCGAGACGGACGTATTATTTTCCTTTTTCTTAGAGTGGTTAAAACAGTCCAATTCTCAGGTGTCCTAAAAGATATGGAGGCCAAGTAAGCAGCAGCAGCAAAGCAGGACAACCGCGGGGGCTTGTTGAATGGAGCACGTGGGTGGGAGGACACAGGCCTGAGCAGCTTCCACAGAGAGATACGCTCAGAACAGTATGCGTGGGCAGGGTAGGAGGCTGAGAACATTTTTAAAGAGTAGCCAGACAGCGGGCAACATTGAACGCTACTTCATGTGACGAGCCACAAGTAGTCCCAGTGCAGATGTAACTGTTGCCTTTTGATTAAAGCAGCCATGCTATTGGTGACTATATATTAGGTGAAATGCCCATCTACATGGTCCTTCAATATTAAGACAACTCCACTGTTAAAGGAGTCTAAGAGATGAGGGGCAGAAGAAGATGAAGGGGAGGCAGTGCATAGTATAAAGCAGAGCACTGAACGGCCACGGAAGGAAGTGAACAGGGGACAGAGCAAGGACCATAAACTTTCCATTTTTGAAACACACTCACTGCTGAAGGTAATCATTGTAAACGGTGCCCCACTTCCATGTTTTGCTATGGGACCCCGTATGCCTCTTTATGAAAATACCCAATGTACAGTATGAGCCAAAAGCAGGCTATGGGTGCCATAATACTAATTCGTAAAACATGTATCCATAATACAGCAATGTTCATGACGCCTAAGGCAGGTTGAACAAAAGTTTTTTTGTTATTGTTTTTTCTATGTGAAAAACTCGGCGTCCAGACCTTAGCTGTGATTAAATAGGAACATATGATTTTTTTATTCATACCCTACTTTGTTGCTGGTGAATATTTGTTTATGATGTCATGTACCCTGCAATATCATTGACTGTCACCTGATGTCTATGTTGTCATGTGTCTTAAGAAGTAATTGACTGTCACACAATGTCAATCGTCTTGCGAAGTCATTGACTGTCTCTTGGTGTATATGATGCGTCTTGTGATGTTATTGACTGACACTGGTATTTCATATTTAGGTTTATAGCATTAAAACAGAAGGTAGATTAATTAAAGAAATGGATTGGATGGGTTGCCATATCAGCCTTTTTTATATTACATTTATCTATATTGTTGTGTATTCAGTGTACGGTTTTATAATCACTTTTCAACCTTATGTGATATTGCTAAGTTTTTTCCACGTTAAAAGTTTTACTATAGTTAAGGGAAGTGTCAAACTGGGGTTCCTGATGCCAAAAGAGGAGATTCTTCTGATGATCCACCTTCCATCTATACAGAACACGTCTACTATTAATTTTATCATACTCATTGTACACACAGGACAAATCATCGATAAGGTCTAATGGGTTATTTGAAAATCATCCCTTAAGAAAAAGTCTCTAGTGGTAAGTGATTGGCTCCAAATGGATATCTCTCCTATCGGACCTTTGGGGCCCATTATTGTATCAGTTGTTCCACCTGAAGGACCCTCTGGTACTCTGGTTGGCCAGTCCAACTCCAAGATATGTTTAGAGTTTCGACTGTTCTACTGATTCTATTGTAATTTTTAAACCACTCCTGGTAGACCTATGAGATAATAGAAGAAGGCCTTTTTGCTCCTGATCTTAGTATTTTTTCCAATGGTACTCAAGGAGGAGGAAGATGATTGTGTCATGCTCCGCCTCCTCTAATATTATGTTTAGATTCTCTTCTAAGTTACAAGATTTTTAGGCACATATGTAATTTCCCTTTAAAAAAGACAAAGGTACCATACAAACTTTGTAACCCATAATGACATTTTATTTTGTTTAATTATATACCCTAGTTATTAATTACTTTACACCTACAAGGCTAGTTGTGTATGTGCCATGGGGGTTGGCTTTGCCACTGTTATAGTGCCTGGTCAGTGTAAGATCCTGGCACTGAACCACCCCTTTTTCAAGTATTAAGAAATAGTCATTTAGGTGGGGGGAATTCTGGTTACATGATGGCCCCTGGATCTGCACCCTGATGGTAGTTGGTTTGTGCTGGTGCACAATTACTGGGGAGGGGTCTGATTTTTCTAGGCCCCTTATTCCCAGTCTAAGCCCTATGCCCAGTCTATGCATTGTTATGCATATTTAGATGCCTGATAACCACTTAATGCTCTCGTCCAGTTATTAGAAATTGATGGCCTATCTTCAGGATAAGCCACCAATATCTGTTGAGTGGGGGTTCGACTCTCGGCACCCTCCGCCAATCAGTTGTTTTGAAGGGGCCATTGCGCTCTCATGATTGCTGCTTCCCTTTCATTTATATCTGCTCGTACTGTGAATCGCCGAAAGACTTGTAACGGCTGTTCACAGTATTACAGCCTGCTCCCATTGAAGTGAATGGGAGAAGGCTGTAATACTGTGAACCGCCACTTCCAGTGTGTCGGCAATTCACAGCACGAGAATTTACAGGAATAAAGGGAAAACAACATCCGCTGCAAAGCAGCTGATCGGCAGGGGTGCCGGGAGTTGGACCCCCACCGATCAGATATTGTTGGACAATCCTGAGAATAGGCCATCAATAACTGGAAAACCTCTTTAAGAAAGAATTACAAAAATATTTAAATGAAGTACATATGTAGGAGTTCAATACGCACAGATTGCATTTCAGAAGACGGAGACAAAGAACATTTGGCTTTCTAGTTTATTAAACAAAACTGTAGATTTATTTTTATTGGACACATTTCCTCCTAAAGGTCAGACTATTTCGAGGGATATTTGTTATGGGTAAGATGATCCTGACGTGAGACGGAAACCAAGGAGAAAGAAGAAAGATATCAAGATACTCCAACAATTGTCTGCACTCATGATTTCATGTAACAGCCCGGCTTTTAAGATCAATTCATTACCCTTTATTTAAAAGTAAAAGACTACTGCAATGCATCATAGAGGCAAAGGTCGGCCACCGCTCAAGTGGGTGATATAAACATTTTGCTAATGGGCCAAAGGGAAGGCAGACTTGTTATAAGAGATAGGCAGATACATGAGACATGGTTCTTTTATCTACAACACTTATGTCTGAACAAAGCATCGTGTTCCAAAACTGGACGGACACGTTTTTAAACAACTTTTTAGTGTTTTTTAATAGATAAAACTTTCCTGGATGGTGTTATATGATTTTACTAGTCAATGCTTTTACGAATGTTCCATCTATTCATGGGAATGACCATAGAGTAAATTAGTTTGATATGTAAAAAAAAACTATATATGTATAATTGGACGCTTTTATATTTAGATGATTACAAGGACTGGTTCTGGAGAATATTTTTTTATATTAATCTTTGTATATTTTGGACACACATGTTAGAAAACTAAGATAATAGATTGATATACTACTGCGCTAAATTGATTTTTTTCCAATTACATTTCAGGAATTATAACAAAAAACTAAAATCAATTTTTTATTCCAGGAGGCATCTATTATGTCTCCCCCTCCTTTTACCCTTCCCTGTGCTATTGCATGCAAAACATCATGTTTACTGCTTGGTCTGCAGTGGAGACCAGGCAACCTAAGTGCAGTCCCTTCGGATGAGTGTTTTTTTTTTCTTATCTCTTTGAGTATAGCAAATGGATGTTACAATTTTTGAGATTGACTTTGTTCTCCGAAGAGGCAATGAATAATGGTGTATGTACCGTAGGGGCAGTCCATCCGGCTGCTGTGCTGCCCTTGGAGAGAAGGGGCCCAACCCTTGTTGTTTCATCCCTTTTACTGTTAAGGGGCAAGACCCTATTCAAGACTCCTCTCTTCAAAGGAACTGCAGTCTTAGCAAACAAGGGGGTGGGAAATCGGCCCAAGGGTCATGGAAAGGGCATAGAGGGGAAACAAAAAGGCCCTTCAGACGTGGACGGCAATACCCGGCACCATAATGGGGGACTTTAAAGTGTAAAATAGGTGAATGTCTACATACACAGCTATTTAGTTTTCCATTTTTGGGGTTAGTGGTGTTTTTACTTAACCCCTTGAGGACCGAGCTCATTTTGACATGTCACCTTATGGTAATAACTTCAAAATGCTTTTACCTATCCAAGCAATTATTAGACTGTTTTCTCGTGACATATTGTACTTTATGTTAGTGAAAAAAATTGGTCGATAATTCATTGCTTATTTGTGAAAAACACCAAAATTTAAAGAAAATTTGAAGAAATTATGATTTTTCTAATTTTAAATGTATCTGCTTGTAAAGCATATAGTAATACCACACAAAATAGCTACCAGTTAACATTTCCCATATGTTTACTTTATGTTTGCATCATTTTTTAAACATCCTTTTATTTTTCTAGGTCGTTACAAGGCTTGGAACTTTAGCAGCAATTTCTCACATTTTTAAGAAAATTTCAAAAGGCCATATTTTCAGGGACCAGTTCAGTTCTGAAGTGGCTTTGAGGGCCCTAAATATTAGAAACCCCCTTAAAACACCCCATTTTGAAAACTGCACCCCTCAAAGTATTCAAAACAGCATTCAGAAAGTGTTTCAACCCTTTAGGCGTTTTACAGGAATTGAAGGAAAGTAGAGGTGACATTTTCAAATTAAATTTTTTGGGCAAAAAAATAATTTGTAATCCATTTTTTTCTGTAACACAGAAGGTTTTACCTGAGAAACGCAACTCGATATTTATTGCCCAGGTTCTGCAGTTTTAGGAAATATCCCACATGTGTCTCTAGTGTGCTAATGGACTAAAACACCGGCCTCAGAAGCACCTAGTGGATTTTGGGGCCTCCTTTTTATTAGAATATATTTTAGGCACCATGTCAGGTTTGAAGAGGTATTGTGGTGCCAAAACTGTGGAAACCCCCAAAAGTGACCCCCTCAGGGAATTTTTCTATGGGTATAGTTAGCATTTTGACCCCACAGGTTTTTTGCTAAATTCATTCAAATTAGTCTGTGAAAATGAAAATCTACTTTTTTCTGGAAAAACTTAGAATTTTCACATTTTTGCAAGGAATAAAGGAGAAAAAGCACACCAATATATGTAAAGCAAGTTCTCCCAATTACGTAAATGCCCCATATGTGGTAATAAACTGTTGTTTGGACCCACGGCAGTGCTCAGAAGGGAAGGAGCGCCATTTAGATTTTGGAGCGCTGATTTTACTGGAATGGTTTTCTGTGCCGTGTCGTGTTTGCACAGCACTGGAGAGACCTAAACAGAGGAAACACATCAAAAGTGACCCCATTTTGGAAATTATACCCCTCAAGGAATTTTTCTAGTGGTATAGTTAGCATTTTGACCCCACAGGTGTTTTTGCTGAATTTATTGGAATTAGTCTGTGAAGATGAAAATCAACTTTTTTTTTCTGAAAAAACATAGAATTTTCACATTTTTATAAGGAATAAAGGTGAAAAAGCAACCCAACATTTGTAAAGCAATTTCTCCTGATTACGGTAATACACCTTGTGTGGTAATAAACTGCTGTTTGGACCCATGGCAGGGCTCAGAAGGCAAGCAGTGCCATTTGGATTTTGCAGCTCAGATTTTGCTGAATTGGTTTTTGGGGGCCATGTCACATTTGCAGAGCCCTGAAGTACCAGTACAGCAAAAAGTCTCCAGGTGTGATCCCATTTTGGAGACTATACCCCTCAAAGAATGAAATTAGAGGTGTAGTGAGCATTTTGATCCCTCAGGTGTTATAGATTTTATTAGAATTGGGCCATGAAAATGAAAAAATATTTTTTTCCAATAATATGTAGATTTAGCTAATAATTTTTCATTTCCACAAGGAATACAGGAGAAAAGACACCCCAAAATGTGTTACACAATTTCTCCTGAGTAAGGAAATACCCCATATGTGGTTGTAAACTGTTATTTGGACAAACGGCAAGGGTCTAAACGGAAAAAGCGCAATTTCGTTTTTGGAGTGGAGATTTTACAAAATAGTTTTTTGGCGCCATGTTGCATTGCGCTGAGGTACGAGTACAGTGAAAACCCCCGAGAAGTGACCCCATTTAGGAAACTACACCCCTCAAGGAATTCATCTAGAAGTGTAGTGAGCATTTTGACCCCCAAGGTTTTGCAGAAATTAGTGCACAGTGGATGTTGCAGATTGAAAATTACCATTTTCCACAGATATGCTATTTCAGTGCCCAATATGTTTTGTGCCCAGCTTGTACCACTGGAGACATACGCCCCATAAATTGTTAAGCGGGTTCTCCAGAATACAGTAATACCCCATATGTGATCATAAACTGCTGTTTGGGCACACTGCCAGGCCCAGAAGGGGCGCCATTTGGCTTTTGGAGCGCAGATTTTGCTTGGTGGTAGTTTTGTTTAGTGTTTTACTGGTGTTTCAGTTTATAATATGGGGGCATATGTACATCAGGGTATATGTAATCTGGACGGAGTACATCAGGGTATATGTAAACTGGGCGGTGCACATCAGGGTATATTTAAGATGGGCGAAGTACATCAGGGTATATTTAAGCTGGGCGGCGTACATCAGGGTATATGTAAACTGGGCGGCGCACATCAGGGTATATTTAAAATGGGCGAAGTACATCAGGGTATATTTAAGCTGGGCGGAGTACATCAGGGTATACGTAAGCTGGGCGGAGTACATCAGGCTATATGTAAACTGTGCGGAGTACATCAGGGTATATGTAAGCTGGGCGGAGTACATCAGGGTATATGTAATCTGGGCGGAGTACATCAGGGTATATGTAATCTGGGCGGAGTACATCAGGGTATATGTAAGCTGGGCGGAGTCAATCAGGGTATATGTAAACTGTGCGGAGTACATCAGGGTATATGTAATCTGTGCGCAGTACATCAGGGTATATGTAATCTGTGCGCAGTACATCAGGGTATATGTAATCTGTGCGCAGTACATCAGGGTATATGTAAGCTGGGCGGAGTACATCAGGGTATATGTAAGCTGGGCGGAGTACATCAGGGTATATGTAAGCTGTGCGGAGTACATCAGGGTATATGTAATCTGTGAGGAGTACATCAGGGGTATATGTAATCTGTGCACAGTACATCGGGGTATATGTAAGCTATGTGGAGTACATCAGGGTATATGTAAGCTATGTGGAGTACATCAGGGTATATGTAATCTGTGCGGTGTACATCAGGGTATATGTAAGCTGTGCGGAGTACATCAGGGTATATGTAAGCTGTGTGGAGTACATCAGGGTATATGTAAGCTGTGCGGCGTACATCAGGGTATATGTAAGCTGTGCGGCGTACATCAGGGTATATGTAAGCTATGTGGAGTACATCAGGGTATATGTAATCTGTGCGGAGTACATCAGGGTATATGTAAGCTGGGTGGAGTACATCAGGGTATATGTAAGCTGTGCGGAGTACATCAGGGTATATGTAAGCTGTGTGGAGTACATCAGGGTATATGTAAGCTGTGTGGAGTACATCAGGGTATATGTAAGCTGTGCGGCGTACATCAGGGTATATGTAAGCTATGTGGAGTTCATCAGGGTATGTGTAAACGGGGCCGAGTGCAACAGGTCATAATAGGATGATGTAATAATGGGGTAAATGAATAATAAAATGATCCATGGATAGTGACGTACGCTTTGAACCAATCCTTTATGCACAGGCCGGATTATTGGGTGCAGGAGTCGCACTTCTAAAGGGTGTCCATGGTATTGTACAAAACATCCGCACTCCAGCATTGCCTAATCTTTGACTTCTTCACTAGCCCCATATGTAGCACAGACCCCAAAATGTCATAGTTTTCGCTGCATTTACAGGGTCTACCAGTGGGGGCTGCAAATAATCACGTGGGGTTTTAGGTGAAGAACTGCTGCACATATAAATTAGTCTGGGCCGTCGTTTTGCATTATTGCGTTCCAAGAGTCATAACTTTTTATTTTTCCATTGACGAGCTATGTGAGTGCTTGATTTTCATGGGACGAGCTGTAGTTTTTATTAGTATCATTTTGGGGTACATGCAATAATTTGATCAGTTTTTATTCAATTTTTTGGGAGGTGAGGAGAACAAAAAACATAAATTCTCTCGCTGTTTTTTTATACATTTTTAACGGCGTTCTCTGTGCAGTATAAACAACATGTTTACTTTATTCATACGATTATGGCAATACCAAATTTATATAGCTTTTATATATTTTACTACTTTTACACAATAAAAAACACTTTTTTCTAAATAAAATAATGTTTTAGTGTCACCACATCCTGAGAGCCATAACTTTTTATTTTTTTTGTCAATGGAGCTGTAACTATAGTTTTTATTGATACCATGTTGGGGTATGTGCGACTTTTTGATCACTTTTTATTACATTTTTTTAGAATCAACGTGACCAAAAAAGGAAATTCTGCCATTGTTCTTTATTGTATTTTTTTACGGTGATCACCATGCAGGATAAATAATATGATATTTTTATAGGTCAGGCCGATACGAATGCAGCAATACCTATTTTGTCTAGGTTTTTTTAGTTTTTTTCTAATTATAAAGGGCTTGATCAGGGAAACGGCGATAATTGTTTTTATTACTTAAAACTTTTATTTATTTATCTAAAACTTTTTTTTACTTTTTTTCACTTTTTATTTTACACATACTAGGGGACTGGAAGATCTGATCATCTGATCCCCTGTAAAATACACTGCACTACTTCTGTATGTACTTGTGTGGTGCAGTGTATTGTAAGGCTGGATTCACACGAGCACATTACGTCCGTAATTGACGCAACGTATTGCGGCCGCAAGTCCCGGACCGAACACACTGCAGGAGTCCCTGCCTCGCTGCAGGACAACTGTCCCGTACTGAAAACATAATTACGGCAGCGAGGCAGGGACTCCTAGCGTCGTAGATAAATATGATGCTAGGAGCCCGGCTCCCTGCAGTGTGTTCGGTACGGGACTTGCGGCCGAAATACGTTCCGTCCATTGCGGACGTAATGTGCTCATGTGACACACGTAATAGGCTCCAGTACCTGTCAACCATCAGCACCACGTGATTTTTCGAGGGGGGCCAAAGGGGTACAGAGGGAGTCCTCTCCCTCTGTGTCAATCACTTAAATGCCGCTGTCGCTATTGGCAGCAGCATTGAAGGGGTTAAACAGCGGCGATCGGAGATAACTGTGATCGCCGCCGTTGCAGCGGGATGTCATCTGTACATTAGAGCCGACACCCACTGAGGATGAAGCGCGCACAGCTCCTGTGCGCGCTTCATCCTCAGGGCGTTACTGTATGCCCATTTGCGGGAACGACCCGCTAAAAAGGACGTACAGTAACGCCGATTTTCGGGAAGGGGATTAAACGCATCATGCTTGAGGTATGGTGTTTCTTATGCCCTTTTTTTCTAAATGCTTCTCTATAGGAATTCGAAAACGCCAGAAAAAACGCATGTACAAAATTTCAAATAATAAAAAACGCCACCAAAAATACATGTAAAAAAAACATTAAAAATGCATTGGCAATTATTAGTTTGTGATGGCCGTCTTGCAGAATAACTGGTAAGGGGTATGATCGTGTTGGTATGGATCAATTTTTATTTGCTTTTTATTAAAACTGGTTTGGGCCAAGGTAGGAAGGGTGACAACCATACACAGAGACGGAATCTTTTTCACATTTGCTATGGGCCCTAGAGGCTCTTTTTTTTTTTTTATAGACTTTGAATATCTACAGTATAAACTTTAGTTTTAATCGTTCAAATTCCATAAACAGCACTTTTTCTGTTCCTAAGGCCTTTGTCAGCAACAATAGATTATGTTTGGATTAGATATCCCATTACAATATTGAAAAATAATAAAAGATGGGCAGCTTATAATTTATGGACATGCCAAACCCTGAATTACATAAGACTATAATCATCTACCAAGTGAAGCACTTATTAAAGAACCACATAGGCAACACAATACACATCAATCTCTCCGACGCCTACCACTATATTGTTCAGAAGTAGACTATGAACTGGTAACCATAAATATGCCAGGTCCGCTGTCCTGCCAAGATTAACAACGTCTTATAATAGAAGTTCTAGGTAGAACTGATTAATGGCTGCATTCTTCTACTGATATTCAATTATTCTTCATGGTTGGACACAAAACCGTAATTGTAATTATCCTGATAAGCGTGGTGTCTTTAAATGATATATACTGCAACCACACACAGCGCAACACAAACACAAATATCCATTGTGAGCTAACAATGGAGTCTACAAATAACTCTGCTTAATCAAGTCATGGAGCAAAATGTCGAAAGCACTTCATATGGGTCTACACTTGAGAAGGAACTTCCTGAGTCATCTTTAATGGTAGAACTTTGGACTTTTGAAGGCTTAAGTAGCATAATCCTCATTATGTTTTGAGAAAAGAGGGATTTATAGGATAAAACGCAATATAGTTTTGGTCAAAGGTACCATGTATTGTTCTATGGATGAAAGCAAAGACAACTTCTGGCTTAGGGTTGTTTGGACTATATACAGTATCAAGTTATCCTATATATTGGACTAAGAGTTGTACCTTAAATGCAAGTGACTGGGCTTCCTAATTTAGGTTCCTATTCTATGGTTCACCGCAGTTGTCTTCTAACCCTGGTGACTTGGGTTAAATATGACCAGGGCACCATCTGCATGGCATTTTTATGTTTACCTAATATTTTTTTGGGCTTTCTTCCAGTATGGTGGATTTCTCCCATACTCCAAAATCATACTTAAGCTGCCATACACCTAAGATAGCAGACGGCCGAATGCTTGCTCGGTTGAGAGCTATTATTTCCTACTCCACCATGAACATGCACGCTCGGGCTTGGCCAACCATGCATGATTTTCAAAATGGAGAGGGGAATAAGTCACTGTCAGACCCTCTCATTAAAATCCATTATGCTGATTCTTCATTCAATTGACAATCAGCGGTCAGGTGAGAGGCAGGAGTCATCCATAAACATTAGTCAGTTGACTCTGCCAAGAGAGATGGGTACAGACAACTTTTATCTAGTGTGTATGGCTAGCTTTAAGCTAATTGGCATTCGATTTTTAACCGGCAGCCGGTACCAACGAACCATGGAATCTATTCAAAAAGTTTCTTTTTTTTCACATTTCTCAAGGCCTATCATCAAGTTATCCTTCATCCTTTGCAGTTTTAAAATATGTAATAAATGGAATTGTGATTCAAACCAAAAACTTTCCAGGAAAGATTTCTATTGTGGAGATTCCTGATATATATATATATGTATATATATATATAAAGCAATTATAGGAGTTTTCTCACCCTAATGTTTTTTTTTTTTAACCTATTGATGGGATCAGTGTTCATGTCACATTACACATGTGTCCAGTCTGTGATGGAAATGTCTCTGAAGTAAAACACAGACTGTAATTGTTTTGCTTTGCTGAGCTTCATTTTAGCTTTCTGAGAATACTATTCATCCATGGACAAAAAAACAAGGGCTAAAAAAAATAAAAACATTTATAGTGTTCCATCAAATTATTTAATTGGTAACATAAAAAAAAGTGGTTCATGGTTAGAAAAACAAAACGTATTTATTTCATCTCTTCCCCAGCACAAAATATACCAAGCAACAATCAGTCTAGATATGCAGCAATGTAAATGCTGAGGAGTCTGGAAAGGATAATAACTCTTATATGGGGCCCACCTAGAGTTCCCAGAAATAGATATAACTTAGAAACAACTTTTTTTTAACTTTTAGCAACTTCACGGAAGATAACTCAACTTTTTTAAGAGGATAGATTTAGTTTAGGTTGTAGAAACTCTATTTATAATTTAAGGCACATATCCCCTAGGCCTGGTTAAGCACAATGCAAAAATGGGTAGATGCCAGGACCTATTAGACATAGGGGAACCATGGTGAACTGCAGGTGCGTAACTAGGAAAGACTGGGCCCAATAGCAAACTTTTGACTGGGCCCCCGTTCCCCACAATCAACCCCCCCCCCTCCAAACACCCGCAATGAACATTTATCAGTTCTGTGTGCAATGTAAAAATACAGCTGGGTCGCCAAGTTGAAGATCATCTCCTCCCCTATTTTATGAGATCCCATCAATAATTATCCCACAGCCCCCTGCCATACACACCCTGTAGATAGTGCAACACACCCCCATGTAGATAGGGCCACACACACACACACACACACACACACACACACACACACACACACACACACACACACACACACACTCCCTTGTAGAAGGGGCCAAACCTACCTGTAGATAGTTCCAAACCCACATTATAGTGCCACACGCCCTGTAGATAGTGCCACACTCAGCCCCTGTAGATAGTGCCACACACATCCCCCTGTAGATAGTCCCACACACCCCCTTTGTAGCTAGTGCCACACAACCCCTGTAGATAGTGACATACACAACCCCTGTAGATAGTTCCACACAGCCCCTTGTATATAGTGCCATACCCACTTGTAGATAGTGCCACCCACAACCCTTGTAGATAGTGCCATATAACCCCTGTTGTAGATAGTGCCACACTCACCCCACTGTAGATAGTGCCACACACAGCCCCCTGTAGATAGTGCCATACACCCCCCTTGTAGATAGTGCCACACACAGCCCCTGATGATATTACCACAAACCCCCCATTGTAGATAGTGCCACACACAGCCCCGTGTAGATAGTACCACCCACACCCTTTGTAGATAGTGCCAAATAACCCCAGTTGTAGATAGTGCCACACTCACCCCAATGTAGATAGTGCCACACAAAGCCCCCTGTAGATAGTGCCATACACCTCCTTCTAGATAGTGTCACACACAGCCCCTTAAGATATTACCACAAACCCCCCATTATACATAGTACTACACCCCCCCTTGTAGATAGTGCCACCAACAGCCCTTGTATATAGTGCCACATGACCCCTGTTGCAGATAGTGCCACACCCCCAAATGCATAAAAGCTTGTACTTATCTAGCCCCATTCCCGCTACGATGAGCTGCTTCACTGCTTCCTTAGCAGCATATGAGACGCCGAGATGGGACCCTTGCATAGGCAGGCGTGATCCAGTGACGTCAATGTGCCAGCCTGTGCAGGGATCCTTTCCTAGCACCTTATAGACTGCAGGTCTAACGTAGCCTAGTGAATGGCAGAGCAGGGAGATAGCTCCCTTCTCCGCCATGATATTTAATTGTATCTGCGTCCTAAGGAGGCAGATATAATTGATTGTGGCAGTTGCATGGGGCCCGGATGCCCGGTGCTAGAGACGCCACCCCACCCGGCACATAACGGCATAAACATGTTCTACACTTGTCAAGTAGAGGGTGGGGTAAACAAGCTGCCAAACCTGGATATCCTCTTTTCTTTAAATAGCCCAAGTTAGGAGTGGCCACTAATAAGAGAATAAGTATAAAGGGGAAAAACTAAACCCCCCCCCCCCCCCCCAAAATAAATTGCTGCAAAACCTTTACCAAAAATACTGCCTATAAATCCACAGCTTGTAGAGTTTAAATTGTATTTCTTTAAGCCTATTGATTATATGATTATATATAACATAAAGCTTGATTTCTCAATAACACAATAGCAATAAGTTATACCCAAGAAAAAAATATGCCCAAATTAAAAAAGAAATATGTTCTCAATAAACATTTGCAAAGTGGGGCCTCCATGGATCGGAGGGGTTTTTTCCAGCACATTTAGCAGAAGCTCGATCGGATTGAGATCTGGGGAATTTGGAGGTCAAGTCAACACCTTGAACTCTTTGAACTACTTGTCATGTTCCTCAAAGCGTTCCTGAACAATTTTTGGAGTGTGGAAGGGCGCATTATTCTGCTCAAAGAGGCCACTGTCATTAGAAAATACTGTTGTCTTGAATTGGTGTACTTGGTCTGTAACGATATTTAGTTAGGTGGTACGTGTCAAAGTAAGGCTTTGTTTACATCTGCGTCGGAGGCTCTGTTAGGAGCCTCTCTTGTAGATCGGGTAAGAAATGCTGGATAAAATAGATCAGCATGCTGGAAACAGACAGAACCCATTAAATGCTGTTGTTGTCCATCGTGCAACGGGTCCGGCTATCCCAGATTTTCATTGTTCTGCTCCTATTTTGGAGCAGAACAACAGAAAACCAGAACACAGTTGTCAACGAAGCCTAACATCCACATGCCAGGACCCAAGGTTTCCCAGCAGAACATTGCCCAGAGCATCATCCCGCCTCCGCTGAGTTTTCATTCTCCATCTCTTCCCCAGGTAAGCGACACACACGCACCCGACCATCCACATCATGTAAAAGAAAGTGTGATTCATGAGACCACCTTCTTCTTTTAATCCATAGTCTAGGTCTGATGCCTATGTGCCCATTGTAGATGCTTTCGGGTAGAAGACAGGGGTCAGCATGGGAACTCTGACCAGTCTGGGGCTACTCAGCTCCAAATAAACAGCAACCTAGGATGCTGTGTGTGTTCTGACACCTTACTATTATAGCCAGCACTCACTTTTCAGTACTTTGTACTAGTAGGTCTTCTGTGGGATCGGACCAAACTGACTGTTCTTTACTCCACACGTACTTTGTGCACCAATGACCCTGCTGCCGATTCCCCCATTGTCCTTCCCTAGACACCTTTTGATAGGTACTATATTAAAAAAAAAATTAACATGCTGGCTGTCTGCAGCCTCCACTAGGGGGGAGTTTAGGAGCTTACTGTATACTTTTTAATTATAGAGTTCGATGTATAAAGAGTATGCAATAAGCTCCTAAGCTCCCCCTGGTGGTGGCTGCAGGTAGCCAGCATGTTAGCATTTAACACTGTGCCTGTGCAGGGAATTTGGAGCTCTGCTTTAGAAAAACAAAGCTCAAATCACAATTAAGAAATATTGAGAAATTAATCATTACAGAATTTAAAACCTATTTAGATAACAAAAACAAAATTGCGTTAACAAAATGTCAGCTACATCCAATTTATATGTGGGAAAGGCGCACTTTAACGAAGCCTTAATAATTGCCTTCAATGTGAAATCCAACCCTAGCAAACCATTCTTAAGTTATTGGATATATTTTTTTGGCCTGCACCAAAGGTCACTGAATGTATTTAATGAAAGCCTTGGACCTTTACCATTTGTGGCAAAACAATAATGTGGTTGAAAATAAAAGCTTGCTGCCATATTTCGTGATGCATTATTTCTTATGTGCTATAAATAAGTGTTTCATTTCCACAGCAATGAGGTGAAGAACTTGTGGAAAAGCCGTTGCGCCATCCCATTGACATAATTTTCTGGGTCAGCTTCTTAAACTTCTGAAACAAAGTCATTAGTGGTTCACCACAAGGAAATAAAGACTCCACTTTAAAGTCATTTTAGGGTTTTGGAGTTTGTTATTAGTGGATGGACTTGCTGCTTATGATTCATTCCCCTAATTACCATAATATGGCAGGGTGACTGTGCATGCTTATTTGGGCACCGGGCTATCAATCATTTACTTGAGCCATTTTTTTCAGATCTGTTTTTGAATAGCTGATCAACATCACATTATTCTTCATGGAATAAGTCAAATTCACTATTTATATGGCAGGTCTGTCTTTAAAGCGACCCTCCAGCCAAAAGAGAAAAAAATTAACTATACATTGCAAATGAATAGTTAATTTACCTGCTACCTTGCTCCTGAATGATTCAGCCTCCGTTACCGCATTCCTGGCCCATCGGAGAGCAGTGAAGGGGGTGTTGGCATGTAGTAGACTTTCAAAGAAGATTTCCATAGGAAAGTCTGAGACACCGGTAAGCGGGGCACCGGAATGCAGATACGGAGGTCAGAACATTCAGGTGTGGGTCAGCATATAAATTGACTATACATTTGCAATGTATAGTCATTTTTTTGTTTTAGCTGGAGCGTCGCTTTAATGTATCCAGACTAATGGGAAGTATTATAGATTTCTCTGTATTATCAACTCTAAAGTAATTTTGTAAATGTACATTTTTCAGTATAGCACATATGTATATACTTTTGGAGCAAATCACATTGTTCTTCTATAAAACTCTCCTCGAGCTTCAACTAGTTCATTTGACCACCTTTCTTGATTCTAGTCACACAGTGTCCCCCTACTGTGACCCCCAACGATCAGCTGTAATCGCTGGGGAAAACTTAGCAGTAAGTGTTCAATTTCCTTGCAGCACCACCACAGGGAAAATGAAGTATTACACAGTGCCCATTCACATAAATGGGTTGTCTGTGTAAGGCAGGACAGGACAGGGCCTCCAGAGCAAGAGATGCTCTTTGTAACCGCTCTACACTTTGGCCAAGAGATGAGGATCCTGAGCAGAGGACCCCCCCCCCTCTATAACTCAGAATTCTCTAATAGAGTGTATAAGAATGGGTTTTCTAAATTAGACAACCCCTTTTAATTGTCCACAGCATCCCTGACTGACAGAAGCCACATGTTGTAAGACCAGTGTTGATGGTGTTCCATCATCATTATCGAAATCTTGACCAAGAGAGCAAATTCAACAGCAGAATTTGAAGATTATATTCTTTATCTCTCCATCAGAGTGAAATAAGAATAACTTAGAATTCATAGGGTCTTCCTCAAGTGCAGTATTTATTAAGATTAACCTTGAAAAATCCAGACCTAGGTATGAAGTAGGCTCCAGAACTGGCCGAAGGAGTTCCCAAAGTTGGGTGTGAGAGTCAGAGAGACAGTAATTGTTCAAAACATTCCTCTACACTTGGTTACAACTTCATCTTCATACCCAAGTCTATATATTGTTGTGGTTCGTCTTACCTTGGAGATATTTTTTTCTCTGTGGCTCGCCTTGGAGAGTTTATAACGGTAGTTCCTTGACCATGCACCCAACACTAAACACCTTGTCATAGATGTGTGTGCTGCCTATGGAAACAATAGTTATCTTGGAACAGAACGCCCGTAATCTATGACTTGCACAGGATTCTTCTGCTTCTAGGTGGACTAATGCCAAATATACTCAGGACATTATGGTGCATTTAAAAAAATTAAATAGCCAATATCCCTTCCTTTTTTTGTGTCCACTCCATGTTTTGGCTATGAAAAGATGTATCAAAAACTGCACCAAGCTGGCCTGTGGGAACCTATCCATGTTCTGTCAGATGGAGCTTTGGAATTTTTTGGGAACGGGTGCAGACATAGTTTTTTTAGAAGGCACCAATCATACAAATAGGTCATTCTAGCCCACGGGAACACCTACTTTAGGCTATGTTCCGTATCGTAATACCTATCATCTTAAATTTGCTAAAAGCCGTAATCTAGAGTGAACAATCCATGTATGTCTTTACAATGGATACCTACAATAGTTCTATAGACCGGTAAATGTCGAGAAGAAGCAATAGGAGGACTTCACTGTTGGGTTTAATTTTTTTTCAAGGAATAATTTTATTGTGTAGCTAACATTTTTTTTTTTTCTAAGATATGCCTAATTGAACGTCTATATCCTGCTGAGAGATTGATTAATGAGGAGAACACATTCAACAAAAATGGACATGCTATTATTTTCCAACAACTTTGTTTTTCACACCAAGCGGAGAGTATTTTGTTTGCAGTGGATAAACTGTATTTTACAGATGAGTGATTTGTTTCTTTAGGAGAATTGAGTGTAAAAGATCTAGAATGCCACGTAGCTTATAATGCAGGATGTATTATCTGTCATAGAAACAAGTGAAAGTATTAAAGGGGTTATCCGGGAAGTGATTTTTTTTTGGCTGGGGCTGCAAGTGAAATAAACAAACCGAAAAAAGAATACTTAACTATCCTTGTGCCCGGCGATCCAGCACTACCGGTGGTTGTGTACATGCACAAAGCATGTAACCACTGCAGCCAGTCAGAGGGCTCAGAGGGGCTCTGTGGTCACGAATCGTATTTCTGGCATAATGCCAGAAATAAAACATATGGCCGCTGAACCCTTTGGTTGGCTGCAGCGGTTACATGAAAACAACCACCGGGAGTCCCGCCGGATTCTCAGCGCTGGATCGACAGGGGCAAGGATAGGTAAGTATTGCTTTTTTGGTTTATTTATTTCATTTGCAGCCCCTAGTAAAAATAAAAAAGAAACCACTTCCCGGATAACCCCTTTAACAAGTGTACTTGTTGCTTTAAATGTAGTTCTGGGCAGAGTTGCCAATATAGTATAGATTTTTTTTAATAGAGGAAGCCCTCGAACGTCTCCGCCATACGAGTACTTAGTTGATCTCTCCTTCAGGGTATTATATCTTTCAGTGATTTTGGGGACACTGATGGGCTTACAGAGGCAGGTGATGACCGTGGCATCTAAGAGGTGAACCAGCCGAGATTGGAGTTATCAGCCGACACCCGCTGCTGAGGGCACGGACACAGGAAAAGTTGTCACTCACCGACCACTCCCCACAACATATCATTATGGCGTGTTGTTGGTAGGGTTTAAAGGTTTTGTTCCATCTGGACAACACATTCCCTAAATGAGGACGAGCTGGTCACGCAGGATTCAGTTTTTGTATTGTATTGTAGCTGAGCTGAGCTGCAATACAAAACTCATCCTACGGACAAAAGTGGCACTTTTTGGGGAGATCTTTATACTAATGTCATGCAACCACTTTAAGGGCATGTTCACACAGAGTTTCTTTACACGTTTTTTGACGCGGAAACCGCGTCGTAAAACACACCAAAAAACGTCCGAAAATGCCTCCCATTGAGCGGAAAAACCGTCTCACGGGAAAAAGAAGTGACATGCCCTATCTTCGGGCATTTACGTCTCTGACCTCATATTGACAACAATGGGAGGCAGAGAAAGCATACTTCGCAGCGTTTGGCCGCGGGTGAAAAACGCAGCGAAACACAGCGTGCAGGCAGAGCAAAATCTGCCTCAAAATTCCAAACGGAATTTTGAGGCAGATTTTCTGCCTGCAAAAAAACCCTGTGTGAACCTACCCTAAAGGGAATATATAATCTGAAAGTTACATGACGTGAGGTCAGATGACTGGACTGGTCCACTCCCGTCACAGCATGCCCCGACCTCACTCTGACCGCTGTGTCATTCCCTCCTTGGCTCCGTCCTCCCTCCCTACTCACTCGAAGTGAGGTCAGGTGACTTAAAGGTTTTTTTTTTTCATCAAGGATATTTATGCTATATCCACAGGATATGTCATAAATGTCAGATAGATGCGGGTCCCACCTCTGGGTCCCAGATCTATCTCTAGAATGGGGCCCCCTAAACCCCATTCTACCTCTTTGTGTTGTGGCTGAAGCTTGTGATTTCTGACCATGAAGAAGAAAACAGCATAGCTTGCTGAGCTATGCTGTTTCCGTAACTCCCATAGAACTGAATAGTAGTTATGGAAACAGCGTAACTCACATGCTACGCTGCTTCCGTAACTGCCATTCACTGCCATGGGAGTTACAGAAACAGCATAGCTCAGCGAGCTACGCTGTTTTCTTCTTCATGGTCGGAAATCAGCCAGAACACAGAGGGGTAGAACTAGGTTTAGGGGGCCCCCTTCTAGACATAGGTGCGGGTCCCAGAGGTGGGACCCGCATCTATCTGACATATATGACATATCCAGTGGATATGTCATAAATATCCCTGATGGGAAAACCCCTTTAGGTAAGTAAGTCGGAACAACTTACTGCTGCGAGCACTTCTTTTAAAAACTTACCTTTGCAAAGAGTCAACTGCGCTCCAGACTGACCGATGCAGTAGCAACATCATCAATATCTGCGAACATCACACGCCTCACCAAGGAGAAGCAATTCCAGACATCACATTAGGGGTGAGTTAATTAAATGTTTGACCAAATATAGCAGATTTATTTTTAAGTTGATAATTTTGTATGGCCCGCGAATGATGTTATAAATATCCAAATGGCCCTTGGCAGAAAAAAGGTTCCCCACCCCTGTTCTATGAACTCTGGGGTACGGTGCTGTACTCCATCATGTACTTCTTGGAGATGGTAAAAGACTATGAAAATCTCCTGTTCAGTGCAGCTGCCATAAAGCACACAGACAATATATTGTACAGACAATACAGGAAGGAAAGGTGTGTCTCCAATATGGCCGCCCCCAGCAATTTTTTTAAAATAAATAAGACATAATTTATTTTCAACAAACGTAACTTTAATTAATGAAATTAAAATACATGAGACATTTCCAAGTAATTCTTAGGAAATATACGGAATAGGTGAAAGGGCTCACAGATCTAAGGGGAACATTAGATAACATTTTCAGGGCTCTATGGTGCCATTTAGCAGACATTATCACACCCATTCGGGGGTTAACCGTGATTGTCTGCTCTTTTTTTAAAAAAAACAATGACATTCTTGTCCATAAACTGTGTCTGGTATTGCAGCCCATCCTCTTTTTAAGTGAATAGAGCTAAGCTGCAATACCAGACTTAGCCTATGGACAAGAGTGGCGCTGTTACTGGCAAAGAGCAGTCCATTTTTTTTAATCCTGTAAAACCCTCTTAAGCATTGATAGATGCTGACCGATACCTAAACCATAAAAGACAGGCAGAGCTTTCCCAATTTAAAAGCCTTCCCATATAATTTTTTACTTTTTGTATTTATTATAAAAAATATTAGCTTCTCTTTTTTTTCTCAAAAATTCTTACAAAAATTAACTTTTACAAAAAATGCAGGAAAACATGGAAATACTTCTCCCCATCATTCACATGGAAATACTTCTCCCCATCTTTCACATGGAAATACTTCCATTTCCAACATTTTGTATTTCTGATAAATCTTTAGAGCTACAGCCACATGTCTATTAGACGAGATTCTTTACCAGTCCTCTGAGATCCCTCTCTGCCATTCATATGTATGAGAATCAGCTTTTTCGGCTGAGAAAGTGGGCATACTTTAGCGGTGGTGTCACATTTAGTGACACAAGTCTACTCATTTCTGGCAGTGGATCATACCATTCATTAGGAGCAGGGCCCAATTAAAGTAAGCAATTGATTAAACAATCCAATCAAGATAATTGGTTTAATGAAATTCTTTCAGTGGCTAGTGGGGGACTCTCTGTAAGCGTTGGGAATGAATGAAGTACACCTCTTTAGGATTTTTTCTCCTCGGCGTAATTAGAAATAGCTTATTCGAGCCCGGACCTTAGGCTTAAAAGTTCAAGGGGGGGAAAAAAAGCAGTTAATGAAGGCGGCATGTGAAAGGCCGAAGAATAGGGAGCAGAATGATGGCAAACAAACCCGCAATGGCCGTCCTTGTATACACTGTGTATGGTATTCAGGCCCGGTATGCAATTAAGAGACTGTTTGCAAGTGTTTAAGTGACATCATAAGTTGTATTTTTGACAGCACATTGTTCCATTTGTAAAAGTGAAAATAAAAAGCACATTGAAAGGAAAAAACAGCGAAAAGGAACAAATTTGTTCCCAAAAACATAATATAAGCATTGAAGTCAATTGTCTTAAAATGGTGGTCTCCATCCTGTAGATCAAAATGCTCTTGGGAAACTACAATTTGAGAGGGAGTTGTAGTTTCCCAACTGGTGGAAACCACTGTCCAGGTATGTCCACCTTTGGGCAACGTTTTCCAGTGTATATATAGATACAATCTACATAAAAATGTAAATATATATAATACATATACAAATGAATACATATATATATATAACATTATATTTGACATTACTTATCAAGTACTGATACTGAGTTAGAGCATCATTCACATTTCTGCTAGTCGTCGTTTGGAACAGTCAACACCTGCCTGGAAGGATTACTAGAACCCCTTCAGGACTGAGACATTTTTTGATTTTTCCGTCAATACAGTAGTGTGGGGCCTTATTTGTTGCAGGACGAGTTGTAGTTTCTATTGGTATCATTTAAAGTAGCATATAATGTACTTGGAAGCTGAAAAAAAAATCTTAGCCGGTTGAAATTGGAAACAAATGCGATTCCTCCATGGTTTTTTGACAACTTAACTTATTATGTGGCTCAATACGATTACGGTGGTACCAAATTTCTATAGTTTTTTTTTTACATTTTACTACTTTTTAAAAAAAATAAAAATAAACTTTTGTTAAAAAATTGTTTTGTTTCACCACATTCTGAGAGCCATAATTTTTTTATTTCTCCATCGATTTAGCGGTGTGAGCATACATATATGGTACATACAACTTTTTGATTGCTTTTTATTACATCTTTGTTGAGAGCTAAGTTGACCAAAAAACTGAGATTTTTCTCATTTTTTTATTTTTTATGGCGTTCACCGTGCGCGTTAAATAATGCTATATTGAAATAGTTCCGACTTTTACGGATGCAGCAATACCAATTTTGTTAACTTTTTTTTATTTTTTACATTACTTTAGAGGAAAAATGGGAAAATTGTATTTTTTTTTTTAACTTTTAATATTTTCTTTTTTTTTTGCTACTAAAAACTGTACTTCTCTTTTTTTTTTTTTTTTTACACATTTTATTTTTCCCCCTAAGGGACTTGAACCAGCGATTGTTAGATCGCCTATACAACACACTGCAATACTTATGTATTGCAAGTTTTTACAGACTTTTGTTAAGCCGTTCCACAGGCAGGACTTAACAGAGACAGAGTGCAGGCAGTCCTGGGGGCCTTCATTAGGACTCTGGGCTGCCATGAGAACCATAGGCACCCCAAGATCGCTTTGTAGGGGTGCCAATGAGTTGTCAGAGGGGGCTGCCCCCTCTTTTTAACCGCAGCATTTAAGGGGTTAAACGGCCAGGAACAGCGCGATTGCTGTTTCTGGCCATTAGTTCTGGGTGTCAGCTGTAAAACACAGCTGACACCCGCAGCGTATGGAGCGCTCCATACATCACCACCCGCACCAGGACGTAATGGTATGTCGTGGTGCGTGAAGGGGTGTATATTTTTATCTTACTTAAAGTGAATCTCGACCTTTTAATCTCATGTCATTTTTAGGTCCAACATGATTTGCCAATTAATTTCTTAACCTATCTCTATAGTACTTAGAGATCTGATACAGAGCTCCAAATCTCCTGCATACACATAAATTTAATTGATAAAATTCTGTCTGCCTGCAGCCATAACTAGATGGCATTTAGGATCTTCTTGCATACTGTGTTATTATTGAGTTCAATGTATAAACAGTATTCAGTAAGCTCCCTCTAGTGGTGAATGCAGGCAGACAGAATTTTTTGCTTTCATAGATTTTTGCAGGAAATTTTGGCCTTTGCATCAGAAAAATAGAGCTTTAACTGCTGTAAAGATATATTAAGAAATAAGTTAGCATAGATTTTTGGACCTATGTAGATGAAAAAACCAAATGGTATTCAAGCATAGACATTCAATTTAATCTGACCTGTATAATGTGTGGCATATAGCCGGAGGGCCACAGGTCTCTCACATCCTTTATGGAGGTTACATAATGTATAATGTCCAGTTCTGCAACACAAGAACATGAAATCTGTGTCAACATATCCTCATTTAGATCTTATGTTCTTCACTAGAGAAAAGTTCATAGTCCTGGAAGTATTTGTGTGTGATGAGTACAAAAATTGTTCACCAAAAGAAAATACCATAAATTCATTACAAATGTCATATGGAGGGAAAAGCTGCAAGGTGAAGGAATAGGTGCCAGAGACTAGAAGGAAGACAAACAACAAGAAAAAAGAAACATTTTGTCAGCTTATCTGGATTAATTAATTTTATGGGGTTGTCCCCCTAAGACATCCCATCTATATGTCTATATGTTCTATTGGGGCATATTGATGTCATATAGGGGAGTTCCCCACTCGGGATCCCTCTATGAGCCAGAGCAGGAGAAACGTCTGGATAACAGCTGATCTTCGGAGGATTGTTTTTCATTAATAAGGCCTCATGCACACTTCCGTGTGCCATTGAATGGCCGCTAATGACGGTTCCGTGAACAACGGAAGTGTGCATGGCCCCATTGAAATGAATGTGTCAGGGTGATATCCGTTAAAAAAACGGATAGCACCCTGGCGAAAAAAACTGAAGTGGGCACAATAAAAACACTTTAAAAAATGTTTTTGTGTCCCTGCCTTTCAAGACTCGTAACATTTTTATTGTCTGCTAATGTAGTTGTATGAGGGTTTGTATTTTACAGGGAGGACTTGTATTTTTTAATGTCACCATTTTGTGGTTCATATAAGGTATTGTAAAACTTTTATAAAAAAAAGATAATTGAGGTAACAGTGGGAAACAAACAGAAAATCCACCATTCTTTTTGGGTTTTGATTTTACGGCCTTCCCCGTGCAGTATAAATGACATGTTTACTTTATTCTATGGATTAGTGCGATTATAATGATACCAAATTTATAAAAAAATTTATGTTTTACTAGTTTTGCACAATAAATCACTGGAGTAGGACTAGAGTTTAATAACATATAACTTTTACTCATATCTTTTTAAAAAAAAGTGTGAAATACAAGAACACACCACGACAAAACTTTTCACAAAAGAGAAAATCTCCCTATCGTGAAGGGAATATAACACTCTATGCAATTATACGCCAATTTATGCAAATTATATTTATATTTTTTGCAGAATGTAACTAGTGCTCCAAATAATTTCAATATGTGGAAATAGTGTTCTTCCAAAAGAAATAGATGGTAGTATCTATGGGGTTGTAGACCCTCCTACCCGTTCCATAGTGTGACTCCGTGCTGTTCCTATGGCTGGGGACTGGGAAACATCACTGTTCCTTTCTTATATCTAGGCAATCAGTCTTTGCCTTCTCCCGACGCGTTTCTTTGTGGCCGAAATTTGTGGGATGCAACATGTCTCAAATTTACAGCCATTGAATTAATTCACCCATCAATAAGGGGAGGAAAGATAGACACAGTGGTTCTCCAAAGGGAGTCCAAATGGATATTTAAATTGGGTGCCTCATTTCCCCACGGATTAAATGAGCAACTAAATTATTGTGGTTTTATCTAATCCTTCTCAGCAGTTTATAAAAGTTATAAAAACGACATGGAGGAATCACCTTTGAAAATGATTCCCTAATTTTATATTAATAGCTCAAAAATAACTCAAGCACCAAAGGGCCATGGATAATTTAAACTATTATCTATTATTCCAATACAGAAAAACAAGGGGGAGAATTTCCTCCAGCTCACCTAGTCACAGGTAGGGTGGTCAGCACACGGATCCTCGTGTCGGCACACGCAGAGGGATAAGGCAGAAAAAAGAAGGTTGGAACCAGCGCTGGGAATAATGATTCTGTTTAAAACAGGAAACTATTTCCAAGTTTTAATGTTGATTTGAATAAAAACAGTGAACAGAAAAATGGTGGTGACGGGCAGGTAATGTCCAAAAGTTCAGGGGGTGTTGAGAGATAGGCGGTAGCGGTATGAAAGAATAAAGTAACGTTAAAACCAAGCACACCATTGTTTTTCTTGTGAAATTCTCGATAAGTTTGATGTGTCACATGACCCTCTTCCCATTGAAAAAACTAAAGTTGGATACAAAATGGCCAACTTCAAAATGGCCGCCATGGTCAACACCCAGCTTGAAAAGTTTCCCCCCTCCCATATACTAATGTGCCACAAACAGGAAGTTAATATCACCAACCATTCCCATTTTATTTAGGTGTATCCATATAAATGGCCCATCCTGTATAATAGGTGGTCACTGTCAAAAAAATATCCAAATAATAAAAAATCTAAATACACCCCTCCCCTACCTCCCAAACTTGCGTGGCACTGGGTCCGATTCACATAGTGACCTTCTGTCTACGGAGGGCGATTTCGCTGCATATTTTGTAGTGGTTCGCCGTCTGTGACAGGAGGTTCCACACTACAGAACGGGTAGGAGGGTTTACAACCCCATAGATACTAACATCTATTTCTCTGGGAAGAACACTATTTCCATGTATTGAATTTATTTGGAGCACTAGTTACACTCTGCAAAAAATAGAAATATAATTTGCATAAATTGGCGTATAATTGCATATTCCCTTCACGATAGGGAGATTTTCTGAAAAGTTTTGTCCCGGTGTCTTCTTGTATTTTACACTTTTTAAAAAAAGATATGAGTAAAAGTTATATTTTATTAAACTCTAGTCCTACTCCAGTGATTTAATTACGACTTTTTTCTATGTTTTTGTGACGCCATATTCTGAGAGCCATAATCTTTTTATTTTTCCATCACAGGAGCTGTAAAAGGGGCTTTTCTTTTGCGGGATAAGTTAAAGTTTTCATTGGGTACATACGACTTTTTGATCGCTTTTTATTCAGTTTCTTGAAAGGCATTTATTTTATTTTTTTAAAGTTCACTGTGGGGATTAAATAACATGATCATTTTATCGTTTAGGATGTGGTGAAGCTAATTATGTCGGTTTTTTTACACAATAAAGCATTGGTTATTGAGAAATTTTATTTTGTGTATTTATTACTTGTTTCTTTATATTTGGAAACATTTTATTTCTTTTTAGATTTATTTTTTAGTTTTACTAGGGGACTAGACTATACGATCGTTCTATCTCTCATATAACACACTGCATATCAAGTCAAAACGAGATGTAAAGACGGCCTTATATGTCACCCCAATGCTGGATTCTCAGCTACACTGCTCATTACTGCTGTATAATCTCCACCCATGCTGCTGCAGCTTCAATATATTTGATAGAGATAGGAGAGCAGGGTCTCCCCTTATCTGTGTTCTGTCTATGGCAGACATCATAGCAGTTAAGCTACACCAACTAGCTCAGAGACAACTGAGACTTAGAGATAAAGCCTGCAGTGGGTAAAAATGCGGAATATAAGTTATATAATGGTCAGGTATTGTTTTATTCCTCATATACATATGACAGCTAATTAAGAAAAGTCATCTGAAAAGTTAGGTACACTTTAAAGTCATCCGACTATGCTCTTACATACATGTTCAATTACTTATCCACATCTCCATGTATATTACAGCTAATGCTACAACTTCCAAATCCTTCCATTACGTTGTGAATGAATTCCACAAAACTAACAGTAATCACTTTGTCCAAAACTTCAACGAGTGATTATGGGCAGGATTACAATGACTTTATTTTACTGGAAATAATAAGGTGTTCGTTCTCTGGATGAAGTGGTAAAGTGTAAAGAAGGACCAATGGGATTGTTTTTTGTTATGCTGTAAACTCCGGCATTTTCGACATGTTCTCAGTTCTTCTCATGTAAACCTAAAGAATCTTTTCTAAGATTCCTTTCATTACAATACAACTGCTCTCTTCTCTATTCTCCCTGGATGCCATGACCTTCACCATCTAAACTCTTAGACAAGATATTTAGGAGAGAATAAATTGTGAGAATCGAATGCTTCAACTTTACATGAAAAAGGGGGAATTCGGACCTAAGGTACCAAATATTAATCACTTCTCCTGAGGAATGCAGAGAACTAGAGCTATTCAGACCTACATAGCTCAAATCAATTAGTTCAGTTTGTGCTAGCCTGGAGCTGTCTCAAGAACAATGCCAATGTCTTGTGCAAAGAAGAAGACATAAGGGGGAAAATAAAGTCCCCACAATGAACGTTGCTTCTAACAAGCAATTACCAGTGTCTTTTTTTCTTCGATATTTAATTCATTCTGAGGATGGAGTCCGGCAAGTGATGGATTTTATTATTCCCAGCTTCCTGTTTCTTAAATAAAGTGCTAATAAGCAATAAAGAGATTGTATCCCAAAGACTGTTAAAAAGAAGTGAGAATTGGCCCAAAAAATTTTGAAATCTTGAACAATTAATCCTCAACAATATGGACTTCAGAACTGACCATCATTTGCATCCTGGACTGGGAAATATGAATTCAAAATGCATTCCATTCTCCAAAGGAGAACACTAGAAGGATTTTGTAATGGATAACAGAACATCTAGACTTCGCGAAATTACGCTGATCCCTAATTAAGGTTCATAAAATTATGGAACCTTAAAACAGGCTACGGACTGTTCAATATAGGGTGAATGCAATGTATTATTCTGTTCCACTCTTGTAGAAAATTCACACTGCATGATTTGCTCAATGATGTAAGACATTGCACCCACCTCCCAACTCTCCTTGGTACAAGAAGTGTCATACAACATAGCACCCATAGTAGTAGAAACTTTTTTTTCCCCACGCAATAGCCCTTCCAATCTAGGTAAAGGAAGAAAAACCCAGGACACGAGATTGTTAAAAAAGTTGCCTGGTTTAGAAAACCCATTTTCAAATATTCTAGTGTCTCGGCTAAGAGTCATGTGAGCAGATGTAATTTCCGCTGCTCCGCCCTCCTCCACATCGAGAGGTACCACGTCGTCTCTATCGCAACAGCACCATGTACCAGCTCCAGCGATCAGTGCCAGTCTAACTGGCAGAGACTCTGAAGAAGTATGCCGTGACGGTCAAAGATGTAGGAGGCAACTGATGATTTTTGTATGCCATTATAACCTCCTTTCATGCTGCCCCGTTCTGTTTGTTACTGAGCGGCTCCAGGTCAGTGGCGTTGGTGTGTAATGGCCATGACGGTTTGTACGCTGCAATAGAGGGACTCCAGAGTCAGCTTCAAAGTTGTAAGGGGACCCGCAGGACAAAACTTTTCTCCATCCTGTTGCAGAAACCAGCTAAATATGCTAGGATGGAATTCTGACTAAATAGATGGGGGTTTCTTGTTCAGAACTCTCATCTATAAGCCAGCATAGAGTGTGGCTACAAAGAGTATCTCTCACTCTGACCCATCAAATCCATGCAATGCACGGACAGCCCATTGATTGATGAAAACTGTGTAATGCTTAATTTTACCTGTGGGGGAGCTGCACGAAAAATGAACACTTACTGCCAGGTTATCCCACAAATTATAGCTGATTGCTGAGGATTCCAGCAGCGGAACAATCTGTAATCAGCTTTTTCTCTGAAGCACCATTCTAACACAAAGGAATTGTCCAAAGTGGACAATCGATTTAATTTTAGCACAGACCTTCAATAGGGTCAGTGTCAGACCGAGGTTCGTTTGGGCGCACTAAAAGAAGACATTCTGAGGTCCAGCTCGACAACTATACAGGACATGTTTATGTATTTTTAGATTGCTCATTGAACACACAAGTCATATCACCACTAAGAATTGTATCTCCATTCCACTATATTATAGCCTGCACAGGCATCTGGTGCCCTAACAGGCATTATCTCAGGACAGCCCTGGGAAAATTTGTTAGGCCCAGGGCTGTACCATAAAATTATCCCCTTGTTGATGCCGCAATCAGTATCGATTGAGGCATCTAATGGGTTTGCTGGCGAGGAGCGGAGTTTTCACCGGGTCTACCAACAAGACGGAGAGACTTCACTGAGCAGTGTGTAGACCCAAGATATTCAGATTCTACACAATTCATATGGTCACCAGAAGTCAATAATGGGTTTGTAAAAGGATGGATATTCTCTGTACAGTGTTGAACTTTTTGGGTGTAGACCTTACTTGATTTTGTTGTTGTTTTTTTTTTTGTTTTTTTTTTACACTTATATGGTTAAAATATATATTTTAAATATCATTGGGGAAACTTCTAAGGGTGAAGAAAGGGGTCAGTAGAAGTAGAAGTTGGTTGATTTTGGCTTCTGAATTTAATGTTCCCATGTTTCTAAAACAAATATACATTTAAGAACACACACCATGACATTTGTGAATGCCGTTGTACTTAATTAAGCGTGAATACTGGAGATATTGTGGAACACTTTATACATAGGAACCGCACAAGGAACGGTTTCTCTGACCTTAATAACTAATAATAAACTTTATTTAAAAATACCCCGTAATTTGGAGAAAAGTAAGAAAGGTTTTTTCAGAATTAACCACACAGTCTCTGTTTCATAGATAAGTATAACAAATGAGCTGCTGTTGACCCATTTCTCTGTAATGCTGTATTCATAGGGTATTATTTCGAAAAGGTTATTAATAGAGTATATTAAAACAGTCATCTAATTGTTTATGGTTCATGTTCCAGTCTCTTGGCAAGAAAAAACTTTCCAGGAAAACTGTAATATCGGGCCCATTCGGTGTGAAATGTTTTAAAAATGATTTTTCATGAAAAAACATCTAGTTTGTTTTTGTATCTCAATATTATTATTTTGTTCTCTCCTTTGTCTACTTGTAGTTTTGTGCAATCCTAGATTTTAAATCTTTTCTTTACATATATTTTGAAGAGAAACATTTCAGAATAACTCAATGGATGCCTTTATTTTTATGGGACGCAAATTGTTAAACCTATACATCTACATTACTAGTCAGTAACACAATCCAGTATAGAACAGAACCTATAGTCTTGTTTCATTTATAAACCGACTTTACTAGTCAGTAACATGATCCAGTACAGAAGAGAGACAATAGTCTTGCTTAACCCATAAGACTTCGTAGTCTAGAGTTTTAAGATTCTGTTGGCCTACAATGAGTATAGAAACCGGCAATAGTCTTATGGAACTGCATTAATTCAATATAGACTTAAAGTAGCACTCCAGTCTCGTTTTGTTTTTTTGCCTGTAGAGTGCAGCATTGGGCTGCTGTTAAAGAATACTGCGGAGGCTCTTGTGTATGCCTTGTTTATACCTGTTTTAGTTGATGTGCCATTTATGGGTTGTTATTCATATTGGTTCCTACTTCCCCACTGATATGGTTCCCCTAATGTAGCCTACATTTCCCACAAAGCTTCTGACTTTTCAGAGGGGGCGGAGTCTCATGACACTGTACTTGCTCTGTTCTGAGTCCTAAGTGCAGTAAATCATAAATCACTTACAGAACTTCTGTACTCACACTGGAGTCTCAGTGTATTCGTGAGGTGTAGCTTCAGCCTGTCTCCTCGGCCTCCAGCTAGTGACAGATTTCTCTTTGTCAGTTTTTAATAAACAGGAAACAGTGAGAAGCAGCATCTTATAGAAATACACTGGACTCTGTTCTCAGAGCACTCATAGATAGTATAGACAGTTATGTGTATCAGGGGAATTTAATAACTCTGCAGCTAATCATTGTATGGACTCACCTATAATAGCACTGCACTCCTGGTCCCTTAGATAGGGCAGAAATAATCTCCTCAGTAGCACTATATGCAAGGAGGGACATACAGAGGAACAAGGAGGGTGGAGCTGGGTGGAAGGTGTCTAAGAGGTGCCAGGAGGGATTTGATAGGTGATGATGTAATCCTGTAGTTCACAGGAAGTCATCTACACAGGGGAAAATGACGTCCTATCTGCAAATGAAAGCATGGTCTATTTTGGTGGTCAGACTGAGATCACATGACACTGACCATAAAGAAAGGGTTCAAATGTAAAGATGCAACTGAGCTGGGAAGAAACAAATGACACTGCTAGAATATTGCTGGTAAGTGAGCAATATATGTGCAAACAAATTAACTATAAGTCTACTTTACGAGTTAGAACACGATTCAGTATAGAAGACAATCTATTGTTTTGTGGAACCTATATGTCTACTCTTCAGAAACATGGTCTACGATAAAGGGGATTATATTGTGTTGTAAAACCTACAAGTCTACATTAGTAGTTACGGTATGATCCAGCATAGAAGACAATCTATAGTCTTATGGAACCTTTATGTCTTCTCTTCAGAAACATGGTACATGATAGAGGAGAGTCTATAGTGTTGTAAAACTGGAAGTCTACATTACTAGATAGAAACAGTACAAAGGACAATCTATAGCCTTGTGGAACATATACTGTAATTCTGCTCTTCAGAAACATGGTCTACAATAGAGTAAAGTCTATAGGGATGTGCAACCTACAAGTCTATATGACCAATCTGCCCTTTGAAGACAAAGTTCAACTACAAGGAAATGTTAGCACCTGTGGAAACAGTTTTACATACCCGTGGACAAATTACGTGTAGTGCACTTAATGGCAAATCGAAAAAAATATTAGTGAACGCACCCTCCTCTTGTTGGAGCCCAAACAACCACCACGCCATAGCTCAGCTAACAAATACTTCCTTTCAGGTTGTTTTCAAGGGGACAAGAGGAAGTCGGAGATGTAAAAATAGAGGAAACCACAACAGATGATTTTAATTATCCAAAATGATGTTGTGTACATGGGGCATCATGATGTTATTTTTACAAACTACAAGGAATCCCATTCATTATTTTTACACAAAGGACAACAATCTCTGAATGGAAACGTTTTAGGGGAAATTCAGTCTGTAAATAGGCAGACATACAAAGTGTGTGTACGGAGAGATTGTATGAGCCTTATTTGTCATGTCAGATAAAATCGGTATGTTAACAAGGGCCATTATATAAAACTGTAGCTCTGATTTGTAGACTGCATATATATATGTGTAAAATATACTTAGACAGAATCAAGGTATTCTCTAATGCTATTTTACGGAGATATTCTCCCCTAAAAGAATTGATTCTAGTGGAGAATATCTCCAGAATATGGCGCCATTCGGAGGCACCAATGCACCATACAGCGGCAAATATAGTGCCTATGGCTCGGTAGTATGAAGCCTCGGGCAATCTATGTGCCATCATACAGGCTCTGTACACACGACTCATAAAGGTATTATAGATTACAAGCCTTACCCTAGGAATATGGCAAAATATGTGGATACAACACTGTTTGACTAAGCCTTGCAGGTTTTTTTTATGTGCTTTTCAGTAAATAATTTTTTAATTTTATATTATGTAATATTACTTTTAACTTAATGCTCATTATAAGGTAAGCAATGACAGCATAATAAGTGAGAAATAAAATAAGTTCTGATATAAGTGATTAAATGTGAATAAAATAAAAAATGATGTAGCTGCAGGATGTGCTCTACCCGCCGGCTGTGCCGGTTGACAGTAGTGACACTCGTTCCAACTTGTGTCAAAATGGAATGATGATCGTCCAACATTCAATGACTACCTCTATGAAATGACTAGAAGGAGTAGACTTTGCCACATATATTGGTTGTGACATAATGATGTTATGACATTGCAAGTGTCTAAGTCACCGTATCGCAATGTCCTATGACATCACAAGTAGTGTTGTCGTCATGCTCTATCATCATTTTGTGTTCACTGGAACAGTCTTGGTGTTGTGTGGGCACTGGAACAATATTAGTGTTATGTAACACTGCAACTGTTCTGGTCATGGGTGGGCATTGTAATAGCCCTGGTATTATTTTGGCAGTAAATAGCCTGGTTTTTGAGTGGAAACTGTAACTGTGCATGGTGTAACTGTCCTTGGTGTCATGGCAGCAGTATAATGAACCTGGTGTCATGTGGGCAATTTAACACATACATGCCAACTTTCCCTGGAATGCCTAGAGGCCCCTGAACAAAAAGGATAACCTACTGGAAGAGTTGTCAATGCGTTCTGACTGCAAGTACTCCCTGGCACAACGGCAGAGCCAGCGTCAGGACGTTGTCTGTGGTGGCGCCCTAGAGTAAAAAGGACTACAGGAACGTGAAGAGGTGAGTATCTGCAAATTCTAGGCTCTGTATTAGTTCAGGGGGGTCTAGACTGGGGTCTGTATTAGTTTGTCTATATTAGTTTAGGCAGTCTGGGCTATTTATTTAGCTAGGGCAACACCCAGCTGACTTGAGCAGCCAAAAGGAACAAAGGTGCTGCTTGGTCTCTGGTGCAGGCGGAGTGGAGCAATAGGCACTGGGCAGAAAGAACGCCGCCATTGTGGTATGATATTGCACTACAACACGTTACAACTTTTAAGAATTGTAGTGTGGGAAGGGGATTGGGAAAGTGCGTAGGGTAGCATAATATCTTTAGGTATATCCAGAGTTTGCTCTTAGGCCCTCCAGACTCTAGTAACCCCACTGCTTGAGCATAATATCTTCGTAATACGCCATTCAATGGTACAGTAGGACCACATAGACTTCGATGAATGCCATATAACGGTCCGAAATATAGCCATGAGCAATGAGTCCCATGGAACTTCTTTTCTAACTACCCTCTGGGACCTATAGCAAATAATAGACATTCCTTAATGCCGAGAAAGGAAGCAAAATAAGCATACAGCTGAATAGACATTACAGTCTGATGAGTAATGCAACTTGCCTGACGATTGTAGGGTTAACATTTTATTACTGTGAACTTCCGGCAGGGACGTCCTCATAATTATACACATTATATTGACCCAAATCAATTTTATAAAAGCAGCAAATACAGAATAAAGAATAAAGAACACTGCTCAGAGCGAATGTTGTAAGACAACCCGCTAATCTTGTAAGTGCATTGGTGACATTATCCCAAGCTGCTCGCTAATGTGTTCACAATGTACATGAGATCTCAGTGTATACAATATAGCTTACGCTTTTCAAGCTGTGTTGACATTGAGAGGTGTTTGCATATGTCCCGTCAGTATATAGATGTGAAGATGTATGTCTTGTATACATTATGGTACAAGACGATGCCACCAGCAGAATTGTGTGTAAAATCAAGACTTGACAAGGCTTTTTGTATATACATAAAAAATGAGGAAACTTACAGAAACAATAAAATACTAGACATTAAATAAAACACTTATAGGTCATGTAAACGGCCATAATACAGCTCCATACAAGCTCCGAGTTATACAGATCTGTAATACTGCACCCATAGAAGTGTATGGGGTCCTACTGGAATATGACAGAAACAAATGCGGCATGCGCCATCTCATGATGTATTACAGATATAAAAAAAACCTGCGTGGGTTGAAGCGTTGCAGCTTTTTTTGTCATGCCGGAATAAATACCCTTTGGATGCTGTCGTCCTTTTCCAAAAATTCTGTTGTGTTTGGTCCTGAATGGGATTTCTTGGCATCGCGACTAAGCATCTCTATTTTAACCCCTTGGTAGGGAAGATCTTATGAAAGGAGTGTACTGTGGAAACCATTTGTTTTTTTATTGTATTACAGATATAGTCTCCCCTATAAGAATTGTTTTTAGGGAGAGTGGCTCCACAATGTACTATATGGAAGCAACATATGGCAGCACACTGAGTGCCTAGGGACTTCACGTAATGGTTTACAGGCTCCGCGCTCTGCTGTGTCTTTGAGTTCTTCGAAAAATGAATAACAAAAATGTTATCTTTAAAAATATTTCTCCTTCCAGTCATATTCAAATTCTATCCAATAGGGGGCAGTATCTTAACATACAGTACTCCTATACACATTATATTTGGTTTGTTGGAGTAATAGCTGAATCTGCCTAACAAGTGACAACCACATTTCTGTTAAAAAAAAATAAATGTTAAAGGGGTATTCCCATCCTGGAAATTTTTGGCATATCCACAGGATATGCCATAAATAGGGCCACCATCATGAATTTCTGGGCCCCATACAGCCAAGATGTCTGGGCCCCCTCCATTACTGGGGGTGGACAATAGAAAGTGTGGCGCTTATGTTTGTACGTTATACCCCTTAACCGATTTGGTACTGATGCCAATTACAGTGAACAAAACCATGAAGCAGGCAGTGACCAATTAATGCCCTGGATTTTGTTAAATTTAGCCAAAACGTATCCCACTGTACGGCATATAGTGGAATACGTCGCCCGGGGAGTGGAGCTTTCCCAGGGCTGGAGTCCCTGGGCAGATCTTCTACTAGTGCTCTGCCCAGGGACTCTGGGGCTGTTCCTCATGTCCATATATGTAAGGCCTCCCACACACGAGCGTGTTCGGTCCGTGATATACGCACTGTATGTCGGCAGTATTTCCGTGACCGAACACAGTGCAGGGAGCCATGCTCCTAGCATTATAGTTATGTACTATGACAGGAGTCCCAACCTCGCTGTGGGAAAACTGTCCCGTACTGTAATCACATTTTCAGTACCGGACAGTATTCCCCCGGGGAGGCAGGGACACCTGTCATCGTACATAACTGTGAAGCTAGGAGCCCGGCTCCCTGCTCTGTGCTCAGTCCGGGAAATGCGGCCAACATACGGTCCGTATATCACGGACCGAACACGCTTGTGTGTGGGAAGCCTAAGGCTTTGTTCACATCTGCGTCGGGACATTGTTCATGGGTTCCGTCGGACCGTTCCGGCAGAGGAACCCATGAACGGAAATGGGGACCATAGCTTTCCATTTGCATTGCCATTGATTTCAATGATAATGCATCCGATGCAAATGGTTTCCGTTTGTCACTGTTCTGTAAGGTTTACGTTGTTTTGATGGAATCAATAGCGTAGTCGACTGCGCGGTTTTGATACTTTTTTTTAACTGCACCTCAAACGCTACATGTGAATATACCCTCCCCCGCACAAAAACTATAGCCAAACTTTTCCCTCGCATAACATCTACACCAAAGCCCCCCTACCCTACAGAAATTAACTACAAGGGTCTCTTCACACCTCGAGGTCAAATCACTTTTATTTTGCAACAGTTTTCGTAAAATTGCTTTATAACCATGTCATTTGCCATGGTTTTGCGAATATCTCTGCAAAAAAAAACGCAATATGACCAGAACCTGTGAATATATGCTAAATAAGTTCCCCCACACAGTGAAATCCCCCTCCCCCACAAAAACTATTTAAAGGTTACACCTTTGAAAACTTTTTTCTTAATAAAAAGGTCAGTCAGTTTTTTTTGGTGCAACTTTGCAATAATATTAAATTAAAAATTATTTTAACTTTTTGAGATACAGCTGCTTTGTAACCTGTATATAGAGCAGCTGTACCTACTGCTGAATCCTGTATACATCAGATCAGCGGGACTGACAGGTTCAGTTTCAGCGGGTCTGGCGTGTCTCAGACACGCAGGATCGAGCTGTTAGGCTGGGTTTTCACAGGACGGATACGCTACATAAAAATCATGCAGCGTGTCCGACCTGGAAGCTTCAGGACATTCTGTCCGAAAAATCGCACCACGTTGTGGTGCTGCTCTTCGGACCGAAATTCTGCTGCGCAAAAAAGCGCTCATACTTACCCCCTAGTCTGAAGTTCGCTCCGGCCTTCCTGGATGATGTTGCAGGCCATGTGACGCTGCAACCTGTGATTGGCTGCAGCGGTCACATGAGATGAAGCGTCATCCCAGAAGGCTGGACTGTAGGAAGAAGGACGACCTTCTGGGCAAGTATGATATTTTTTCGTAGTTGCGATTTTTGCAGCCTAAATGCTTAGATTACACCACAATCTTCGCAACACTTGGCTTTCTGTTGCGGGTTTTGTATCCCTATTAAATTGGGGAAAAATCGCAACAGAAAATCAGCAAAAACGCAGCATAAATTGACATGCTGCGGAATTAAATTCCGCACCACAGGTCAAGTTATTAATGTTTACACTGCGTTTTTTTCTCCGCAGCGTGGGCATGAGATTTACAAAATCTCATCCACTTTGCTGCTACTGTAAACGCTGCGGAAATTCCGCAGCGTTTATGCTACGTGTGAACCCTGCCTTACCGATCACATCTAAGTTATGTGATTGATAACAGCTTGATCCGACCGCTGTCACTGAACCCGACAGTCCCGCTGACCTGACAAATTCAGGTCTCGGCACTAGATACAGCTGCTCTGTATACAGGATACAAAGCAGCTGTATCTCAAAATGTAAAAGTAATTTAATAAAATGTGATTGCAAAGTTGCACCAACGACACTGATAGACATTTTTATTTAAAAAAAACAAAACAAAAAAAACAGTTTTCAAAGGTTTAGCCTTCAAAACAGAATCCCCTCACCCCACACATAACATTTAGGCCTCCCACACACGAGCGTGTTCAGTTCGTGATATACGGACCGTATGTCTGACGCATTACCTGGACCGAACACAGTGCAGGGAGCCGGGCTCCTAGCGTCATAGTATGTACTATGCCAGGAGTCCCTGCCTCCCCGCGGGAATAATGTCCCGTGCTAAAAACATTATTACACTACAGGACAGTTTTCCTGCACTGTGTTCGGTCCGGGAAATGCATCCAACATGCGGTCCGTATATCACGGACCGAACACGGTCGTATGAATTAGGCTTTAGGGTAAGCTTACATGTAGCGTAAATACTGAGGTTTTTCCACAACGGAATTCGTTGCGAAAAATCTGCAGCAAATACAGTAGCAGCAAAGTGGATGAGATAGAACAAATCTCATCCACACGCTGCGCAAATACTGAGCGGATAAAACGCTGATAAATTGATCTGTGGTGCAGAATTTTATTCCGCAGCATGTCAATTGTATTTACAAAATTGCTGCTTATTTGATGCGTGGTTTCTCTATTGAATTCAATGGGGAGGTAAATAGCAGTTGTTGTGGTTTTTTTTGCGGCGGGTTCGCAGTGATTCTGCTGCAAAAAATGCAACGCATAAGAAAATAAATTTTATACTAACACAGAAGTCTGTGCTCCTCCCTCCAGTTTGGCCTCCTGGGATAACGTTTCATCCCATGTGATCACTGCTGCAGCCAATCACAGGCTGCAGCGGTCTCGTGGGATGAAACATCATGCTAGCAGGCTGACTGAATGCAGCAGTTTGTGCAGCGGAAACTCAGGGCGAAAAACTGCACCACAGTTTGGTGTGGGTTTCCACCCGGAATATCCTGCGGCGCTCAGGGCAGATATGCTGCGTGCTTTTACGCAGCGTATCCGCCCTGAGTGAACTCAGTCTAACAGCTAGGTTCCCCATCCCCAAAGAAAAATTAATAATTAATCCTTTAATTAATCCCTTCCCGCACACATAGCATTCACAGCCAAGTCCCACCCTCCCCCACAAAAACAGTTTTACACAAGATCCCCTCCCCACATATAAAATTTACAGCTAGGTCCCCGGTCCCCCACAAAAAATGTTTTACACAAAATCCCCTCCCCCACATATAGTATTTAGAGTTAAGTCCCCCCCCTCCCCACAAAAAACGATTTGTAAAGAATCCCCTCCCCCACACATAACATTACCGTTTCTTACCTGTTCTGAAGCAATCTTCTGCCTGGTACAAGTTGCAGGCCGGAGGGGAGGAGAGCTGTGGGTCACTGCTCCTCTCCAGCTCTTTCTTCTTCCTCCATCCTCCCTGTCTGGTGGACGGCTCCCTCCACACGGAGCTTCTGTTTCCTGCTCATGCAGCATCTTCCTCTCAGGGCCCCAGCGAAAGTTACTTCAGAGTAACGAACAGCCTGTTACATTGCAGGGTCCATTCCTTTCTCCAAGTAACTAACGCTGGAGCCATCAATGAAATGTTTAAAGTAGCGGGCAGGCCCCTTTTTTTCACCATTGTGGCCGGGCCCCTGACTGCAGTACCAGCAGTACTGCCCTGATGGCGGCCCTGGCCATAAATGTCGGATAGATGTGGGTCCCATCTATGGGACCTGCACCTTTTGGAGGTCAGGATTTACTAGAGGTCTAACTTGAAACTCCTAGGCCACAATGCAAAATATGTAACAGTGCTTTCCCTTGAAGGGAAATCAAAAGTAATATGGTTACTGTATGTAATATGAACATTGGGGAGTTCCTGACCAAAGTTTACCTCTATTTCCTGAGACTTGTAGTTTCTGAAGAGTCAGAAAGCCATAGGATTTACAGAACTTAGATTAAAGGGGTTGTCTGGGTCGTGGGGCATTTTTTCATACTGAAGAACTATGCTCTGGGTAGGTCATTAGTATATGATCGGTGGGGCTCCGATATCCAAACCTCACACCTACCAGCTGTTCCGGCTGCCTCTGGGCACCGGATGTTATGCAGTGGCCGGTAACGGAAGCAGAATGCTCCGGTCACAGTATAGAGGCCGGTCTCCAGTACTGCAACTCTGCCCCTATTCAAGTGAGTACTGCAGCTCGGCCGCTATGCAGTGTATGAAGCCTCCAGCTTCCAACAAAGGTCACTGCATAACATCCGGTATACTGTGGATAGGCCATCAGTATAAAAAAACACCCTGTGCCCGGACAACCCCTTTAAGAATACTTTAAGAAGACTGGCGTATCTTATGTCACTCGAATCAAAGGAGATAGCTGGAGTGTTTTGAGCAAAATATATGAAAAAGGTGCATGCCTGCTTATAAATTTGCCACATTTTGAACTGTCTGACAGTCAGAAAATCAAATCTGTGACTGCTATGAGCAGGCGTAGATTTGCCACAAAGTTTGTACTTATTTTTCATAATAAATGCGGACTAAAATACATATTTTTTGGCACTACACAAACTTTTCTTTCACTTTCGAAATTTGGCAAGTGACGAGAAATCTTGCAAATTTTACCGCAAATTGCTTTCACTTCATAGTATGTAACTTTATTTCAAAGTTCATGCCAAAGCCTGTAGTATACTGCATACTCAATGTGGGGCACTTTGTTCTGACAAATCAAGAGAGCCAAAAACTGTGAGTAAACCATATCAATCATTACAGCTTGACCTGGAAAAGGAATAATCTCAGATTTCAATTTCATATGACCAACACTTTACTACCCTTAAAGTCTAGTGATACCTTAAAGTGAATGATCATGTTGCGTTTCTCACGAGAGAAGTGAATCCTTTGAGTCACAATCAGTTTGGCGCTGGCTAATCTGAGGTGCAGAGGCTAAGGTATCTTCTCAATCTTCAATCTTAACGCCCCCAAGGTCAGATTCTCAGGTCGTGGACCCAGAGTAGTCGACGATTGGCGGCAGGTGCTCTAAGGGAATAGCTAAGGTGAAGTCAGGAAGGAAGCCAAGGGTTTTCACCAGGAGAGTGGTCAGGATACGATAAACCAGTGCATGAGATGAGGGCATGAGGACAGGCCAGGGGTCAAAACCGATATAGAACTACAGGTGCTAGACTACAAATACAATGGAGCAAGGCAAGAGCAGGATCCAGTAAGAAGGCCAAAGCCAAGGTCAGAGTCAGGAACAATACATTATTACAAGGGAAGTACCTAGATTCACAAGCCAGGGATTACAGGTCAGATTCCTCTTCAAATAAGCCACAAGGTCTGACATGAGGAGTGGGCGCCAGTTGTCAAGGCAACCCCTGTCTGGGGCTGGAAGCAGGGCGCCGAGGCCGAGACCATGAGGACAATGCTGGAGCAAGGAAACATGAGCTAGGCTGCTTAGTAATCTGACGCGGCTAGTGGCTGGAGGCAGGAGAGCGACGGTCGCCAGTGGAATCCTGCCGCTGGAACGGGCAGGTAAGAGTAACAGTCCACTTTTTTACAAATGTTTTTTTAAGGTCTAAAACTCAATACTGATCAATAACTTGATATGTCTTTATAGTGGTAGGAGCTCCATTTTCTTGATACAGAACCCCAAATCCCTTGTATAGATCAGGACCGGTATTAGAGGCCCGTGGCATGACGGGGCCCACACCGCCCGGCTTATAACATTTACGGGCTGGGCGGCACGAGCCCCCTCATGTCCACTGGCGTCGCTAGCACCTGGTCCTCAGGATGCAGATATAATTGAATACTATACTATACGTGGCCTGCAGCCTATAAGACGCTGGGACAGTCCCTGTACAGGCCGGCATGATGACGTCACTACATCGCGCTAACCTACGCAAGGAGGCTTTGGAGTGCTCCGTCCTTCGCGGGAACGGGGCTAGGTAAGTACAATTTTGTTTTTTTTGGGGCTGTGTAGCAATATACAGGGGGGATTGCTGTGAGGCACAATATACAAGGGGTGGCTATAAGGTACTACACATGGAAGCACTCTGCGGCACTAAAAAGGGGGAGGGCTGTGTGGCACTATCTACTAGGGTGGGCTGTGTGGCACTATACAGGGGGTAGGGCTGTGTGGCACTCTCTACTAGCGGGGGCTGTGTGGCACTATACAGGGGGAAGGCTGTGTGGCACTATATACTAGGGGGTGTGGCACTATCTACAAGGGAGCGGGCTGTGTGGCACTATCTATAAGGAGGGGGCTGTGTGGTACTATCTACAGGGGGAGCTGTTTGGCACTATCTACAATGTGGGGCTGTGTGGCATTATCTACAAGGGGAGCTGAGTGGCACTATCTACAAGGGGGGCTGTGTGGCACTATCTATAAGGAGGGAGCTGAGTGGCACTATCTACAAGGGTGCTGTGTAGCACTTACAAGGGGGGCTGTGTGGCACTATCTACAAGGTGGGGCTGTGTGGCACTATCTACAAGGGGGAACAGTGTGGCACTATAAACAGGGGGCTGTGTGGCGCTATCTATAGGGGTGTGTGGCGCTATCTACAGGTGGCTGTGTGGCACTATCTACAGGGGGCTGTGTGTGGCGCTATCTACAGGGGGCTGTTTGTGGCACCTTCTACAGGGGGCTGTGTGTGCCACTATCTACAGGTAACACGGTGGCACTATCTACAGGGGGCACAAAGGGGGCATTATTTCTGTGTGGGCACAAAGGGGGCATGGTTATTAATGGGGCACTTTTATTTTGTCGAGCACAGAGGGATCATTATTACCATATAGGGCACTGTGAATTACGAGTTCGTTTAGAGGATGGGATATAGGTGGGGAGGGTGCTGAAAAAGCAAGAAACCAACATGTCTCTGTGTCAAATTCTGCAGAGACAAGTCGTGACTGGAATAAGTTGTCACAGTGGTCTGGGTCGGATGGAGAAATAAAGGGATAGTGAACGACTCTAATCATAGAAAACATCACCTTTGAGTCACTGGATATAAATGGTCACTATATGGTGGTAATTTTGGTCTTTGTATAGTGCTTTTTATTCAGTAACAGTATGTGCGTATTATTCAGTTAATATGTGGTTATGGTGTGGCAGTATTATTCAGTAACAGTATGGGGGTATTATTCAGTCACTATGTGGTCATGGTGTGGCGGTATTATTCAGTAACAGTATTGGGGTATTATTCAGTCACTATGTGGTTATGGTGTGGCGGTATTATTCAGTAACAGTATGGTAATATTATTCAGTAACAGTATGGTAATATTATTCAGTCACTATATGGTGGTAATATTCAGTAACAGTATGGTGGTATTCAATAACTGTGGTCATTATGTGGCGGTATTATTCAGTAACAGTATTGGGGTATTATTCAGTCACTATGTGGTTATGGTGTGGGGATATTATTCAGTAACAGTATGGGGGAATTATTCAGTCACTATGTGGTCATGGTGTGGCAGTATTATTCAGTAATAGTATGGTGGTATTATTCAGTTACTATGTGGTTATGGTGTGGTGGTATTCACTAAAATTACGGGGGGGTTTTTCAGTCACTATGTGGTTATGGTGTGGCACTGTTATTCACTAACATTATGGGGGTATTATTCAGTCACTATGTGCTTATGTTGTGGTGCTATTATTCAGTCACTGTGGTTATGGTGTGGGAGTATTATTTAGTAACCATATGGCGTTATTATTCAGTGGCAGTATGTGGGTATCATTCAGTCACTATATGGTTATGGTGTGGCAGTATTATTCAGTAACAGTATGGGGATATTATTCAGTCACTATGTGGTTATGGTGTGGGGTATTATTCAGTAACTGTATGGGGTATTATTCAGTCACTATGTGGTTATGGTGTGGGGATATTATTCAGTAACAGTATTGCGGTAATATTCAGTAACAGATTCTGGGTATTATTCAGTCACTATATGGTTAAGGTGTGGCGGTATTATTGAGTAACAGTGTGGGGATATTATTCAGTCACTATGTGGTTATGGTGTGGCAGAATTTTTCAGTAACAGTATGGGGTATTATTCAGTCACTATGTGGTTATGGTGTGGCAGTATTATTTGGACCTTATATTGTGTTATTATAGATAATATTGTCTTATAATAGTGAGTTGGGTTCAGTAACAGTATGGAGGTAATATAATCTAGTATAGTAGTATGATTTAATAACTGTATATAGATCATTTTTGTGAGAGGGGGGACATATGCTTTGGGGCTTGCAACATTCCTGGATGCGCAAATCAGTGATGCAGTTCTATGCACACCGCCTTTTAAAATGACTGCATTATTTATACAATAATTCAGTGTTTGGGGGCCCCACTTTTAACTTTGCCCAGGGTCACATTTTGTCTAAAACCAGCCCTGGTATAGATTTAGATTTCAAATATAAAATTCTAGCTTTCTGCAGCCACCACTAGAGGGAGCAAAGGAGCTTACTGCACACTGAGGCAGATTTACTAAGCTAAATGCACCAGAATTCTAACTAATTTTGTGCCAAAAAACTGGCTAATATGCTTTTTGACAGATTTAATATGCTATTTAGACACCTTTCTGTGTCTCACTAGACAGTTTAAAATAGTGTCTAGAAAAAGGGGGGGAGCACAGTGAAAAAGGGAGGGCTTAAAATGTACCAAAGTGTGCCAAAATTTATAAATCTGACCCAATGTGTTATTATTATTATATTCAATGTATAACAGTATGCCGTAATCTCCTATGCTCCCTCTATGTCTACACAGGGGATTTGGAGCTCTGTATCAAAAAAATGAATTCTATAAAGAAATATTAAGAAATTACTGAGACATTTTTAAACCATTTAGATAAGAAACAAAAACAAAAAGTAATACGAAAGTGAATATGAAACTGAAAATTTTGAGTACATTTTTTAGTCATTACCATGGATACCAAACACAATGGGAATAGTTCTCCTGTGCCGTGTGTCACCCCCTGTTGTGTAATGACATATATATTTGGTATGACAGAAGGGAAGTGCCAATTGTGCTACTGGAAGTGACGCTGATCTTTCACATTCATTTAATTATGAAAGTAACAGAGTGTCGTAGTAATATCGGTCTGTGAATAATCAGATTAGTAAATCATAGGGCAAGTAATAGAGTTTTGTGCACTGTGACCCCGCCAATTCACATGGATGATTGAGCAGCATTGCTACCTAAAGTCTAATGGAAATTGGATGGAAATTTGCTTATGCATCTGGCTCAACATATTCTCTGGTGATACAATAAATTAGCTATGATGAAAATCTGATGCATGCCATATTGCCTGTGTCAGCTGAAAACACCGCCATCTGGGTCACTTGTCATCGATTTTACATTTGAAATTCAACTTGCAATCTGCTGCTTATCATTTCTATGAAATTACATTTTAGAAAGAAAGAAAATAAATAAATCCTACTTCATGTTGTAAAATAATATTATTATTATGAATATTTTTTATATTATTATGAATATTTTGTATATTATATGATATATTATATTATGATTAGTATTATTATTTGTGTACTATGCTGTATGATTGTTATAATTATTATTTACTATACCAAATTATTAAGATTATTTATGTCTTATTTATGTTAAAGTATAATTATTACTACTATTATTATTATTACTATTATTATTGTTATTATTATTATTATTATTGTTATTACTACTATTATTATTATTACTATTATTATTGTTATTATTACTATTATTATTACTATTGTTATTATTATTATTATATTACATAGATTGAGAGAAGACCCAGGTCCATCAAGTTCAACCTTTCTCAATTACCCATCATTCGTTGCTAGATTAACCCGTTAGTGACCGCCAATACGCCTTTTAACGGCGGCCACTAACGGGCTTTATTCTGATACATACGCCTTTTCACGGCGCTGCAACAGAATAAAATTGCGGCGCCGTGAAAGGAGATAGCTCCCTGCTCTCAGCTACCGGAGGTAGCTGAGGGCTTGGAGCACACTCTGGGGACCGTTGTTTGCGGTCCCCAAACCGGCGATCGCCGGTATTCAACGAATACCGGCGACCGCCGTTACAACTAGTGCAGCGGTGGAAAATGGACATTTTTATCTCCTCTCACCATGAATGTTTGGTGAGAGGAGATAAAAAACTAACCTGAAGGGCCTCCGATGCCCGCGATCGTGTCCCCCTTCTCTTCTCCTCCCGCAGCTGCCGGGAAGATAAAAAAAATGGCGCATGCGCACACAATCTAATTAAGATTGCGGCGCTGTGCAGAGGGATAGCTCCCTGCCCTCAGCTACCAGAGGTAGCTGAGGGCTTGGAGCACAGTCTGGGGACCGTTGTTTGCGGTCCCCAAACCGGCGATCGCTGGTATTCAACGAATACCGGCGATCGCCGTTACAATTAATGCAGCATTGAAATCTGACTTTTTATCTCCCCTCACCATGAATGCTTGGTGAGAGGAGATAAAAAACTATTTGTTAGGCCTCCGATCGTGCCCCCCCTCCCCCCAACCGTCGGAAAAATAAAAATAAAAATGGCGCACGCATGCGCTGTCAGTGAAAGGCAGCTATTCTGCCTGTAAATAGAAACTGATCAGGGACCGTTATAATTGGTCCCTGATCAGATGGTCACTGTGATATACCTATCACAGTGACCATAGTCCCATATTTTCAAAATACAGCACAAGATTTGTGCTCTTTCCCTCCCTCCTCTCACTGTAGTTGATCTGTGAGAGGAGAGAGAGAAATACTATACAAATCTTGTGCTGTATTATACTGTGAAATACACCACATACTTACTCGCCAGTGTTTTCCGATATTATCCGAATATTGTCCATAATTTACCCCAGATTACCCGTAATCACCCCAGATTACCCGTAATTACCCCAGATTACCCGTAATTACCCCAGATTACCCGTAATTACCCCAGATTACCAGTAATCACCCCAGATTGCCCGTAATTACCCCAGATTACACGTAATTACCCCAGATTACCTGTAATTACCCCAGATTACCCATAATTACCCCAGATTGCCCGTAATTACCCCAGATTACACGTAATCACCCCCGTTTTTTTGTTTGTCTTCTAAAAAAAAAAAAAAATAATACAATTATTAGTGTGGTGAACATGAACCGCAGAAGCCGCAGAATGTTCTCTGCAGAGCAGGCATACGCCATGCTGTGCTCTAGCGGTTCCGGCAGTGATACGGACACTGCGTCAGAAGTAGAACTTGGCTCAGAAAGCGAAACAAGTTCTGCTTCTGCCACTGGACCCCCCAGCCCTATGGTGGTGGACGCAGCGGTCAGCGGTGAAGCGTCAGGAGACGGGCCTAGTACTGCAGTCCCTTCCGCAATTTGGGATACTGCAATTGCTTTCTCCCCCCAAGTTTTGCCATTTACAGCGACTCCAGGCATCAACGCAGATGTCTCAAATTTTAGTCCCTATAATTTTTTTCATTTGTTTATAGGCGATCAGGTCCTGGAACTAATTGTCCAGCAGACGAATTTATACGCCAGGCAATTTGGCACCCAAAATCCCAGGTCTTGCTATGCCAGAGGATGGATCCCCACAACAGTTTCTGAAATAAAAAATTTTTTGGGAATTACCCTAAACATGGGGATAGTAAAAAAACCCTCTATCCGCTCCTATTGGGCTACCAGCGCTATCCATAGCACGCCTGTATTTGCAGCCGTTATGGCCCGAACGCGCTATGAGACTCTAATGCGTTTCATGCATTTTTCTGACAATACACAAATCCCCCCAAGAAGTGACCCAGCCTATGATCGCCTCAACAAACTGAGACCCCTAATCTCCCTCCTAAGTGACTCATTTTTCAATTTATACACCCCAGGCCAAAAACTAGCGGTAGATGAGTCCCTTATGTCCTTCAAGGGCCGTCTATCGTTTCGACAATACATCCCCTCCAAAAGAGCCCGATACGGAGTGAAACTCTATAAGGTGTGCGAGAGCACAACGGGCTACACCTGTGGCTTTTTCATTTATGAGGGCAGGGAACGCCACCTTAATCCCCCAGGATGCCCAGAGGATATTGGCATTAGTGGGAAAATTGTCTGGGAACTCATGGTGCCATTCCTACAAAAAGGGTACCATGTGTACACCGACAATTACTACACCAGTGTCCCCCTGTATAAGTCCCTCCATGCTGCGAATACAGGGGCCTGTGGGACGGTACGAAAAAATAGAGTCGGCTTCCCTCAACGACTGGTGTCCAGGCGACTAGAAAGGGGTGCGTCACTCTCATTTGCAAGTGACCAGTTGCTCGCTGTCAAATGGAGTGACAAAAAGGACGTGTACATGCTCTCCACCGTGCACGAGGACACCACAGTGGCAGTAAGAGAGAGGGGCGCTACCTCTGATAAGAGGAAACCGGTCTGCGTGGTGGACTATAACAAGTTCATGGGGGGAGTCGATCTATCTGACCAGGTCCTACAACCGTACCTGGTCAAGCGCAAAACTAGGGCCTGGTATAAAAAGGTAGCGATCTACCTTATCCAGATGGCCACTTACAACAGCTATGTGCTGTACAAGACCCAGGGAACGCTCAGTTTCCTCCAATATCAGGAGAAAATTATAGAGCACCTCCTGTTTGACTCCCCCGCACCTAGAGACTCCTTCCAGTCAGAGGATGTCAAAAGGCTCACTGAGCGCCACTTCCTTCACCCCGTCCCTGCCTCTGTGAACCAAAGATACCCCCAAAAGAGATGCCGGGTGTGCAGTAAACACGGAAGGAGGAGCGATTCCCGGTTTTACTGCCCCATGTGCCCTTCAAATCCAGGCCTGTGCAACTACCCCTGTTTTGAGACCTACCACACCGTTTCTAATTATTAATTTTATCTATAATTTAGGGAAAACCAAAAAGGGTAGGGTGGGGGGGGGGATTCTTTTTAGGGAGTCAATTTCATTTATGCATATTTTTTTGTTTAGTTTCTGGGCTTTCCAAGGGAGGGAGGGATTCTCATGGGGAGGTTTATTTATTTCAGACTGTAAAACTACATTTCCCCCATTTTTTTTATACAATTCTTGGACAATTAAATCCAGGACTTGATCACTCACAAATGAATACAGTTTATTGTGCAGGAGCCCACATCTGTCTATTCAGAACATGGACCCCCACAAGCGTTCTTGAAATAAAAAATAAATGTGGGCATTGCCCGTGCCGCCCCTGAATTAGTGGAAGTCGTGCATTTTAGAAATGGTTACAAGAATAAATTGGGGATGTATTTCCTTTTTCTTATGACTATGTCCTGCCACATACAGCGGTTACATTCCTAATTCTGTACCGTGATACGGGCATGATATATTTTTTTTGGAGGATCTCTAATAATCGAGCTGTTCCTTATCAATACACCATGGTCTTTGTTACGGTTCTTCTGGAAATACTGACATCATTTTGGGGATTAGTGATCCTTTACTGTTTCTATAGATGGTTTTGGACATTGCCCCTCTATATATTCTGTAGGTGATTGGTTGTTTTGTGCACATAGCGGTTCCTACCTTGCCGGGCAGGGGTCTGTTATGGTGTACCGCGTCACTTGGCACATTCGTCCCTCATAAGGATTGATGGAGCTAAAGAGATGTTGTACAACCAGTCACTGAAAAAAAAACCTTGTCATGACAGCCCTGCAGGTTCTTCTATCTAGTGAACAGACTCGAGTTTGCAACATAGTTGGATACATTTTCCTCCATTTGTTTGAAGATATTGCCCGTCACTCCAGTACAGTTTATTTTTTCCTCTCTGACTGATTTTATATTAGGACAGAATTCTGTCCACAATGACATCATAATGGCACCAACTGCTTCTTCAGCAAGACATAGTCATAAGTACATGCAAATTTTTGGTCCGCATGCCCACTACACCACTAGATGAATACCTTTAGGGTTTTAGTTTTTAAAATGGGGTCATTTCTGCGTGTTTTTTTTTTTTTTGTTCAGGCAGCTCAATGCCTCTAAATGCATGATATGGGGCCTAGAATTTATTCAATTGTGCCCTGAAAGCCAAAGGGTGCTCCCTCTCTTTTTGGCCCAGCCACACGTCTAATAAGCAGATTGGGGCAACAATGAGAGTATTTTTGAAAACAGGAGAAACCGGGTGATAGATTTTGGGGTGTGTTTCTTCATTCTTATGGTCGCTTTACACAGAAATCGGTCTTCAAAGTGATATTTTTATGGAAAAAGTGTTTTTGTTTTTTTTTCACCTGCTATGCATTAAATTTAGCAAAAAACTGTGGGGTCAAAATACTCACTACACCCCTAGATAAATACCTTAAGGGGTCTAGTTTTCTAAATGGGGTCGTTTATGGGGAGTTTCTATCGTTCTGGTAGTTCAAAACCTCTCCAAATATACAGTGGGGCCTAAAACATTTTCAAGCAAAATATGAGTCCTGAAAGCCTCCGGGTGCTCCCTTCCTTTCAAGCCCTGCTGTGTGTCCAGGCAATGCATTAGAGTCACAATGGGGGCATTTTTGAAAACAGGAGAAACAGGGTGATAGATTTTGGGGTGTGTTTCTTCAGTCTTATGGTCGCTTTACACAGAAATCGGTCTTCAAAGTGATATTTTTATGGAAAAAGTGTTTTGTTTTGTTTTTTCACCTGCTATGCATTAAATTTAGCAAAAAACTGTGGGGTCAAAATACTCACTACACCCCTAGATAAATACCTTAAGGGGTCTAGTTTTCTAAATGGGGTCGTTTATGGGGAGTTTCTATCGTTCTGGTAGTTCAAAACCTCTCCAAATATACAGTGGGGCCTAAAACATTTTCAAGCAAAATATGAGTCCTGAAAGCCTCCGGGTGCTCCCTTCCTTTCAAGCCCTGCTGTGTGTCCAGGCAATGCATTAGAGTCACAATGGGGGAATTTTTGAAAACAGGAGAAACAGGGTGATAGATTTTGGGGTGTGTTTCTTCATTCTTATGGTCGCTTTACACAGAAATCGGTCTTCAAAGTGATATTTTTATGGAAAAAGTGATTTTTTAATTTTTTTTCACCTGCTATGCATTAAATTTAGCAAAAAACTGTGGGGTCAAAATACTCAGTACACCCCTAGATAAATACCTTAAGGGGTCTAGTTTTCTAAATGGGGTCGTTTATGGGGAGTTTCTATCGTTCTGGTAGTTCAAAACCTCTCCAAATATACAGTGGGGCCTAAAACATTTTCAAGCAAAATATGAGTCCTGAAAGCCTCCGGGTGCTCCCTTCCTTTCAAGCCCTGCTGTGTGTCCAGGCAATGCATTAGAGTCACAATGGGGGCATTTTTGAAAACAGGAGAAACAGGGTGATAGATTTTGGGGTGTGTTTCTTCATTCTTATGGTCGCTTTACACAGAAATCGGTCTTCAAAGTGATATTTTTATGGAAAAAGTGATTTTTTATTTTTTTTCACCTGCTATGTATTAAATTTAGCAAAAAACTGTGGGGTCAAAATACTCAGTACACCCCTAGATAAATACCTTAAGGGGTCTAGTTTTCTAAATGGGGTCGTTTATGGGGAGTTTCTATCGTTCTGGTAGCTCAAAACCTCTCCAAATATACAGTGGGGCCTAAAACATTTTCAAGCAAAATATGAGACCTGAAAGCCTCCGGGTGCTCCCTTCCTTTCGGGCCCTGCCGTGTGTCCAGGCAATGCATTAGGGTCACAATGGGGGCATTTTTGAAAACAGGAGAAACAGGGTGATAGATTTTGGGGTGTGTTTCTTCATTCTCATGGTCGCTTTACAAAGAAATCGGTCTTCAAAGTTATACTTTTATGAAAAAAGTGAGATTATATTTTTTTATGCCTGCTTTGCATGAATTCTTACAAAAAAACTGTGGGGTCAAAATACTTACAACACCCCTTAATAAATACCTTAAGGGGTGTAGTTTGCAAAATGGGGTCACTTGTGGGGGTTTCCACCATTCTGACACCTATGAGCCTCTGAAAACCTGGCTTGGTGCAGGAAAACCAAATGTACTTCAAAATGTATAAAATTATTACTAAACTTGTAAGTCTTCTAAATTGCTCAAAAAAAAAATGTTTTTTTCAAAAGTGCTGCCAAAATAGAGTAAAGAGATGGAAATATATATTTAATTAAAAAAATTGTACTGTATGTGTGTACATATGTGACATATTGCCGTTAAAAATAGGGAAAAATGATAATTTTTACAAAATTTCTTCATTTTTTCTATTTTTTTATTAATTTCCGTAAATCGTATCAGTCTACTTTTACCACTAAAATAAAGTACAACATGTGACGAAAAAACAATGTCAGAATTACTTGGATATTCAAAACTTTCGCTGAGTTATTCTCTGATAAATTCACACATACCAGATTTAACAAATCTGGCTTGGTCATTAAGGCCCAAACAGGCCCGGTCATTAAGGGGTTAATTATAAGGGTATGTGCACACGACAACACCAAATACGTCTGAAATTACGAAGCTGTTTTCAGGAGAAAACAGCTCCTGAATTTCAGACGTTTTGACAAGTGCACGCGTTTTTCGCGGCGTCTTTTACGGACGTAATTGGAGCTGGTTTTCATTGGAGTCAATGAAAAACGGCTCCAATTACGTCCCAAGAAGTGTCCTGCACTTCTTTGCCGCGGGCATAATTTTACGAGCTGTCTTTTGACAGCGACGGGTAAAATGACAGCTCGTCTGCACAGAACATCGTAAGACACATTGCAAGCAATGGGCAGATGTTTGCCGACATATTGGAGCCGTCTTTTCAGGCGTAATTCGAGGCGTAAAACGCCTCCATTACGTCTGAAAAGAGGTCGTGTGAACATACCCTAACCCTCAATGCCATTTGTCAATAAATATTCATCTTGCCTTTTTTTAAACACTGACATAGTATCTGCCATTACTACAGCTTGAGATAGGACATTCCATAGTTTGACCACTCTAACCGTAAAGAACCCGTTCCTATATTGATGTCTGAAACGTCTTTCTTGCACACTGAGCATCCACTGGTCCTTGGAAGGAACAGATCATGTGCTAGTTCTCTGTATTGACCCCACATATACTTATACATATGAATTATGTATCCCCTCTAAGACGTCTTTTTTCCAAGCTGAACAAGCCCAATTTTTTAGCCTTTCATTGTAAGCGACGCCTCCCATCCCATTTAATAATCTAGTTGCCCGCCTTTGAACCCTCTCCCGTTCTCCTATATCCTTTTTACAATGTGGAGCCCAAAACTGAATTCCATATTCTAGATGTGGCCTTACATGGGATTTACAGAGGGGTAATATCACATTTGAATCACGGGTTTTTATCTCTCTTTTTATACAACCTAAAATCCTATTTGTTTTCGCAGCTGCTGCTTCACATTGAGTGCTGCTGCTTCTCTTGTTCTGTTATCCCCAGTTTTATTCCATTTAATGTATATGCATTAATACTATTATTTCGTCCTAGGTGCATTACTTTACATTTATCAGCATAACATTTTGTCTGCCATATTTTTGCCCATGCTGCCAGCTTATCTAGGTCTTGCTGTAATATTTTATAGTCCAGTTGAGTTTTAAATATCATACAAAGTTTTGTATCATCAGCAAAAACTGACACCTTGCTATCAATCCCATCCACAAGGTCATTAATAAAGAGATGAAAAAGAATTGGGCCTAACACCGGTCCTTGTGGTCTGTGGCGTAACTACCGCCGTAACGGCTGCTACGGGGGCCCGCGGCATGAGGGGGCCCGTGTCGCCCGCCGGCACGGGCCCCCACCATGGCCGCAGGCTCCGCTAGCAGCCGCTATGGCCAGTGGCGGATTAAGTAGACCATGGGCCCTGGGCTGTTACCCAAACTTGGGCCCCCCTTCCTCACCGTAACTATTTTTAACACTACCTTTTTGGGCAAGCATTAACAGTGTTACGATTCCCCTTGTCACAGCGCGGTGTCCCTACATACTGACAGGATCACACTGTGCAGGGACACAACCTTCTGACAAGGGGAATTGTCTATCAGTCCTGGACCGCAGAAAGACTTTTTGTGAAATACAAGGATTTCCTATAATAAACATGTCAGGAGAGGTGACAGATTCTCTATAAATCTAGTGACTCACAGGTGACGACGTCTCAGATTCTAGTAGTTTTTTTCCTCTTTTCTTCTCCATCCGGTCCAGCGCTCATGACGACTTCTCCCGGCCATGACTCATTTCTGCAGAATTTGCCACTTAGACGTCTCCTCACTTTTCCAACATTTCCACACCTATAAACGAAAATAAAGTTATCATGGTGCCACATAGTGTACCCCTAAATATAATAGCACCAAACACTGCGCGCCTGAATATAATACCACACACTGTAAAACACCATACACACAGCCCCCTGTACATAGTGCCACACACAGCCCCTGTAGATATTACACACCCCCATAGATATCGCCATACACAGCCCCCTCTATATATCACACATCCCCCTCGTAGAGAGCGTTACACACAGCCCCCTATAGATAGTGCCATACAGCCCCCCTGTAGAGAGCGCCACACAGCCCTCCCCCTCTTGTAAATAGCACCAAAAAGCCCCCCTATAAAGAGCGCCACACACATACCACGGTGGATAGCACTACACAGCCCCCCCTTGCCTCACAGCGCTCCCCCTTGTATATAGTGCCTCACAGCGCTCCCCCTTGTATATAGTGCCTCACAGCGCTCCCCCTTGTATATAGTGCCTCACAGCGCTCCCCCTTGTATATAGTGCCTCACAGCGCTCCCCCTTGTATATAGTGCCTCACAGCGCTCCCCCTTGTATATAGTGCCTCACAGCGCTCACCCTTGTATATAGTGCCTCACAGCGCTCCCCCTTGTATATAGTGTCACACAGCGCTCCCCCTTGTATATAGTGCCACACAGAGCTCCCCCTTGTATATAGTGCCACACAGCGCTCCCCCTTGTATATAGTGCCACAAGGTTATGTACACATTTAAAAACTTTATATTATAATTATATATATATATATATATATAGTATGTCTGTGTATCAGTGTGATTGATTGATTTTATTAAAAAATATTTTTACTTTTTGAGATACGGCTGCTTTGTATCCTGTATCCGTCAGGTCAGCAGGACTGACGGGATCAGTGACACGCAGGATCCACCTCAAATCTATCACATCTAAGATTATAATTTAGCGCAGGGCCCGTTTCACTGATCCCGTCAGTCCTGCTGACCTGACGGATACAGGATACAAAGCAGCTGTATCTCAAAAAGTGAAAATATTTTTTAATAAAACGTAATTACAAAGTTGCACCAAACACACATTTTTATTAAAAAAAAATAAAACCGACGTTATTTTTGCGACGTTTTTTCCGTAGACAATGCAGGTTTCGTTTTTTATCGTTTTTATGCACACATTTTTTGCCATTTTAGAATTTTTATTCATAAAGTTTGAAAATAATAGTAAAAAAAGAAGCTTTTTTACGTTTCAGCTATTTTTTTTTGGTAATAACATTGTTTTACCCTAAAATAGACCTTTTATCTGTGATCGTCATTGTCTACCGTAAATTTTAATATATTACATGTCTATATTAGGGTAATTGGGTCAGCGCTAGCGTTACAACAATGATTGGCGGGGGGGGAACGTTTTTTTTGGGGTGGGTATTTTATGTGTATTTATTATTATTTATTTTTTTTGCACTTTACTATTTTTTATTACTATGTTCTGATCCTCAAAGGTCAAAAAAGACCTTTGGGGAACTTTATATCTACTTTCTCTTTGTTTTACACCATGTTTTTCCACTGTAACTGGAGCTGCACAGCAGCCCCAGTTACAGGGGAAATCAGCCCTCTCACAGTGACGATTGTCACTAATAGGGCTGTGCTGGGTCTAGTAAGACCCAGCAACAGTCTGCCACTAACGGCACCCGGCGATCATGTGACCTGTCACATGATCACCGGGAGGAATAGAGACAGCGCCGCTGCTGCTGTCTCTATTCCTGTACACAGCGTTCATTGAACGCTGTGTAAGAAGACATCGGAGAAGACAGAAGCAGCGAAAGCTGCTTCTGTCTTCTCCTCAGGGTCCCCGGCAGTCACTGACAGCCGGAGACCCGACATTCAGCTGCCCGATCGCGCGGGCAGCAAGTTAAAACCCGAGCCGTAGAAAGTCTATGGCTCGGGTTTTAAGCACCCGTCCCTGACCGCTGGCCGTAAAAATACAGCCAGCGGTCGGGAACCAGTTGGGCAGGAGGATAATCCTGTACTGACCTCAGCGCCGGTGACCGCCCGCCGGCTCTTCTCTTGCTGCTTTGGAGTAACAGAACAGCCGTCCGTCGCTGTTCTGTTACTCAATGGCGGCGGCCCGCACTGTCAGGGAGGCGTGTCCTACCCCTGGATCCCGGCGAATTCCCTGCTCCTCCCCATCTTCGGCCGTTAGCAGCGCTAGCGCGCTGAATAGATTTACGAGATAATGTGCGTTTCGGGCTGCCATGGGCCCCCTGGAAGCCTCGGGCCCCGGGCGGCCGCCCGAAACGCCCATATGATAATCCGCCACTGGCTATGGCTGCTACAGCGGGACGCCACTGAACAGTACGGCAGAGCAGGGAGGTATCTCCCCGCTCTGCCATTAAACAAAAGACATGTATCCCCTATCCACAGGACAGGGGATAAATCTGTGATCGCTGGCAGCGATAGGGAGAACAGGGGACTGAAAATCCCCTGAAGTTCTCCATCACAAACCTCGGACTTCCGGGGTCTGTGTCGGCAGCTCCGGAGAAATTAATGGAGCGCCGGTCCCGCTTGTGCGCATGCGTGACCAGCGCTCCTTTCATTTTTAGTGAGCTGCCGACACAGACGCCGGAAGTCAGAGGTTAGTCATGGAGAACTTGGGGGACTTTCAGTCCCCCGTTCTCCCTATCGCTGCAAGCGATCACACATGTATCCCCTATCCTGTGGCTAGGGGATACATGTCTTTTATTAGGACACACTGTAGGTCGCATTTTTTGGGAGGGGGGACGCTGTATGGCGTTCCCTACAGGGGGGGACGCTGTATGGCGTTCCCAACGGGGGGACGCTGTATGGCGTTCCCTACAGGGGGGGACACGCTGTATGGCGTTCCCTACAGGGGGGATAACGCTGTATGGCGTTCCCTACAGGGACGACGACGCTGTATGGCGTTCCCTACAGGGGGGAGCTGTATGGCCTTCCCTACAGGGGGGGGCTGTATGGCGTTCCCTACAGGGGGGGGCTGTATGGCCTTCCCTACAGGGGGGGCTGTATGGCGTTCCCTACAGGGGGGGCTGTATGGCGTTCCCTACAGACCCCCCCTGTAGGGAACGCCATACAGACTCCCTGTAGGTAACGCCATACAGTCCCCCCTGTAGATAACGCCAGACAGCCCCCTCTGTAGGGAACGCCATACAGCCCCCCTGTAGATAGCGCCATACAGCCCCCCTGTAGATAGCACCATACAGCCCCCCTGTAGATAGCGCCATACAGCCCCCCCTGTAGATGGTGCCATACAGCCCCCCCCTGTAGATAGTGCCATACGGCCCCCCTGTAGGGAACGCCATACAGTCCCCCCCTGTAGGAAACGCTATACAGTCCCCCCCTGGAGGGAACGCCATACAGTCCCCCCGTAGATAACGCCATACAGCCCCCCGTAGATAACGCCATACAGCCCCCTCTGTAGATAACGCCATACAGCCCCCTCTGTAGATAATGCCATACAGCCCCCTCTGTAGATAACGCCATACAGCCCCCTCTGTAGATAGCGCCATACAGCCCCCTCTGTAGATATCTACAAAGGGGGCTGTATGGCGTTATCTACAGGGGGGCTGTATGGCGTTATCAAAAGGGGGGGTTTGTAAAAAAGGCACTATCTACAAGGGGGGGGGGTTGTGTGACACCCAGGGGAGGGGGGCCCCAGTCAAAAGTTTGCTATGGGGCCCAGTCTTTCCTAGTTACGCCCCTGCTTGTGGTACCCTGCGGTTGACTTCCGCCCATTTTGAGTATGTTCCATTTATAACGACTCTTTGTTTTCTATCCCTTAACTAATTTTTTACCCACATGCATACATGGTCCCCCTGTCCCTGCATCTGTAGCTTCAGAACAATTGTGTGGAACAGTATCAAATGCTTTTGAAAAATACAAATAAATCACATCATCTATTATGATTATTTTGTATAATATATATTATTATTATTATTATTTATATTATTCTATTGTTGCTGTGCTATACTGTAGGATTCTAATTATTATTTACTATACTAAATTAGTAAGATTATTTATCTCTTATTAATACTATGATTGTTATTATTATTATTATTATTATTATTATTTTGTCTATTATAATTCTTATCTTGAATATTATATGGTATATTATATTTTTTTATTATTATTACAATAATTATTATTATCATCATCATTATTCCTGTACTATACACTTATGGTTATAATTATTATTTACTATACTAAAGGATTAAGATTATTCATGTCCGTGCTGTACTAAAGCACTATTATTATTATTATTATTATTATTATTATTATTATTATTATTAGGCCTCATACGTGGAAATATTATGACTCTGTACAATCGCAATACAGTGGCATATTTAGTGCCTATAGGTCATGTGTGCACAAAGATTTAGGGACTCCATGTGCCACAGCATAGGCAGTCGCACTGGCCCACTAGATTACCATAGGATGCATCGGTGCCCCCGTGGGTTTGACACAAAAATGGGTTTCAAAGGTCCAACACGGAACAACCTCATTTGAAGATGACTTTGGAGCCAATCACTTGCCACTAGGGTCTGTTTGTTATGGTTATTTCATAATTTGTCCTTATTGATGATATGTCCTGTGTGAAATTATAATTCCAAAATGTATGATGCAACAGAGCTTGGGCAGATGGTTTAACTACAGTAAGATTAGTCACTTACTAATGTGCTGTCTGTAGGTGATATGTGTCTATAAGCCAGTCTCACATGCAGACACATTACCCTGCTCCTGTCTATAGAACCAGGGGCGTACCTAGGAAAGACTGGGCCCCATAGCAAACTTTTGACTGGGGCCCCCACTCCCCCGGGTGTCACACAACCCCCCCCTTGTAGATAGTGCCTTTTTTACAAACCCCCCCCCCTTTTGATAGCGCCATACAGCCCCCCTGTAGATAACTACAGAGGGCGCTGTATGGCGTTATCTACGGGGGGGCTGTATGGCGTTATCTACGGGGGGACTGTATGGCGCTATCTACAGAGGGGGCTATATGGCGTTATCTAGAGGGGGGACTGTATGGCGTTATCTACAAGGGGGGGGCTGTATGGCGTTCCCTACAGAGGGGAATGTCTTGCGTTACCTACAGGGAGTCTGTATGGCGTTCCCTACAGGGGGGTCTGTAGGGAACGCCATACAGCCCCCCCTGTATGGAACGCCATACAGCCCGCCCCTGTAGGGAACGCCATACAGCCCCCCCTGTAGGGAACGCCATACAGCGTCCCCCCCTGTAGGGAATGCCATACAGCGCCCCCCCCCCTGTAGGGAACGCCATACAGCGTCCTCCCCTGTAGGGAACGCCATACAGCTTCCCCCCCTGTAGGGAACGCCATACAGCGTCACCCCCTGCAGGGAACGCCATACAGCCCCCCCCTGTAGGGAACGCCATACAGCCCCCCCCCCTGTAGGGAACGTCATACAGCATCCCCCCTCCAAAAAAAATGCGACCTACAGTGTGTCCTAATAAAAGACATGTATCCCCTATCCACAGGATAGGGGAGACATGTGTGATCGCTGGCAGCGATAGGGAGAACGGGGGACTGAAAGTCCCCCTGAAGTTCTCCATGACTAACCTCTGACTTCCGGCGTCTGCGCAGCTCACTAAAAATGAAAGGAGCGCTGGTCACGCATGCGCACAAGCGGGACCAGCGCTCGATTCATTTCTACGGAGCTGCCGACACAGACCCCGGAAGTCCGAGGTTTGTGATAGAGAACTTCAGGGGACATTCAGTCCCCCGTTGTCCTTATTGCTGCCAGCGATCATACATGTATCCCCTATCCTGTGGATATCCTGTGGATAGGGGATACATGTCTTTTGTTTAATGGCAGAGCGGGGAGATACCTCCCTGCTCTGCCGTACTGTTCAGTGGCGTCCCGCTGTAGCAGCCATAGCGGCTGCTAGCGGAGCCTCCGGCCATGGTGAGGGCCCGTGCCTGCGGCGACACGGGCCCCCTCATGCCGCGGGCCCCGTAGCAGCCGCTACTGCTGCTACGGCGGTAGTTACGCCACTGTATAGAACATGACATTATTTCCCCTCTCTGTAGCATGGGACATCACACATCACATACCTCATATATCCACTGGTCCCAGCTATCACCCATCCCTGTCTCTGTAGGATCCTATTTCACATGCTGGGCAGCAGATAGTGCAGAGTATATCAGCAGAACAGCTGAGCTTTAACCTCTCCCATCACTAGACGTCAGGAGAGGGTTATTTAAAAATGGCGCCTGCTCAGAAGCCGAGCTGGCGCCATAACTGCTGGGTCTCTGTTCTGTTAAACAGCAGGGACCCAGCGACAATGCTTGCTATCAGAGACATCTCTGATCGCAAACATTTAATCATTCAGATGCCGTGGTCAGATGCGAACCGCTGGAGCCGGTGTGTTCATATGGCAGCCGGGAGCCTTCTGAACGCTCCCAGGCCTGCTATAGTAATATTGCTATTGAGCTCTGCTTGCGGCAGGTCTCAATAGCAATGCACTGATTTTGCCATAGACTGCAGTACTGTAATACTGCAGTCTATGGCATAAGCAATCTAATGATCGCAGGTTCAAGCCCCCTAGGGGAGCTAAAAAAAATAAAAAAGTTTTTCATTAAATAAACAAAAATAGACATAAAAACATTAGGTATCCCCACATCCGAAAATGCTTGAACTATAAAAAATATTTATCGGTGAACGCCGTAGCAGGAAAAAAGATCAAAATGGCCGAATCACAATTTTTTTCCCACTTCAATCCTCAAAAAAAAATTGGATGAAAAGTGATCAAAATGCCAGACATTCCTGAAAATAGTATCAATAAAAAATGTTTCTTTCCCTGTAAAAAAAACAGGCCCCACACAGCTTCATACACAGTAATATTAAGGGTATGTTCACACGGCCTATTTTCGGCCGTTTTTCGGGCCGTAAACGGCCGAAAAACAGCCGAGAAATCTGAATCGGAACACCTCCAAACATCTGCCCATTGATTTCAATGGGAAAAACGGCATTCTGTTCCGACGGGCCGTTTTCTTACGTGGCCATTTTGAAAAACGTGACTTTTTGGAGCCGTTTCTCATCGACTCTATTGAAAACAGCAACAAAAACGGCCATAAAAAAACGCCACAAAAAACGCCACGAAAAACGCGAGTGGCTTAAAGAGGCTCTGTCACCAGATTTTGCAACCCCTATCTGCTATTGCAGCAGATAGGCGCTGCAATGTAGATTACAGTAACGTTTTTATTTTTAAAAAACGAGCATTTTTGGCCAAGTTATGACCATTTTCGTATTTATGCAAATGAGGCTTGCAAAAGTACAACTGGGCGTGTTGAAAAGTAAAAGTACAACTGGGCGTGTTGAAAAGTAAAAGTACAACTGGGCGTGTATTATGTGCGTACATCGGGGCGTGTTTACTACTTTTACTAGCTGGGCGTTGTGTATAGAAGTATCATCCACTTCTCTTCAGAACGCCCAGCTTCTGGCAGTGCAGACACAGCCGTGTTCTCTAGAGATCATGCTGTGACGTCACTCACAGGTCCTGCATCGTGTCGGCACCAGAGGCTACAGTTGATTCTGCAGCAGCATCAGCGTTTGCAGGTAAGTAGCTACATCGACTTACCTGCAAACGCCGATGCTGCTGCAGAATCATCTGTAGCCTCTGGTGCCGATGTGTCCTCGCTCGTCTGATGCAGGACCTGTGAGTGACGACACAGCGTGATCTCTGGAGAACACGGCTGTGTCTGCACTGCCAGAAGCTGGGCGTTGTGAAGAGAAGTGGATGATACTTCTCTTCAGAGCGCTCAGCTAGTAAAAGTAGTAAACACGCCCCGATGTACGCACATAATACACGCCCAGTTGTACTTTTACTTTTCAACACGCCCAGTTGTACTTTTACTTTTCAACACGCCCAGTTGTACTTTTGCAAGCCTCATTTGCATAAATACGAAAATGGTCATAACTTGGCCAAAAATGCTCGTTTTTTAAAAATAAAAACGTTACTGTAATCTACATTGCAGCGCCTATCTGCTGCAATAGCAGATAGGGGTTGCAAAATCTGGTGACAGAGCCTCTTTAAAAAACGTCTGAAAATCAGGAGCTATTTTCCCTTGAAAACAGCTCTGTATTTTCAGACGTTTTTGGTTAAGTGTGTGAACATTCCCTAAAAGTTACGGGGGTTACAATATGCAAAAAAATGTAAGTTTTTTTTAAACTTTTGAACAAAAACATAATATAACATACTAAAACATAACAAAAATTATATAAATTTCGTTTCACCGTGATCCTACTGACCCACAAAATAAAGGTAACGTTTAATTTTCACCGTACAGTGAACAACGTAAACACTAAACGAGTTTTCCTTTTTTGAAATTGTGAAACTGCTGTCTTTTTCCAATTCTACGCCATTCTGATTTTTTTTCCAGCTTCCCAGTACATTCCACAACATATTAAATAGTGCCATTAGAAAGTACAATTTGTTCCAATAAAAATGAAGCCCTTATATGGCTGTCACTGAAAAAATAAAAAAGTTAGGACTTTTTGAATGCGGGGAGGAAAAGAAACAAAAGCATGAAAATGAAAATGAGTCTGGCTCTGAAGGTAATCCCACCCACAGCAAGCCCTAGCAAAATGAAAACAACCACAGAGCTGCCATCATAATTAAAATGAAAAATAACTACTTCTGAGCGTTGGTGGCATCATCTGGTGACCATACAGACACATATAGGTCATTTTCTGTGTTTTTCTGTTCTGTTCTCAGAAAATCCCATTAATATACGGTATGATTAAAATTATTTTATGTATGTAATATTCTTTATTATTCATTTGCTATATAGTATTACTATTATAGTTGTTATTATTCTGTATTATTAAGATTATAAATGTCAGGGGCCTAGCTAGGAGGAGCAGGCGGGGTACGTGCCCTGGGCACCACTACAGTGTATGGAAGGGGGGGCGCTGCAGACCAGGCGTATCAAAACAGCTGATCGCTGCTGATAGGCGCCCTGTATGCCGGGCGGCCCCAGCAGAGATTAGCTAGCTGATCGCTGCTGCAGCCACACGGCATACAGGGCGCCCATCAGCAGCGATCAGCTGTTTGGATACGGCTGCTCTGCTCCCATCCTCTCAGGGCACGCGTCGTCTGGCATATTGCATTTTTGGGCCGGGTCAGATGTGAACCGCGGATGCCAGAAGCAGATGCAATTGAATACTATGGCGGAGCAGCTCCCTGCTCTGCCATCACTAGGCTACATGCCAGATTATGCCTTCAGCCTATAAGATTTATAAAATAAACCTAAAGCACTCCAGGAACACTTGATTTTTTTTTATTTACATATTTTTATTTTTCATTCCAAATAGTATCTTAGAACAATATTTTAGAGCAAGCGATAACAAAACGTTTCGGCCCAACCAAGACACTGGCTTACCTGGAGCGTCTGGTAGACGCCTGCACACCACTCTTCCTTCAATATCACATGCAGCGATTGTGAGAAAGGCCTTGGTTGGGCCGAAACGTTTTGTTATCGCTTGCTCTAAAATATTGTTCTAACATACTATTTGGAATGAAAAATAAAAATATTGAAATATAAAAAATTCAAGTGTTCCTGGAGTGCTTTAGGTTTATTTTATAAATCTATAGTGTGGGTACTCAAACCCGAACCTAAATAGCACCAACAAATTGGAGTGCATCCTTCCAATTTTGATATAGATTCAGCCTATAAGAATCTGGGACGGAGTTCCAGCGCAAGCCAACAGGACGACTGCATCACGCCGGCCCACGCAATGGTCTCGGAGCAGGGAACAGGCTAGGTAAGTATTTTTTATTTATTTGTACAAGGGGGGGGGGTGCTGTGTGGCATCATCTACAAGGGGGAGAACTGTGTGGCATCATATACAAGGGGGGGGCTGTGTGGAATCATCTACAAGGGGGGCTGTGTGGCACCCATCTACAGAGGGGCTGTGTGGCTCCATCTGAAGGGGGGCTGTGTGGCACCATCTACAAGAGAGGGCTGTGTGGCATCATCTGAAAGGGGTGCTGTGTGGCACCATCTGAAGTGGGGCTGTGTGACACTATCTACAGGGAGGGCTCTGTGGCATTATCTACATGGGGGCTGTGTATGGTACCATCTACAAGAGGGGGGCTGTGTGTGGTGCTACCTACGAGGGGGGCTGTGTGTGGCACTATCTGGAAGGGGGGCTGTGTGTGGTGCTATCTACATGAGGGGCTGTGTAACACCATCTAAAAGGGGGGGGCTGTGTGGCACTATCTATGGGGGGGCTCTGTGTGACACTATCTACAAGGGAGCTGTGTGTGGCACTATCTACAAGGGGGGACTGTGTGTGGAGCTATCTACAGGGGGGCTGTGTGTGGTGCTATCTACATGAGGGGCTGTGTAACACCATCTAAAAGGGGGGGCTGTGTGGCACTATCTATGGGGGGGCTCTGTGTGACACTATCTACAAGGGAGCTGTGTGTGGCACTATCTACAAGGGGGGACTGTGTGTGGCGCTCTATACAAGAGGGGGGCTGTGTGTGGCGCTATCTACAGGGAGCTGTGTGTGGCACTATCTACAGGAGGCTGTGTGTGACCTCTTTAATTTATTTCCTTTTAATTTATTTTTATGGTAACTCCCATATATCTATATTGCTTGTAAAATGTAGAAATAGTTTTATGCTCGAGTTTTAAAAATTATACCTCATTGATTGGTAGAGAAAGCAAACATGTCGAGGGGGAAGGAGATGTCAGGACAGAAGTTGGGGGGGGGGGGCGCCAATCTGAATCTTTGGCTCGGGTGCAGGAGAACCTAGCTACGTCTCCGATAAATGTAATCTGCTATACTATATGTTTATTATTAATATTCCTATGATATAATATAGCATTACTATTAGTAGTAATAGTAGAAGTAGTAGTAGTAGTGGTAGTAGTAGTAGTAGTAGTAGTAGTAGCAACAGCAGCAGCAGCAGCAGCAGTAGCAGTAGCAGTAGTAGTAGTAGTAGTAGTAGTAGTAGTAGTAGTGGTAGTGGTAGTAGCAGTAGTAGTAGTAGTAGTAGTAGTAGTAGTAGTAGTAGTAGTAGTAGTAGTGGTAGTGGTAGTAGTAGTGGTAGTAGTAGTAGTAGTATAGTAGTAGTAGTAGTAGTAGTATAGTAGTAGTAGTAGTAGTAGTGGTAGTAGTAGTAGTAGTAGTGGTAGTAGTAGTAGTATAGTAGTAGTAGTAGTATAGTAGTAGTAGTAGTAGTAGTAGTGGTAGTAGTAGTAGTGGTGGTAGTAGTAGTAGTAGTAGTAGTAGTAGTAGTAGTAGTAGTAGTAGTGGTAGTAGTAGTAGTAGTGGTAGTGGTAGTAGTAGTAGTAGTAGTAGTAGTAGTAGTAGTAGTAGTAGTAGTAGTAGTAGTGGTAGTGGTGGTAGTGGTAGTGGTAGTAGTAGTAGTGGTAGTAGTGGTAGTAGTAGTAGTAGTATAGTAGTAGTAGTAGTAGTAGTGTAGTAGTAGTAGTAGTAGTAGTAGTGGTAGTAGTAGTAGTAGTGGTAGTAGTAGTAGTATAGTAGTAGTAGTAGTAGTATAGTAGTAGTAGTAGTAGTAGTGGTAGTAGTAGTAGTAGTGGTGGTAGTAGTAGTAGTAGTAGTAGTAGTAGTAGTAGTAGTAGTAGTAGTGGTAGTAGTAGTAGTAGTAGTGGTAGTGGTAGTAGTAGTAGTAGTAGCAGCAGCAACAGCAGCAGCAGCAGTAGCAGTAGCAGTAGTAGTAGCAGTAGTAGTAGTAGTAATAGTAGTGGTAGTAGTAGTAGTAGTAGTGAGAGAACAGCCTTATGCAATAGATGGTTAAAGTAACATTACCCTAATTAACATAAGTGCAATAAGTAAAAATAATAATAAAAATATAGAATGAAAAAAATATAAATAGCTCAATAAAGAGTATGTTTTCAGTACTAAATGTAGGAGTGACTCAAAAATATAAAAAAAAAATATATTTTGTAATTAATATTAAATAAGAAAAACGACATCTTAGTCATTTCTGCATATAAGGGTGTGTGCCAATATTCATTTACTGCCATCTGTACTACCAGCGGGTTACTGTCAGTGAGAAAAGCCAAAACAGCTTCAACCAGAGTTCGGTTACTGAAGATGAACGACTTACGTCAGGTGTCAAGGCTGGTGTTATGCATAAAGCATTTACTGAACCTGCATTATATGAGATTCTACCTCATAATGGTTCGGGTTTACGCAATTTTTTCTCATAATAGCTAGAAAGGCTATGATGTAACAATATCAGTATAAAGCTAAGATAAATATGGAAATCTGATTGGATCAAGCATAAGGCAAGACGAGGATCAAAATGTGTTTAATCCCTTATTTAGTGCACGGGGCCAAGTGAGGATTCCAACGCTGCACCATATGGAGGCCCATTATTGAAATATACATGATTGCATATGTTTGGGGGATTTACACTAAAGTTCAGTGGTCGGATTAACAGCTTGGAGGAAAATAAACTTGATTTTAAGTTGAGGTTGAAAATTAATTATTTAATTAACTAATAAATATATTAATGTATTCTTCAAATTGCATGTGATCATGCCGCAATAGCCATCAGTTCCTAACACCATGCTCTTCTAGAAAGTAGTCAAGTGGCGAGAATGTGGGAACATTAACAGCATTTTCTAGCATTAGGGTTGGATTATTGGGAAAGCAAAAGGGGCCTCCAACACAAGGGGCCTCCAACTTCCAATTCCCTCAAGTACTTCCCAGATACTCCCCGCAGTAACACATAGAAGTTTGAGAAGTTTTAATATGTTGCAGAAGAGGTGATTTTGCAGCTATTACAAATATGTATTCCTCCGAGTAAGACGTTATTACTCTTTGTCCAGATCTTCAATGTCCCATCTGCCCGTACGGCTAACTAGAAGAAATACACCACCCGAGGGTTCATGTTTATTGCCTTAGGGAGAGGGGCATAAGCAGTTGCCAGACACTCCTTGATCTGCTTCCCTTTAGTAAAACAAAGAATTGGCATGTAAAAAATACCACATGCTTGATCCTTGCGTTCACGGGGACAATTGGCCTCCACCTTCATACACATTAGATATGCAGCGTAACCTGTGAACATCAGCAGCAATTGCCTAATGTGTATGGCCAGCTTAAGTTAGCCATGTATTCTATTATAGTTATTGGGGAGGGATCCCTCAACAAAAGTTTCTGGCAACCTTGATCCGACCCTACCTTGCAATTTTCCGGCTTTGTATTTATGTGAGCTCCTTGTCCATGGAGTGCCCATGTTTTTGTCTCCAAGTGTACAAAAAAAAATTAAATATTGCTATTATTATTATTATTATTATTAATAATAATAATAATTAGAGAACTTGTCTATAGGGTTACAACATATGACCTCTAGACTCTTGTGGAAATCCGGAGTTGTCACTCGTGTTGAGTAGACTGGCTATTGGTTCGTATGTATATGCATCACTATTAGTTCCAGTCCCAACACTCCATGAAGAGTTTCAGTCCAAACTCTACAGAAAATAAAGATAACAGTCAGTACTCAGTTCTAAATTTTAGTTTCCTGGTATATCATGGTTCCATATCTGAGGGGGCAGGAGTGGAGTGGCGGGGTCTTTGTGCGTATCACATACAGCCAATAGTAATATTGAAAAATGGAATAACACAGGCATTCCATGCAAGTACAATACCTATAGACATATATGTAGATACTACCATGTGAACATTACAATAACATAATAGCACACCATTGGTACCATACAAAAGATTTTTATTACATTTAATCAAATAGTAAAAGACAATGGCCATCAAGACCTAAAATGACAAACAGTTTAAAACAACATGGTGGAGGCTTATTCCATGCATAAGTTCTAAATCTAACATGCAAAGACATCAAAGGGGTTTTCGGACTCCTAAAAATTTTTTCATACAGGTACAAAATATGATTTTTAATATACTTAATACATATACATAATACAACACTTATAGGACCCTACTGTACCTCCGCATGCCTCTAATTGCATAATGGCGGCATGTTCCATAGGATGCCACATTATGGCGGTATGTTCTCCTAGTATTGAGAATACCCAGTTGTGTAAACTAAAGTTAATGGGCCCCAGTGTAAAGTCTGTGATGGGGCTCTCCACCTACCATGTGTCATGTATAAAACTGGTGGCCTCTTATGTGGCAAAAGGGTTTCGAGTCCCCTCAGTTTGTTGAGACAGTTTGTTGATCGGCATTTGTTTGCTCCTTTCACAAGTAGCAATGATTGCTTTTGTGTGGGGACAAGCACTCGTTACTACGATCGTTCGCCCCCATAAATATCCATCGTGTCGGCAGCGCATCTCCCTGTTTACACGGAGAGATGTGCTGCCGATAACAAATGTTTTTAATTCTGCATAAAAGAGAAGATGAGTCAATGAACGAGCCTTTGTGCATTCATGGGCTAAATGTTGCCCTGTTTACACAGGACAATGATCAGTAACGAGCGGTCATATGAATGCTCATTTGCCCGATCATTGGCCCGTGTAATAGGACCTTTAGGACCTTTAATAGGACCTTTAGGTTGTAGGGTTGTGTGAACCCATGCTCTTATTTTTTATTGTCCTATTGTACCCTTGCTTATTTGAATTGTTAATTACTTGTACATTTATAATGTCTGATTTTGTTTATACATGAACCCTCTGACTTATAAAGTGCTGCGGGAATATGTTGGTGCAATGTAAATAAAGAATATTATTATTATTGGCCCCCAAACTCTACTAAAAAGAAAAATAGGCAAAATCCTCTCAATAATTATGCTGCATCTATTGGCCCTGCCGTGTGCAACGACTGCGGCCATGCGCTATATATTTCCCTTATGTTACCCATAAAATAAAAAAATACATACCGCGCTGCTCCTTTTCTCCCCTCCGGGTCCCTTCATCCTTCTAGCACGGCTCGTATAAGATCCTGACGCCAATCAGCGTCAGTGTCTTATACGCGACTCAGCACTTCAATGTCATCAGTGCTGTGTCGCATACAACGTTCTGACGCTGTCTGGCGTCATTAAATTGTATGAGCCATGCTGGAGTAATGAGGGAGCCGAAGGGAAGTAGAGGAGAGTATAGTTTATTTTTTAAAATATTTTTATTTATTTATTCGTCCAATGGACGGGTGGGGATAAGTCTGAAGAGGGGGGCAAGTATGAGTTCCAGTGAGGGCTTCTACCGCGCTACTACCCATAGAGTGGATTTCCACTTTAATTTACGCCAGTTTTCTGGCGTAAATTGTAATACATTTGTCGGCCCGCGGTGGCCACGCCCCCTTTCCCAGGGGCAAAATTCCTTTGCACAAAAGTGGTTGGATTCGCGCAAAAAGACTAAAAGTCCCAATTTTCACAGTCAATTGTGGCGACTTTTGGGCCCTATTACAACTTTTATACAGCAGAAAACTGGCGTAGAAAGGTTGATAAATCACCCCCGTTATATCTTAGAAGCAATTCTGCTTGTGTTTTTTCAAAGTCGTTACGGAGGAATCGTACTCATCAGTTTAGCCCTGTAGGTTTTAGAAACTTTCTGGTTTCAATGAAATTGAAAAGTACAAACCTAAATTGCAATATCAGGAGTTGTGGCTTTAACGTAGACTTTCATAAAGTAAACCATAGCCTTTGATAGAATGAACCGTTCAATGAATGGCTTCTCTGTGGTTTTGAAATGAAACTCAATGGAACAAAATGCAAAAATGTACATCACTGTTTCTTTGGGGTAATTGAACCTGCGGGCAGCATTTGCTTATTTATCTCAATGATACTTTTCTAACATGTGGGACGTGGGTGGTGTTATAATATACCCTTACATTTATTCTAAAAAATAAACACCAAAGTAAACTTCTTTCAAATGATTTTTAAAAAAGTTCATTCACAAATGATTTAAAAAGGGAAAGTTTCTGCATAAAAGTATATTAAATTGTTACAAACTAAATAAATACTAGATATAAAGTCAAATCTAATTCCATCTATTCTATACAATTTAGCATTCATATACAAAATTGGTTTTCTATAAAAAATAACAATATGTCTTTTAGCCAGAGCCAGCAGTATAACCTGAAGGCAAGGGTATACATACCACAAAGGGAGTCCCTGTCGCCACTATGCCCCATCGACCTTCTCCACGGACGGTGTTAACCAGTAGTTGGCAACCTCTTTCCATAGGGTGAGTAATATACAAGGTAAGTGAGAGTGGCCTAAGGGTTAATTACACCCCTCTAGGAAGAATGGAGCAAACAAACCCCAGAGGAACACAGCAACAGGAGCTTGACTTGAAGGCCTGAAGCTTCTGGTCTCTAATTCAAAATACATTCCTCAACATTAAAATTGCAAAAACAAGAAGTTTAAGCAGTAAGGTTATGCAAATCGAGGAAGTAGCAGAATGTCGCTAAGACCTGGGAGAACAACAACGAACGGGAATGACAGCAAGAGGAAGCGAACCTCTGCATGGATGGATTGTCTGTTTGGAAGAATGGCACGTAGCGATCCATTCTGTACTGCAAGTGAAATTGGACGTCACATCCCAAGCCTAGGGCGGCAACCAGTGTCGACACAAACCATCATAAGACGTTTGCACAACATTGAGCTACAAGCTAGATGTCCATCTACAGGTGTTCCATCTACCACACGCCACCGCTCTCAAAGGCTATTATGGTGCACAGCAAGACGGCAATGGAGGCTGGAATGGAGATCTATCCTTTTCAGCGATGAGTCCCGCTTTTGTCTCCAATCTCTGGCTATCATTGCGTCGGTCTAGAGACCATGTGCGCATTGCCATGAAGAGGCTTTCACAAGAGAATGTCACACCAATCCTACTCCTGGGATCATGGTGTGGAGTGGCATATTGTACGGTAGCCGGACCCCTCTAGTCTTCATTTCACGAACAGCTCGGTGTTACATTGATTTGGTCGTGGAACCAGTGGTACAGCCATTTGTCGAAAGTGTCCCAGAAGCTGTTTTTCCACAGGTCAATGCCAGTTGCATGTGCTACTGTGAGCAGGCTGTGTGGCCTAAACGTGCTACCATGGCCTCTAGCGTCTTTGGACTTGTCTCTCATCAAGCACCACTTGGACGTTATTGGTCGGCAATTGTTAAGGGAGCTGCCAGCAGCCAATCTTGATGACATGCGTGCCCAAATGCATTCAGCATTGCATAATATTCATCAGACAACCATTAATAACCTCATTGATAGCATCCCAAGGCGTGTAAGTGCGTGGATTTCTGCGTGTGGCGCTCATACTCGAATAAATCAAGAGGTTTGAAATATTTTGTTTCCATTTTTTTATTATTTGCATATCATTAACATGCTTATTGATCCTGTAATTTCCACAATTCCAAAACTTTTTCTTCTTGGTGTTGCAATTTCAATGTTGAGGAGCGTATGTTCCAGAAATTCCCAACCATCACCTGCATAGTAGGATATTATTTTCTAGCATTACTACCTTGTTAAACTATCAAGGATCTACACTACATGCCCGTTTTGTGCTCTGCAGCTCTCTTATGTTGCAGAGATTCCTTTAACCTCTGCAAGTACTAGGGCCTGGGTGCAACTGCAACCTCTGGACTTGGGTAGCTAAACAATAGGGAGTACTTTAGTGAAGTGTGCTATTTCCCCCAAAAGCAATGTATCGCCGCGTCCGTAAAAATCCAAACTATTACAATATAACATTATTTAACCCGCATGGTGAACACAGTAAAAAAAAACAAAAAACGAATGAAACACCAGAATCGCTGTTTTTTGGTAACCTTATCTTCCACAAAAAATGTAATAAAAGGTGATTAAAAAGTCTCATGTACCCAAAATGGTACCAATAAAAACGACAGCTCGTGAAAAAATAAGCCCTCGTACCACTCAATCGACGGAAAAATAAAAAATTTATGGCTCCCAGAATAAGACAACATTAAACAAATTTTATCTTTAAAGAGGCTCTGTCACCAGATTTTGCAACCCCTATCTGCTATTGCAGCAGATAGGCGCTGCAATGTAGATTACAGTAACGTTTTTATTTTTAAAAAACGAGTATTTTTGGCCAAGTTATGACCATTTTTGTATTTATGTAAATGAGGCTTGCAAAAGTACAACTGGGCGTGTTTAAAGTAAAAGTCCAACTGGGCGTGTATTATGTGCGTACATCGGGGCGTGTTTACTTCTTTTACTAGCTGGGCGTTCTGACGAGAAGTATCATCCACTTCTCTTCACAACGCCCAGCTTCTGGCAGTGCAGACACAGCCGTGTTCTCGAGAGATCACGCTGTGACGTCACTCACTTCCTGCCCCAGGTCCTGCATCGTGTCGGCCACATCGGCACCAGAGGCTACAGTTGATTCTGCAGCAGCATCAGCGTTTGCAGGTAAGTAGCTACATCGACTTGCCTGCAAACGCCGATGCTGCTGATGAATCAACTAGCCTCTGGTGCCGATGTGTCCTCGCTCGCCCGACACGATGCAGGACCTGGGGCAGGAAGTGAGTGACGTCACAGCGTGATCTCTCGAGAACACGCTGTGTGTCTGCACTGCCCTATTTTCGGCCGGGTTTCCGGCCGCCCGGCTCCCATAGAAGTCTATGGAGCCGGGTAATACACGGCCATCACCGGAATGTGTCCCGAGTGATTGCCGGGTCTACTGTCGCTCGTGCACTCTCCTCCTCCTCACAGCGCAGAGTGCATGTGAGGAGGAGGAGTTGATGCCATTCGGACGAATGGCTACGCTGGAGATACTGTGTGGCAGGGCCGGGGTGTACAGCAGGTGGAAGGGAGCGCTGCACTGGCTCCCTTCCCCTGCTTGTTACGGTTCCCGACCGCTGGCTGTGTTTTTACGGCCAGCGGTCAGGGTCCTTAAAACCCGAGCCATAGACTTTTTACGGCTTGGGTTTTAACTTGCTGCCCGCGCGATCGGGCAGCTGAATGTCGGGTCTCCGGCTGCCAGTGACTGCCGGGGACCCTGAGGAGAATATAGGAGCAGCTTTCGCTGCTTCTGTCTTCTCCGATCTCTTTTTACACAGCGCTCAATGAACGCTGTGTATAGAAATAGAGACAGCAGCAGCGGTGGTGCTGTCTCTATTCCTCCCGGTGACCATGTGACTGGTCACATGATAGCCAGGTGCCGTTAGTGGCAGACCGCTGCTGGGTCTTTAATTCATCCGATTAAAAAACGGTCAGGGAAAAAACCGGATGCAAACCGGGTCCAAATTGGCCGGTAAAAACGGCAACACGGCCCGGAACGGAATCGGAACGGATGCAAACCGGCCGGGAAAATCGGCCAAAAACGGCCGATTTTCCCGGCCGACACTCGGACCCTGTCGTGTGAATGAGGCCTTAATCATTACATCTTATATTCTAGGCTTGTACAGAAGAAATTTGTTGAATCACTCTTTTTTATCACTGACGCATTCAGACCATATTTGGATGGATGAAACCTAAACATTTATGAAATGTGGAATTCTCTCCTCTGATCTTCAAATACACAAGAATGGCCGGGATGGCGAGATCTTTCACTGTTTGATGTTACTTTGAACAAGATACTTCAGCAGAGATTCAGCAATAAAAGATTCATCAGGATTTCTCCGTATACAATCTGAGCGAACTTTTGAATACATATTGAAAGAGGGGACTTTGGATTTGTACTTGTAAATTTGCGTTTTATTTATCGCAATTTTGATATTGTAAAGTAGAAAAAAAAATTCTGTTATGGATTCGATAGATGCAAGTTTACAATCGCGCATCTATTAGGCTTGGTGCAGGGTCATAACTTGAAACTCCTGGGCCCCAATACAAGATCTATAACAGGGCCCCACCTACCATATGTGAATATCGGTGTCTTCTTAAGCAATAGAGGGGCCTTTGGGCCACCTCAAGCACCATAGCCTGGGTGCCACTGCTATCTCAGCACACCTAGGACTACGTCACTGGCTTGAAATCTTAATGGTCTGGTACGTAAAAAATAATCCCACACTGTAATTTGCTATTTTACCATTTAGAGCTTTTAGGGGTGTGCCGAGGCGGATTAGCTGCAGATTTTCCGCAACGGATTTCATGGCAGAAAATCTTCAGCATATTACAGTAGCAGCAATGTGGATGAGGTTTGAACAATTCTCATCCACACACTGCAGAAAAAATCTGCTCTGAAAATGTTCATAAATTGACCTGCGGTGCGGCTTTTTAATCCGCAGCATGTGAGTTTATGCTGCGGAATCGCTGCTCTTTTGTGGTAAAACCCACAATAAATAGCAAATCCTGTGATTTATGCAGTTCAAAAGCAGCTATTCCGTCTGAAAAATCGCAAATCAGAAAAAAAATACACGTTTAGACGTTTAAATTGAATAAAGAAGTCTATACTTATCCCCGGGCAATGCCATATCAACGCATCCCTCTCTTCTCTGTGCATCCCGGCCTCCTGGGATGATGTGTCATCCCATGAGAGAGCTGTAGCCAATTGCATAGAAACACCAAAAAGTTATCCCTACATGCTGCAATAAGACCAAATCAAACGTATTGTAGAAAGATACAAAAATACTTTATTGAAGACACTTTAAAAATTAACACCCATAAAAACAATGTACAATCAGTACAAAGAAATAGACAGTGTTGAATATAAGGCAGGGCAAACAATGGTGGTACTATGCATACTATATCATAAAATATGAAGTATGTACCTTGGGTATGAATATACTTGTACCAATATTACACAGCAAATGCCTGGAGTATGACCACAAATCATATATGGTAACAATCATAGGAAAATCATTAAAACCTCCTGACACGCATACCAGAACCCACCATGAGCCATTCCACTGCCACAACACTATCAGAACACCCCAACGCGCGTTTCGCACCTGGCTTCGAAATTGTATCCAATTGCAATCTGCAGTGGTCACATGGGCTGCAGCGTCATAACGGGAGGCTGCACAGAGAAAAGAGGGCCGTTTTTTTTAGCCAACCATTTTTTCCACAGCAGAGAACCCGCTCTGCACCACAATTTGGTGCAGTTTTTCGGATGGAATTCCCTGCAGGTTCTAGGACGGATATGCTGCACATACCCTAAAGGGCACCTCCAATGTTGCTGCTGTTCATGTCTCCTTCCAGAAGGTTACATGAGACAGCAGGGGAGGCTGCAGGCAAATTGGACGGTACTGTTGCCCGAAGCCTCTCCTACATTGGAGCATTGCAGGAGAGACTTGACTCATCGTACAGTTACCCTAGCAGAAGTTTTACCTGATCTGCCTCCTGCACCTCCGGCCGTCAGATGCAAATTTCTGCCAGGATTTGAGAACACCTGCATAATTTTTGTATAGCATGACAAAATGCATAAATTATGTGCCGCATGAGAAGACACCGGTATTAGAAATGGCACATGGTAGGTGAGGGCTTTTACCATGCCTCCCAACCGTCCCAGATTTAGCAGGACGGTCCCGAATTCTGGGCAGACTCCTGCTGTCCTGGCCGGCCAGGGGTATGCCCAGTTCTCAACTGTATCTGCGTCCTCAGGACAGTGGACGGTGACGACAGGGGCTCCTCCTGGAGTGGAATCCCCGGCCATAGCGTGGCCAATGCTCTTGCTGGGCATTCCGCTCCTAGAGGGAGCCCCAATGGCGCTGTCAACAGGAAGGGGTAGCAATATCTACGGAGGGGGCACTATCTTTAAGGGGGTGTGGCACTATTTGGGTTGCCAGTGACTGCCGGGGACCCTGAGGAGAAGATAGGAGCAGCTTTCGCTGCTTCTGTCTTCTCCGATCTCTTTTTACACAGCGCTCAATGAACGCTGTGTATAGAAATAGAGACAGCAGCAGCGGTGGCGCTGTCTCTATTCCTCTCGGTGACCATGTGACTGGTCACATGATAACCAGGTGCCGTTAGTGGCAGACTGCTGCTGGGTCTTTAATTCATCCGATTAAAAAACGGTCAGGGAAAAAACCGGATGCAAACCGGGTCCAAATTGGCCGGTAAAAACGGCAACACGGCCCGGAACGGAATCGGAACGGATGCAAACCGGCCGGGAAAATCGGCCAAAAACGGCCGATTTTCCCGGCCGACACTCGGACCCTGTCGTGTGAATGAGGCCTTAATCATTACATCTTATATTCTAGGCTTGTACAGAAGAAATTTGTTGAATCACTCTTTTTTATCACTGACGCATTCAGACCATATTTGGATGGATGAAACCTAAACATTTATGAAATGTGGAATTCTCTCCTCTGATCTTCAAATACACAAGAATGGCCGGGATGACGAGATCTTTCACTGTTTGATGTTACTTTGAACAAGATACTTCAGCAGAGATTCAGCAATAAAAGATTCATCAGGATTTCTCCGTATACAGTCTGAGCGAACTTTTGAATACATATTGAAAGAGGGGACTTTGGATTTGTACTTGTAAATTTGCGTTTTAATTAGCAGAAGTTTTACCTGATCTGCCTCCTGCACCTCCGGCCGTCAGATGCAAATTTCTGCCAGGATTTGAGAACACCTGCATAATTTTTGTATAGCATGACAAAATGCATAAATTATGTGCCGCATGAGAAGACACCGGTATTAGAAATGGCACATGGTAGGTGAGGGCTTTTACCATGCCTCCCAACCGTCCCAGATTTAGCAGGACGGTCCCGAATTCTGGGCAGACTCCTGCTGTCCTGGCCGGCCAGGGGTATGCCCAGTTCTCAACTGTATCTGCGTCCTCAGGACAGTGGACGGTGACGACAGGGGCTCCTCCTGGAGTGGAATCCCCGGCCATAGCGTGGCCAATGCTCTTGCTGGGCATTCCGCTCCTAGAGGGAGCCCCAATGGCGCTGTCAACAGGAAGGGGTAGCAATATCTACGGAGGGGGCACTATCTTTAAGGGGGTGTGGCACTATTTGGGCACTGTGCCACGATATGAGCACTTTCTACATGGGACACTGTGGCGCTATCTACATGGGCAATGTGTGGCACAATCTACATGGGCACTCTGACAGAGGGATTTCGGTATCTCAAAGCCCCTAACATCACTGTCCATATAGTGTATATGGAAAGTGTCATTAGGGGCTTCTCTTGCAGTAGAATCCCCGGCCAGAGTGTTGCCAATGCTCTGGCCGGGGATTCCTCTCCTAGAATGGACAGTGACGACAGGGGCTACACCTGGAGCAGACTCCCCGGACAAGGTATAGTCGATGCTCTGGCTGGGGATTCCACTCCTAGAGGGAGCCCCAATGGCGCTGTCGAAAGGAAGGGGTAGCGCTATCTATGGGGGGGCGCTAACTTCAGGGGGGAGTGGCACTATCTACAGGGGACACTGTGGCGCTATCTACATGGGCACTGTATGGCACTATCTACATGGGCACTATTGCACTATCTATGTGGGCACTGGCACTTTATATCTGGGCACCGGCACTAGAGGCAGCTAACGGGGCATTATACTGTATGGGGGCAGCTAAGGAAGCTTTATGGGGAATTATGCTGTATGGGGACAGCTAAAGGGACATTATACAGTATGGTGACAGCTAAGGGGGCATTATACTGTATGGGGGCAGCTATGGAGCATAATGCTGTATGGGGCAGCTATGGGGCATTATACTGTATGGGGGCATCTGTGTGGGCATTATACTGTATGGGGCAGCTATGGGCATTATACTGTATGGGGGCAGCTATGGGGGAATTATACTGTATGGGGACAGCTATGGTGGCATTATGCTGTATCGGGCAGCTATAGGGCAGTGGGGAAATTAAACTGTATGGGGGCATCTGTGTAGTCATTATACTGCATGGGGGCATCTATGGGGGCATTATACTGTATGGGGCAGATATGGGGGCATTATACTGTATAGGGCAGCTATGGGGGCATTATACTGTATAGGGACAGCTATGGGGGCATTATACTGAGTGGGGACAGCTATGGGGGCATTATGCTGTATGGGGACAGCTATGGGTCAATATACTGTATGGGGGAAGCTATGGGGAAATTATACTGTATGGCAGCATCTGTGTGGTCAATATACTGTATGGGGGCAGCTAAGTGGGCAATTATACTGTATGGGGCAGCTATGGGTGCATTATACTGTAAAAGGGCAGCTATTGGTGCACTATACTGTATGGGGGCAGCTATAGGGCCATTATACTGTGTAAGGGCAGCTGTGGGGGCATTATACTGTATGGGGGCAGCTATGGGGAAGTATACTCTATGGGGCATTATACTGTATGGGGCAGCTATGGGGCATTATACTGTATGGGGGCATCTGTGTGGGCATTATACTGTATGGGGGCAGCTATGGGGCATTATACTGTATGGGGACAGCTATGGGGGCATTATGCTGTATCAGGCAGCTACGGGGAATTATACAGTATGGGGGAAGCTATGGGGAAATTAAACTGTATTGGGGCATCTGTTTGGGCATTATACTGTATGGTGGCATCTGTGTGGCCATTATACTGTATGGGGGCAGCTATGGTGGCACTATACTGTATGGGGGCAGCTATAGGTCCATTATACAGTATAATGGCAGCTGTGGGGCATTATACTGTATGGGGGCAGCTATGGAGCAGTATACTATATGGGGGCATCTATGGGGGCATTATACTGTATGCGAACAGCTATGGGGGCATAATGCTGTATGTGGCAGCTATGGGCATTATACTGTATGGAGGCATCTGTGTGGGCATTATACTGTATGGGGGCAGCTATGGGGGCATTATACTGTATGGGGCAGCTATGGGGGCATTATACTGTATGGGGACAGCTATGGGGGCATTATGCTGTATCAGGCAGCTATGGGGCATTATACTGTATGGGGGAAGCTATGGGGAAATTAAACTGTATCGGGGCATCTGTTTGGGCATTATACTGTATGGGGCATCTGTGTGGTCATTATACTGTATGGGGGCATTATACTGCATGGGGGCATCTGTGTGGTCAATATACTGTATGGGGCAGCTATGTGGGCATTATACTGTATGGGGACTGCTATGGGGGCATTATGCTTCATGGGGACAGCTATGGGACATTATACTGTATGGGGGAAGCTATGGGAAAATTATACTGTATGGGGGAATCTGTGTGGTCCATATACTGTATGGGGGCAGATAAGGGGGCAATTATACTGTATGGGGCAGCTATGGGGCATTATACTGTATGGGGCAGCTATGGGGCATTATACTGTATGGGGGAAGCTATGGGGAAATGATACTGTATGGGGGCATCTGTGGGGGCATCATACTGTATAGGGGCATCTGTGTGGTCATTATACTGTATCGGGGCAGCTATGGGGATATTGTACTGTATGGGGCAGATATGGGGCATTATGCTATATGGGGGCAGCTATGGGTTATTATACAATATGGGGTCATCTGTGTGGGCATTATACTGTATGGGGGCATCTGTGTGATCAATATACTGTATGGGGGCAGCTAAGGGGGCATTATACTGTATGGCGGCAGCTATAGGGGCATTATACTGTAAAAGGACAGATGTGGGGGCTTTACACTGTATGGGGCAGCTGTGGGGCATTATACAGTATGGGGCAGCTATGGGGCATTATACTGTATAAGGAAATTATATTGTATGGGGGCAGCTGTGGGGGCTTTACACTGTATGGGGGCAGCTGTGGGGCATTATACTGTATGGGGCAGCTATGGGGGCATTACACTGTATGGGGCAGCTATGGGGCATTATGCTATATGGGGCAGCTATGGGGCATTATACTGTATGGGGGCATCTGTGTGGGCATTATACTGTATGGGGCAGCTATGTGGCATTATACTGTATGGAGGCAGCTATGGGGGCATTATACTGTATGGGGACAGCTATGGGGGCATTATGCTGTATCGGGCAGCTATGGGGCATTATACTGTATGGGGGAAGCTATGGGGAAGTTAAACTCTATTGGCGAATCTGTTTGGGCATTATACTATATGGGGGCATCTGTGTGGTCATTATACTGTATCGGGGCAGCTATGGGGGCATTATATTGCATGGGGCAGCTATGGGGGCATTATACTGAATGGGGACCGCTATAGGGGCATTATACTGTATGGGGGAAGCTATGGGGAAATTATACTGTATGGGGGCAGCTATGGAGGCATTATACTGTAAAAGGGCAGCTGTGGGGCTATATACTGTATGGGGGAAGCTATGGGGGCATTATACTGTATGGGGCAGCTATGGGGAATTATGCTATATGGGGCAGCTATGGGTTATTATACAATATGGGGTCATCTGCATGGGAATTATACTGTATGGGGGTATCTCTGTGGGCATCATACTGTATGGGGGCATCTGTGTGATCAATATACTGTATGGAGGCAGCTAAGGGGGCATTATACTGTATGGCGGCAGCTATAAGGGCATTATACTGTAAAAGGACAGCTGTGGTGGCTTTACACTGTATGGGGGCAGCTGTGGGGCATTATACAGTATGGGGCAGCTAAGGGGGCATTATACTGTATAAGGAAATTATATTGTATGGGGGCAGCTGTGGGGGCTTTACACTGTATGGGGGCAGCTGTGGGGCATTATACTGTATGAGGCAGCTATGGGGGCATTATACTGTATGGGGCATTATGCTATATGGGGCAGCTATGGGGCATTATACTGTATGGGGGCATCTGTGTGGGCATTATATAGTATGGGGGAAGCTATGGGGAATTATACTGTATGGAGGCAGCTATGGGGGCATTATACAGTATGGGGACAGCTATGGTGGTGTTATGCTGTATCGGGCAGCTATGGGGCATTTACTGTATGGGGGAAGCTATGGGGAAATTAAACTGTATTGGGGCATCTGTTTGGGCATTATACTTTATGGGGGCATCTGTGTGGTCATTATACTGTATCGGGGAAGCTATGGGGGCATTATACTGCATGGGGCAGCTATGGGGGCATTATACTGAATGGGGACAGCTATAGGGGCATTATGCTGTATGGGGACAGCTATGGGGCATTATACTGTATGGGGGAAGCTATGTGGAAATTATACTGCATGGGGGCATCTGTGCGGTCAATATACTGTATGGGGCAGCTAAGGGGGCAATTATACTGTATGGGGGCAGCTATGGGGGCATTATACTGTAAAAGGGCAGCTGTGGGGCTATATACTGTATGGGGCAGCTATGGGGGCATTATACTGTATGGGGGAAGCTATGGGGGCATTGTACTGTATGGGGGCAGCTATGGGGAATTATGCTATATGGGGCAGCTATGGGTTATTATACATTATGGGTCATCTGCATGGGCATTATACTGTATGGGGGTATCTCTGTGGGCATCATACTGTATGGGGGCATCTGTGTGATCAATATACTGTATGGGGCAGCTAAGGGGGCATTATACTGTATGGCGGCAGCTATAGGGACATTATACTGCAAAAGGGCAGCTGTGGGGGCTTTACATTGTATGGGGCAGCTGTGGGGCATTATACAGTATGGGGCAGCTATGGGGGCATTATACTGTATGGGGAAATGATATTGCATCGGGGTATCTGTGTGGGCATCATACTGTATGGGGGCATCTGTGTGGTCATTATACTGTATGGGGCAGCTATGGGGGCATTATGCTATATGGGGGCAGCTATGGGTTATTATACTATATGGGGGTCATCTGTGTAGGCATTATATTGTATGGGGCAACTGTATTGGCATTATACTGTATGGGGCATTATACTGTACGGTGCAGCTATGGGGTCATTATACTGTGGGGGGGCAGCTATTTGACACTATACTGTATGAGAGGCACTAAGGGGTATTATACTGTATGGGGGGGCTGCTATAGGGGCATTATACTGTGTGCGGGGTTGTATGGGGGCGTTTTACTGTGCGGAGGCACTATGGGAACATGATACTGTACGGGCTGAACCGGGTGTGTATGGGTGGCGATTGGGCACGGGTAGAGGTGTCCCTTTTTATGATACTTTAAAGTTGGGAGATATGTGTTACACATTTTGCATTGGGCCGCAGGAGCTTCAAGTTACGCCTCTTTATAAACCTATGTATTTTTGTGTTTCCATTGGATGTACAGCTGCCATGAAAGTGTATGTACAGTAGTGTTAAAAAAATGGCAGTGAGTTTAAAAAAGCAAATAAAGCACAAAATCATTATAATAACTTTTATTTGCCTCAATGGAAATGCACTGGAAATACTAATAATAATTCCAATTCCAAATCAAAACAATAACATTTATTCAGTTTGTGTTAATCATTTACAGAAAGTAAAGAAAAAGGAATATTAGACTGTTCAAAAAATAAGCAGTGCCAGCATTTTTCTTTAAATAAGTAAAAATTTATAAATTGAAAAAATGATTCAGATTTCACGTTACTGAACTAATATTTAGTGGCATTACCATTGTTTCTGAGAACTGCTTGGTATCTGTGTTACATGGAGTTAACCAACTTCTGGTCCCTCTGAATAGGTATTCAGTCCCAGGAAGATTGGACGACATTCCACAGTTCTTCTGCATTTTTGGGTTTTTACTCATAAACCGCATTTTTGATGTCACCCCACAAGTTCTCTATGGGATTGAGGTCAGGGGATTGGGCTATCCACTCCATTACCTCAATCCCGTTTGTCTGTAACCAAGATGTTGTTCGCTTACTGGTGTGTTTTGGGTCATTGTCGTGTTGAAACACCCATTTCAAGGGAATTTCTTCTTCGGCATAGGGCAACATGATCTCCTCAAGTATTTTGTTATATTCAAACTGATCCAAGATCCCTTGTATGCGATACATAGGCCCAACACCAGGTATGAGAAACATCCCCATATTATGATTTTTGCAGCACCATGCTTTACTGTCTTCACAGTGTACTGTGGCTGGAATTCAGTGCTCGGGGTCGTCTGCGGCCACTCAACCCAAAAAGAACAATTTTGCTTTCATCAGTCCACAAAATGTTTCGCCATTTCTCTTTGGTCTAGTCAATGTGTTCCTTGGCAAATTTTAACCTATTCAGGACATGTCTTGTTTCAACCACGGGACTTTGCCGGAAGTTCTTGCTGGTAACTTGGCTTCACTTAATCGTCTTCTGATTGTAGCAGTGCTCACTGGAAACTTCAGATCTTCTTTGGTCTTCCTGGAGGTGATCATTGGCTGAGCCTTTGCCATTTTAGCTAATATTCGATCCATTCGAACAGTAGTTTCCCGCTTCCTTCCGCGTATTTCAGGTTTTGGTTGCCACTTTAAGGCATTTGAGATCATTTTGAGCAGCCTATAATTTGCTGCCATTCTCTATATGTTTTTCCATCTGGAATCAACTTTTTAATCAAAGTACGTTTTTCATCAGAACAATGTCTGGAACGACACATTTTCCCCAATATTTCCGAAGGAAATTCACTATAACCAACATGTGCAATATTTGCCACCCTCCTACCTTAAATAAGGGCCAACATTGACACCTGTTATTCCACAGAATGAAGGACTTCACCAATAAAACTCCTCACTACTATTATTTTGAACAAGCCCCTTTTAATTAATGATCTAATTACTTACAAGTCAATTATTTGTTATGTAGAAATATCATTTCTACCCCAAAAATGTATTTATCAGGTTAATGATATAGGACTGCTATTTTTTTGAACACTACTGTAAGTGACATGCCTCATATAGTTCTACTTTCATCACTGAGGACATTGTTATACAGTCCCCACAAAAAACACTGGAACATGTAACTTCTAGGAAGACAAGTCAAATATTCCTGGAGAGAGGATAAAATTCCATTCCAAGTTCTTCAGATAATGTGCAGACCATGTTCTTGACTGGAGAATTCCCTCTGGGATTCATCATAAAGGGAAGTTTTCTTTAAACTTTTTCTATGAATTGTCAAAAACTGTCAAGAGTTTTATTAATCAGTCTGAAATAAATTATTCTTTCTCCGTTTACCCAGGAGTTATAATAAGACGGTATTGGTGTGTATCCATTATAATGTCTTCTAGTATCACTGTCTATAATTCAAGAGGAAAGTTGTTTTTTTTAATTGATTTTTTTAATCGTATTTTTAATAAATAAATGTGTTTCTTAGCTCAAATTTTCAAATTCACAGCCCAACTTTTATGGTATTGAGATAAAAAATTGTCACCATATAAGAACATATTGAATAGAGATGAGCGAACTTATCAAAAGTTCGGTTCGGCTAATTCGCCGAATTTCACTAAAAAGTTTGATTCGGACCGAACTAGTTAATGGGCTGTACTAACTCTTTCAGCAACCTTGACAGTACATGCTCGGCACGCGGAAAATAAAATTTTAATGTAATAAAAAAAAAATAATAATAGGTTCATACTTACTTTCCTCCTGTCCGGCCTCCAGCGATGACGTTTCATCCCTTTCGCAGCTGCAGCCAATCACAGGCTGTAGTGGCGGTCACGCACGTCAGGATGACGTCAGTAGGCCGGCCTCCAGGGATGACGTTTCACAGGCTGCAGCGGCGACATGGATTAAACGTCATCGCTGGAGGCCGGACAGGAGAAAAGTAAGTATGAACGTATTATTATTTTTTTTGGCATGTATGTATGTTGGCATGTATGTATGTATGTATGTATGTATGTATGTATGTTGTCATGTATGTATGTATGTGCATGTTTGTATGTATATTTGCATGTATATATTTGCATGTATGTATGTATGTTTGCATGTGTGTATGTTTGCATGTATGTATGTATGTATGTTTGCATGTATGTATGTTGTCATGTAAGTATGTATGTATGTATGTATGTTGTCATGTATGTATGTAGATATGTGCATGTATGTTTGCGTGTATGTATATATGTGCATGTTTGTATGTATATTTGCATGTATATATTTGCATGTATGTATGTTTGCATGTATGTATGTTTGTATGTATGTTTGCATGTATGTATGTTTTCATGTATGTATGTTGTCATGTATGTATGTATGTTGTCATGTATGTATGTATGTATATATGTGCATGTATGTTTGCATGTATGTTGGCATGTATGTATATATGTGCATGTTTGTATGTATATTTGCATGTATATATTTGCATGTATGTATGTATGTTTGCATGTATGTATGTTTGCATGTATGCATGTTTGCATGTATGTTTGCATGTATGTATGTTTGCATGTATGTATGTATGTATGTATGTTGTCATGCATGTATGCATGTATGTATGTATGTATGTATGTTGTCATGTATGTATATATATATATATGCATGTATGTTTTCATGTATGTTGGCATGTATGTATATATGTGCATGTTTGTATATATATTTGCATGTATATATTTGCATGTATGTATGTTTGCATATATGTATGTTTGCATGTATGTATGTTTGCATGTATGCATGTTTTGTTTATATGTATGTATGTTTGCATGTATGTATGTTTGCATGTTTTTATTTTTGCATGTATGTTTGCATGTATGTTTATATATATGTGCATGTATGTAATTATGTTTGCATGTATTTATGTTTGCATGTATATTTGTGCATCTTTGCATGTTTGTTTGTTTGTATGTATGTATGTTTTCATGTGTGTGTATGCATGTATGTATGTATGTATGTATGATAGTTTGCATGTATGTATGTATATATGTGTGTATGTTTGCATGTATGTATATTTGCATGTATATATGTGCATGCTTGTATATATGTATGTATGTATGTTTGTATATATGTATGTATTTATGTTTGCATGTATGTTTGTTTGTATATATGTCTGTATGGCCATGTATGATACTGTCTGCTGGCGCCCTGTATCTAAGTCAACTTCGTGGCAGGCTTCTATACATGGTATAACAGTCAGTATCACACATTAAACTGAATCTAAGCCTACGACATGTTTTATTTTTTTTAATTTTTTTTTACAGGTTTGGTGTTTGGACTACGTCGGTTTCGAGGACTACTTAGATGACGTTTTTTTTTTCTACAATAAAATGGTTAATGAGGGTTGTGTTGGGGGTGCTTTATTTCAATAAAATATTTTATCTATATCTTTGTCTTTTTCTTTTCACATTTTATTACTACCACTTTAGTAATGGCCGCTGTCTGAGTGACAACATCCATTACTAAGGCGAGGCTTAGTGTTAGCCGGTGCAGAGGCTAACACTAACCACCATTATTACCCCAGTACCCGACCATCACAACAGATGGTCGGGTACTGGATCGTACCAAGCTCTTCCCGGCACCCCTGGTGGTGGTGGGTACCGGGGTAATAATGGGTGGTTAGTGCTAGCCTCTGCACCGGCTAACACTAAGTACCGCCTTAATAACGGACGCTGTCAATCAGCCAACTGCCATTATCTAGGCACTAATAAAGTTTAAAAAAAACCACAAAGACAATTCTTTTTTATTGAAATAAGAAATCCCCAACAAAACCCTCGTTAACCATTTTATTAAAATTTGAAAAAACGTAGATCTACGCAGTAGTCCAACGAATCGTAGATGTAGTCCAATCGGTACATCAAAATCTGCAACAACATAAAAAAACAGTTATCAATGTGAACAATAACAATACTTCTACTCACCTACACACATATATACACGCACGCACACACACACACACAAACAACCATACACAGACACACACATATATACACAAACACAACAAGATATACACACACACACATAAACAGACAAACACACACACATATACACGAACTCACACATATACAAACAAAAACACACATATCCAAACACACACATATACACGAACACACACATATACACAAACACACACACACACACACACACACACACATACACAAACACATATACACAGTTATACACAAACAACAAGATATACACAAACACACACACACAAATAGACAAACACACACACATATACACACACATATACACGAACTAACACATATACACAAACACATATACAAACAAAAACACACATACCCAAACACACACATATACACAAACACACACATATACACAAACACACACATATACACAAACACACACATGTACACAAACAGACCCATATATAGACAAACACACACATATACACACAAACACACACAAACATATATACACAAACACACCCATATATACACAAACACACACACACATAAACACACAAACACACACCCATATACACACATATACACAAACACACATATACAAAAACACACACACACACACACAAACATCTACACACACACACAGTTCACAGCAGCACAGAGTATTTCAGGAGATGAGCGTGCGGATCTTGTGAGGGGTGGTGACTTGCCAATCATGTGAAGGTGTTATTGAGGACAGGAGTGGAGGAGAGGTAACAGACTGACCACGTAATGGTAAGAGCAGAGTTCACAGCAGCACAAAATCTGCACGCTCCTCTCTTGAAATACTCTGTGCTGCTGTGAACTCTGCTCTTACCATTACGTAGCTCAGTCTGTTACCTCTCCTCCACTCCTGTCCTCAATAACACCTTCACATGATTGGCAAGTCACCACCCCGCACAAGATCCGCACGTTCATCTCCTGAAATACTCTGTGCTGCTGTGAACTCTGCTCTTACCATTACGTGGTGACTTGCCAATCATGTGAAGGTGTTATTGAGGACAGGAGTGGAGGAGAGGTACAACTGAGCTATGTAATGGTAAGAGCAGAGTTCACAGCAGCACTGAATCTGGACGCTCATCTCTTGAAATACTCTGTGCTGCTGTAAACTCTGCTCTTACCATTACGTAGCTCAGTCTGTCACCTCTCCTCCACTCCTGTCCTCAATAACACCTTCACATGAGTGGCAAGTCACCACCCCGCACAAGATCTGCACGCTCATCTCCTGAAATACTCTGTGCTGCTGAGAACTCTGCTCTTACCATTACGTGGTGACTTGCCAATCATGTGAAGGTGTTATTGAGGACAGGAGTGGAGGAGAGGTACAACTGAGCTACGTAATGGTAAGAGCAGAGTTCACAGCAGCACTGAATCTGCACGCTCATCTCCTGAAATACTCTGTGCTGCCTTAAACTCTATGGACAGGTCAGGATCCTGTTTCTTTTAAATGCTGCACTGTAGCGCAGCCTTATATAGTGGATCGAGCGGGTTCCCCAGCAGCATTTTAAAGAAACAGGATCCTGACCTGTCCACAGAGTTTAAGGCAGCACAGAGTATTTAAGGAGATGAGCACGGCCGGCCACGGGCAGCCGGTCGTTTTTCCGAGCCGTGCTCCCATTATAAAATATATTACCCGTAATGACGGGTGGTTACATGTGTGCACCCGTCATTACGGCAGCGTTGCTAGGCGACGTCAGTAAATAGTCACTTTCCAGGGTGCTGAAAGAGTTAACTGATCGGCAGTAACTGTTTCAGCACCCTGGACAGTGAATTCCGATCACAATATAGAGTAACCTGTAAAAAAAAAAGACGTTCATACTTACCGAGAACTTTCTGCTTCCTCCAGTCCGGTCTCCTGGCCGTTGCCTTGGTGACGCGTCCCTCTCAACATCCGACCCGACCTTCCTGGATGACGATACAGCCCATGTGACCGCTGCAGCCAATCACAGGCTGTACAGGCCTCTGCAGCCAATCACAGGCTGCAGAGGCCTCTGCAGCCAATCACAGGCTGCCGCGTCAGAAAAGAAGGTCGGACTGGAGGAAGAAGAGGGACTCGTCACCAAGACAACGACCGGGTACGTATGAAATGCTTTTTATTTTATTTTTAATCAGCAGCCTCTTTTCTCTATCAGTGATTGATAGAGACAAGTGGCTGCCGACTTGTATAATATTTTTGACCGGGTTCGGTCAAAACGGGTTCGGCCGAACCCGGTGAAGTTCGGATTCGCTGCGAACCAAACTTTTCCGGAAGTTCGGACCGAAACCGGGTTCGGTTGTCCCGGTTCGCTCATCTCTAATATTGAACTACTAAAGTTTATACATCACATTGGATATGCTCCCCGTGGCACATGCCTGGTCTCCTCCCTTGTGCCTAGGTCTTTGGGAGCTTATCACCGAATTTCTAAATTGTATGGCACTGTTATCTGACCACTTTAAAGGGGATAGGATAGACCATCAATACTAGATTGGTGGTGTTCGTACATGCACACGCCGTTCCATTTTAATGCTATCAATGAAGAGGCTGCAGCGCTCGTATGGGTGCAGCAGCCCCTTCAAACAGCTGGAATGCCGAGAGTTGCACCCCACCCATCTTGGATCCCACCGATCTAACATTGATGGCCTATCCTAAGGATAGGTCATCAATTTTAAAATCCTGGAAAACACATTTTTAAGTTGTCACCGTGAGAGTCTGAGGACCGGCTCACCTCTCCTGCCTCCTGTCCTGCCTGCTCCTGCTCCCCGGCTCCACCAACGGACATCTCCCTGTCTTGCACGGATGCTCCCCTACACCAAGGAGTTCTAAGTATCAAGTGCAGCAACAGCTGCATTTAACCCTTTCCCATCTCTCTCTCTGTATTCCCCTAGAGACAACAAGCAGCACTTTACCCCTGTCCTAGCCCTGCACTTTAACCCTCTTTCCCCTACACTAACACACATCCCTAGTTAACCCTTTCTGACCTACCTGCACATCCCCTGGTATATCCCTAGTTAATCCTTGCTGACCTACCTGCATATCCCCTGGTACATCCCTAGTTAACCCTTTCCCACCTGCCTGCACATTACCTGCATATCCCCTGTTCCCATTCTTAATCCTTTACCTGATTATCCCCTGATAACCCTATGTTTAGATAAGTGGGTGGTGGTATAGAATAGTATTGTGATACCTTGTTTATACTTTGTCATGTGTAGTGTCAGTGTATTTAATACATATTAAGTTGCTACGTGTATTGGGATACACTAATACTATACTGTTATTATTTACTGTGTTTGGTGTATTTTATCGAAGTATTATTTACTGTGTGTATTAATAAATATTAACTTTATTTCTACTATACAGTCGTATCAACTTACTTAGTAGCAAAGGAAGTAAAGTTAATAAAGAGAAAGGTAGGGGAAATTAGGCATAACCCTAGTATTCCTAATATAAAGGAAGTAGTAATAGGGGGTGACATAGGCCAGTGAACCCCGCTATTACTCCAGTCCCTTTTTACACTAATCTATGGAATATAGACACATTTATATAACAGCCATTCTCTAGATTTGAACCACAACCATTTGAAGGAATATCATCTGCAGTCAATGTTGCATTTCATAAAGGAGTCTTCCTACCATATAGATTTATAGCACATGAGTATGATATTCCATAAATGTATGTTTGTTGGGAATACATGGTCCGCCCATTATAGTCTTGACCATATGTTGTCTGATAAAGGCCAAATAATGCCCACAGGACCCAAAGGGCCATAGCACTAAAACACGCCCCATGGCTTCTTCATTTTAGTGATCAGTGGGGTCCCAGCAGTCTGACCCCATCATTCATCCATTTATGGTAGATCCAACTAGATGTCATAACTGTAGGAAAACTGTGGGAAAACCCCTTGAAACTTTATGTTCAGCTATAATTTGTATAGTTATTACCTGATTATGTCATGTGCATTAAAGCAACCTTGAAGTTAAGGTTTTCATGCAAGTCTTTCTTTCATGCCTGTCTTGTATATTTATGGGAAAGCTTGGCTTACATTACCAGAGAAATTTATAAAATAATCTTAAATCTAGACGAAAGCAGCTCTGAATTCTTTGAATTTTACTAAACAGATCAGCCTACTTTGATCTTGCATGTCGAAATCAGGTAATGTAAGCGCAGTGCTGGTTCTTAGCCTGTCGGCCTGTGTCATATTCCTCATCGGATCTCTACAGACAAATAGCAGAACACTGAAAAATGTCAAAAAAAATGTTTGATGGATTTTGCAAGATAAAATGACTAGTAGACCCAAAATAAATGCACAGTCCAGTTCTGATGTGGGGGAAAAAAAAATCTGTGAAGCTTTTCCAACCCTTCACCCAACATACCACATCTCTTCCTTCTTATAAGCACCTCTCCGGCTCAAAGATTCACTTCAGCTGATGTTGCTCCAAAATTGTCTTCCCACTAAAACCTGAACAGAAGGGACACCACCATCATAATCTCCCACTAGTATTTTATAACCTGACGACCCCATACCCTTTCTCCACCAACTGACCTCCTGCAAAGACCCCATTGCCCTTGGCTGCTATGACTGGCTGGCAGACAATATTGAATCTTCATCCTACTAACACTGGCCCTGCTCTTCTTCTTCAGGCCTGAATTTCACAGTTTCTGTCTACTCACCAATAGGTAAGGTACTTTTCCACTCCATCTGTACTTTATTTTCTACCGTATCCATTTTCTTTCCTCTCCAAGCCACCACATGAACTTAATAATCCTTACCTCCCTAGCACCCTCAAGGTTTACCCCTATACTACCTCAGCATTCTTCCCAGGTAATGCGTTATTCCACCCATCTTTACTCCCACTCCTGGCCATTCCATCTTCTCACTCTTCTCTATTACCCGAACTAGCTATCACTGTACACCAAATCACACTGTCTTCAGTCTTTCAACTACTATTAAGCAAACTTGCATCCTTCCAAACGATCCTCGACTTCGCTGCTCTGCTTATGCCACTATTTCAATAATATCAGTGTGATAGAATGCCCAAACATGCACCCATGTTGGGGGACAAGCCATTAGAGACCAATATATGGAGAAAGAACAAGCCCTATTGCCTCACTTATCTCTCAACAAATATAAACCTATTGTGCTCAGCAGTATTCTGAGTTGTACAACATTGTTTTTGTTTTTTTTATTTTTTATTACTATTTTTACAGTAAAGCTCCACCTTGATGGTCTGAATGGAGGGCAGATAACTACAGCTTAAGTAGAACCATTTCTTTATCATTACAGATGAATTTTCATAATGAGCGTTGTACAAGCATTGTATTACTTGAGTAATATCAGTATTTACAACCCCAATGTCACCTGTATCAGGTATTTTGCTCCAGTTATCGGGTAGTTTGTTCCAGTTTTTCCCCTGTGAAGGCTCCATCTCTAATTGTTAGTTTTTCCTGATCTCAGCTCCGAATGAGAGGTGGGCACTACCTGCTATGATGTTCTCTTACACTCAGGAGCACTGCACCCTGTCCCCCAGCCCACTATCATGTGCCTGCTTCTAAAAAGTAGACGATTTTGAGTGTTTTAGGTGAGCTCCTCATGTTCTCCTAGCCTCAATAATGTGTACAATCATGTGCTCCTCCATAAGACATGAGATCTGGCAGCCTATACTTACTAGAAGATGATCTGTGCAGCAAGAGAGCCTCCAAGTATTCAATGTAATAATGTGTGTTCAGGTAGTCTCCCTCTCGCCTTCCCTCCTCCCTCTTCTCTCGCGCAGTCTCTCTGCTCTATGTAATATCCCTTAGTAAGGTGCTCCAAGGACTTTCATGCCCCATAGTCCTTGTGGATTTTTTTTTCAGTGAGTGCAAAGATTCTGAGCATTTACAAAAAGTAGAATCACAGTTCCAAGAAAAATCTGTCTTACCAGAAAATGGACATTATATTAGGGGATTATTTAATATTGCTTACTAAATTATTTAATGTGGGTACAAATTGAAGTTTCTTCAAGTAAATTTTGTAGCTCATTTTCATAGGCCCCATCCCTTTTGAGGTCCATTTTGCATAACAATCCTTAAAAAAAAAATGGGAAGGTTGAGCGTTCTGCAACTTTGACTCCAAGAAACCACATGAATAGTGTTTTTCCAGAATGTCTTCCTTGTGGTATGTTTATATCTGTGACTGCCTGCTTCCATCTTGCTGCTAGTTTTCCTCCCTTCCTCTTTTACTATCTTATGTGTATTTCTGGCCCTGTGTACTGTAAGTTAAAGGTTAAAGAGGCTCTGTCACCAGATTTTGCAACCCCTATCTGCTATTGCAGCAGATAGGCGCTGCAATGTAGATTACAGTAACGTTTTTATTTTAAAAAAACGAGCATTTTTGGCCAAGTTATGACCATTTTTGTAGTTATGCAAATGAGGCTTGCAAAAGTCCAAGTGGGTGTGTTTAAAAGTAAAAGTCCAAGCGGGTGTGTATTATGTGCGTACATCGGGGCGTTTTTAATACTTGTACTAGCTGGGCGCTGTGAAGAGAAGTAACATCCTCTTCTCTTCAGAACGCCCAGCTTCTGACAGTGCAGACCTGTGACGTCACTCACAGGTCCTGCATCGTGACGGCCACATTGGCACCAGAGGCTACAGTTGATTCTGCAGCAGCATCAGCGTTTGCAGGTAAGATCTAGTAAAAGAAGTAAACACGCCCAGATGTATTAAAAACGCCCCGATGTACGCACATAATACACACCCACTTGGACTTTTACTTTTAAACACACCCACTTGGACTTTTGCAAGCCTCATTTGCATAACTACAAAAATGGTCATAACTTGGCCAAAAATGCTCGTTTTTTAAAAATAAAAACGTTACTGTAATCTACATTGCAGCGCCTATCTGCTGCAATAGCAGATAGGGGTTGCAAAATCTGGTGACAGAGCCTCTTTAAGGTCAAGGATCCCTCTGGCAGCGGCTTATCTCCCGCCGTAACAGAGGATCGGGCATGTTGAGCACGTTAAGAGAAAATAATCACCATGGGTGCAAGTGTCACCCCTGCCTTAAGGGGAACTTCTGATATTCACCCTAATGTAATAAGTATTAAATCGGTGTTAATAAAACAACAGATAACAGCCCTTCTTGTCTGTGAGATAACGCGTCAGATGATGCTTCAGATAGCATAGAATGAAGTGACTGTGCTCCTTTCTTTCCTTCCTGTAGCAAAACCAAAAGCAACAGTCAATAAATGATAGCAAATAAAAACAAGCAACAACAAAAGAAAATAGGAAGGCAAATGTACAGCAGATGTACATGCAAATGTACTACAACCACTGTGTGCACAGGTGTAACGTGAAACTCTAGGGTCCCAATACAAAATCCTTCACAGAGCCCCCACCTACACGTGATATTTGTAATACTGGTGTCTTCGCATGTAGCAGAGGGGCATTTTACTCCCCTCAGGCATAAGGGCCTTAAGGGACTAAATTGTGATTGTTTCCTCTGCACCCTTAAGCTGGGTTCCCACGAGTCAGATACACTGCCTACAACTACGCAGCATATCCAACCTGGACCCCGCAGTACATTCCGTCCAAAAAAACGCATCACATTGTGGTGCGTTTTTTTGGGTGGAATTTCCACTGCGGAAAGCAGCGATTATAAAAAAAACAACAACAAAACGTTCATACTTACCCCGGCATGGTGACGTGCTCCTTCTTTGATGACACTACAGCCCAAGTGACTGCTGCAGCCCGTGATTGGCTACAGCGGTAACATGGGATGAAACATCAACCCAGGAGGCTAGACTGGAGGAAAAAGCAGGAGCGTGCTGGTTAAGTATGCGGGTAAGTATGAATTTATTTTTTTCTGAGTTACGATGTTTGCGGCAGAATAGCTGCGATTCTACTGCAAAAGTCGCAACACTTGGTCTATCTGTTTTCGGGTTTTGCATCCCCATTGAATTCAATGGGGAAAACCCACAACAGAAAAAGCAACGAAAATGCAGCATACTGATGTAGCCATCTTTATCTTGACTCTTAACACATTAACTATACAGCGGCAAGAAACTTTATCTTGACTTTTTCAATGACTTTTCAATGGCTTTTGTTGTGTGATATCACGCTGCAGAAAGTTACCAGAGTCAAGATAAACTTGGCTACATCTGTAAGTTGACATGCTGCGCATTTAAATTCAGCAATTTGTTAACGTTTTCCCTGCGGTTTTTTTTCCGTATCGTGGACATGAGATTTTTAAAATCTCAATCACTTTGCTGCTACTGTAAATGCTGCGGAATTTCCGCACAGAATTCCGTTGCGGAAATTCCACAGCATTTACGCTATGTGGGAACCCGGCCTTATAACTACACTGGGTGCTGTGTTCTGCTCTTTCAAACATGCAAATATCTGCTGTGTCTGCTGGGTTTATTACCCCTCTACCAGGTATATCCATCAGTCAATCACAATAAAAATCACATTTTCCTCCCCCTCAAGGTTTATGCTGCAAATGTCTATGTAGATTGGACTGCTGACAGTCCATCTTGTGTCTTATTCTACATATCCCATGACAATTCATTACATCTGCCATTCACAAGTACGTCTAATGGATAAATCTCAGACGTAGCCGCAGTTTTCTATTTTCTCTTCTTACATTTATATTGACATAGCTGTGACATAAACTAACATAAAATAAAATATGAGGGTCCTTATATGCAGCGCTGAAAAAATACAACCGGGCAAGAAAAATAAAGTAACCGCTCAGAAAATGTCATCTCAACAATGAGCCATTTATAAGATGTTTTGTGTATTGTGTAGGCACCAGGGCTTACAGTAGAAATCCCAGATGGTCGGCAATGCATATAATATGTTACCACCAATCAAATAGTGAGATATAATGATAAGAGTTTTATACCCAACTACCTAATGATATGAAACACACATCATTCTTAGGTATATACCATAATAGTATTAAAGATATTGATCACAGGACAAATAATATCATAGAAAAAATTATTAGATCACAATTACAATTATTTGACTATTAGCAATTGCAATTTCCAGACACACTTTTTTCTTAAAGGGGTTTTCCAGAATTTGAATATTAGAGACCAAGCTTAGATAGGCTATAAATATTTGATCGGTGGTGGTCCGACCGCAGACACTCACACCGATCTGCTGAATAAAGGCGCTGCATCCCATCATTGCTTACCCAGGCACAGCACCATACATACAGTAGTGGCTGCGCCTGGTACTGCAGTTCGGTCCTTTTTAAGTGAATGGAATTGAGCCACAAACTGGCACTGAACCTGGGTAAATAATGAAGGGGATGCAGAGCCGGATTGAGTGACGTGGCCCCCTTTATTCACCTGATTAGCACGGGATAGGATAAGCCATCAATATTAAAGTCCTAGAAAACCCCTTAATTTTCTTTTTCATACAATGAAATGAAAAAGGGCTTTGTAATATTTGGTTACCTTTATGTGCCTCGTTCTTCCGCAATTTCAATTGAAAAATTCCCTGTAATGTATCGGTATCATACATGTCCATACCTTCCCTGTTGTCGGCTGGAATACGTAGGTTGATATGAACCAACTAACCTTCAGCTGCTAAGGATAACGTGGCCTGTCTGCAGACGACAACAATTTACACTGGGAAGCCAGTTTGGTAGCAGATCGACAATTTTCGGAGACACTCTGACAGGGAAAAAACTGATCATGTTGTGCACGCTGAGGGGCCAGCAATAGAGGGGGACATTCTGTATTTTGGGTCAGCAATTTACGTTTCTGAAAGGAACACAACTTATAATTTATATATTTAGTAGAGGCTTTTGAAAATGTACCCTATAGTTGGATTAACACTTCAACACTTTCTTGCTTGGCACATAGAAGATGTTGGCGAGCACTGGTCATGTGTTCGGATGCCTGATTGTGGCTCTGCACGGGCTCGGTGGAGTCATGAGGAAGTCTTTTTAAGGAAGTGCTGTGGTGCGCCTCGGTAGAGGAAGTGTGAAATGGAGAGTCATGCAGTGTACAGTTGAGCAAGCTGTCAGGTGCGAGGGATAGATATAGCACCGGTATGGCAGTGCAGCTGAAACCGGAGGAAGGTCTGGGGAGAGGAATTGGGTTGGGCCAGCGTTTGGTGCTGCAATGGCAGATCCTGTGGATCCTGCTGGGCGGTGCACACCAGTTACCTTGATCTGAACCGATTGCTGCGAGTGACTTGGTCTCTGTCGTTTCAGAGGCCCTGTGTCAGCCAGGAATGGTTACATACTACTTCCAGAGGGAAAAAGCTCCTGTACTTTTGCAGTCGGAAGCTGTGGATCCCTGCTAGAGAGAGTGACCAGACACTCAGCCAGAGGAAGGCCACAAGGAACCTGTGTAACGTCGGTGCCGTGAGTTGTTCTAAGTTCATTAAAGATTGTAACCGCCATGCCTGGTGCCCACTAAGAGCCTGAAACCACCAAGCCTGTGCCCATTTCTGACTGTAACTGCTAAGTTGTGTACAATTTCCTCGAACCTCCCTGATAAGTGCCATGTTTTAAACATACGCTTTTTGCCCCCAAGTGGAGTAAATTTGTGTTTGGATTGATCCTTGAGCGGGGTACTGAGTCAAGGGCCACACTAAAAACGGAACCTTTTACAGGCAGACCCACTCTAAGACCAAATAAACCAGTGATCTTCCTCATTTACCCTCTTGTATGCCACAATCAATACTGACAGTGATATACAAGAGAAGTTACAGAGTGGGGGTACCTTTATTTTTGCATCACCGGATATCCCTGTGACGCAATCAGTATCCATAGAATTTAAGCATTTATGGGCCGAGAGCCCTGGGTCCATTGATTTATCCCAGGGCTGTCTGACAATATTGCCTGTTGTTATGTCAATTCTAGGTACAGTGCCGGCGTTATGTGGGTTGATACCCTGTCTAGTACCTTCTATTGACCCCTAGACCATGTATTTACACTTACCTGGGGAGAATTAGGCAAGTTTTTTATTTTTTTATTTTGAGTCGTATCAGGGAGGGGTGGAAACCCATGGGAGAGGTAATGTCTAACTCTTGCGGTTTGCTTTCAAGCGGAAATCCACAGTCCCAAAGAAATTTTCTGACATGACATAATTATATCACAATGCTCAATTTACGAAACCAGTCAATTTGAAATTGGAGATTTCCAGTGATGGGAATCTCAAAGCACCAGCAACGTGGTTTGTACATGCTACACAGCTTTGGAAATCTGCTGAGAAATTTGTTACATAGATACAAAGCTTTCAAGTAAAGAATGTAAGTATTGAAAGCACATTCAATAATAATTTGATTGGCATTGGTATCCAATATTTTTACACCCCCCTCCCCCGTTTGCAAATGTAATGTAGTGTAGTGTGGCCATGTGTATTAACCTACCTAGTGCTGTGTTATGGGGAATGCCTTTCTGTTTCTGGTCGCCGTGACGTCACGTGATCTGTACTTTGACAACCCAAATCCTACAGCGTCTACTGTAGAAACAGGATGTCAACCTCTCAGTGCAGGTATATGAGACTCACATCGAGTCTTTATAGACTTGTATTGGGAGCCTGACTTCCAGTCGGTCCCTTCAGCAGACGCTGTTTTTCTATTTCAGAGCTATCAATTACGCCCCCAAAAAATTCTACTGGATAAATAAGGCTCTGTTCACACTTGTAACGTTGCGTCCATATGTAAAGTGTACCCGGGGTACCAGGTGTGAACGTGACTGTGTGTTTGTTTAAATTCCTTCCTTTGCAGGTTCAAGACCAAGCGCGTGTCTGTAATCGTGTGACATAGTAGTAACCTATGTGTGGCCTAAATTTATTTTAATGCTTTGCTGTCACCAAGTGGCCAAACGTAATTACTATTTGATATTGTGTTGTAATGTATTAAGGACCTGTGGTCACATGTCTGGAGCTCTGCAGGTCCTCAAGCAGGAAAAATTCACTGTGCTGCAGTTTGCAGTAATAGTTGTTTGTGTCATGTATATATTGTGGTATTGGTGGCTCACTGTATCTTTTAAATGTGGTGCTGTGAGAAACGGCTTAGACGGCACCTTGGAGTAGATTTTACCTGTCCATTACAGGGTAAGGACGCAAACACCGTTGGAATGCTGCGTGTCTTACACTGGGGCGGTGCATAAGACGGATGTTCCTGCCCAACAGGGTTCAGTATGCGGGCTGTGGGCCTAGTGAGCAGTTGGTACTGGTAAGCAGCAGATGAAGAGAGATTCTGAAGCTGGATGGGTCCATTTAATGGTTGAGTTGCCAGGGAGCCTTTTGAAGTGAGAAAAAATTGCTGATCAGCGCAGGGGCCTCCCCGCATTAGATTGAGGAAGGACCTAAAGATTGCAGAGGACCTACCCCTGGAGGGAGGAGTTAAACTTATTATTACTTATAATGGGATCCGCCTGGTTTCTGTTGAGGTTTCGGTATTTTTGATAGCAAGAATAGCACTGCAGATTACACTACTCTTGCTGTCAAAAACACCAGATACTCCAAAAGAAACCAGAAACTCTGTGAAGAAAGCCTAAGTACAAGATCCTTTCTTTAATCATATGTTTTATTCAGTGTATTGCATTTAGTAGTATAAGAGGAAGCACATTGAATGAGCCCGGGCAGATACATTTGAAATTACCTCATGAAAATGAGAAATATGTAAACAGTTGTCGTGAACAGCTGAAAACATCCATCTGGAAACAGGGAATCTAATAAATGCTTTATAATGCCGTTTTTAATAGTTTTCCAAGAAGCTCCTTTATCAAGGAGAAGTATAATGGAGATTCAGATGCTAGTCCGGGAGGATGATGGATGGTCACAAACACTGATGGAACTTTCCTTTATGTGTTCCAGAGTCAGGGGACAGGTGGTTTATTGATGGGCCCATGCTTATTTTGCACCTTTTATGACTGTCTTGCTGAAAATAACAATGAAGCTGGTTCAAACCATCGACTGAGAGCAGTATTCTAAAAATTGCCATGATAGAAAACAAAAAAAATAAATTCAACTTATGTATAAATAATGGAGAGCTCAAAACACATCAACTTTTTACATGGAGAAATACAGGGCAACACTCAAAGCCCCAATCAGTAGGGCGCATAATTCAATGGGATCAAATTCTCTTTGTTACATTATAATAACTTCTTTGGATGTAAACCTTAATGTGAAAATTAGGGTTATTCAAGAGAACCTATCCCTTGCCCATACATGTGCAGCATTTAGATATCGGTGCCGTTATATTTGGCGCCCAATATTTAAATAACCCCCTGAACTGTCAATGGGACATGTAATTGGCAAGGGGGCGTGTAACATCGCTGTGACACTGTACAATCAGCTACGGACTGTGTCACAGCAAGAGCTGGAGAGAGGATTGTGAGAGCGTGTGTGCGCACGCGCAGCTCCACCGCCACCACGGAACAGTAGAGGAGACTAATGTGAATTCTTCTTCTGTTCCATGGTGGCGGCAGTATCTTCGGCAGCGGCATCGGAGCTATGCTTGCGGGCGCTCCCGCATTCTCTCACTCGCTCTTCAGCTCTTGGCAGCCAAGGACGACAAGACTGTGTGATCTCTCAAGAGAGATCACACAGACTTGTCATCCTTAGCTGCTGAAAACTGAAGAGTGAGGGCAAGCGCACGCATGCTCGTACAGCTCCAAACTGTGCGCGTGCGCACACACGCTCTCCTCTCTCCAGCTCTTGCTGTGATACTACCCGTAGCTGATTGGACAGTGTCACAGTGATAATACATGCCCCCTTGCCTATTACATGCCCCATTGACAGTTCAGGGGGTTATTTAAATATTGGGCGCCAAATATAACGGCACCGATTTCTAAATAACGGATGAGGATAGGAATTTTTTTAAAGCGCCCTAGGGTTTGTGCAGCCCTGCCTATTACATGCTGCACTCAGCTGCACATGTATGGTCAGGTGAAAGATTCTCTTTAAAGGGGTTGTCCTGTCATAAGAAATTGATTACCTATCCTCAGGATAGGCCATCAAGATCTGATCGGTGGGGTCAGACTCCCGGCACCCCTGCTTATTGGCTGTTTTGAGGGAGCCGCGGCGCTCGTGCTCTGCTTTTCCTTAATTCCTTATTGCAGTGCTCGTACTGAGGATCCCCAAGACACTTGGTAGCAGAGGTTCACAGCATTCCAGCCTATTCCCCTTCCTGGCTCCCAGCACATGGGGGACATGCCTTGGTAGCCCCCCAGCTATGTCCCGAGACACGTTCGAACTGGCTCACTAAAGTACCAAGGGATCCCCCGATGGGCACTGGCTGGCAATGATTCAGTAGAAGACAACCCCATTTGAGGGTGACTTTGGAACCAATCACTTGCGACTAGGGTCTATTTCTTATGGGATGATTCACAAATAGCCGATTAGATCTTATTGATGGCATGTCCTTTGGGTGCAATGGTAGCAAGAATGATTATGATGCAATTAATGGTCGAGGTATACATGTTCTGTATAGCTGGAGACTGGCCCTTAGTTTAATCTCTTTTGGTAGGCCCAAGAAACCTGTAATACACTCACCTCGCCGCGGTCCAGCGCCGTCTCCCCTGGTTTTGATTTCCTGATCTTGAACTTAATTTTGTGACCTGTTTTCTTTCCCTGACTACACGATCAGATTATCCCCTGTATCCCATATTCGGCTCTGCGACATCACCGTTACAGAACATGAATTGCCTGAAGATCCTCCTGTCTGTTGCTTCTGTACCATGCATTTGACTCTGATATATTCTGGCAAGCAGAACACTGAACTGTTTGACCCTGCTCTTACCCATAGCAAATGTTTCTCCAACCTCCCATTTATTTGTCTGGTTTCCATTTTCCTGACCTTACCTGGATACTGAACCATCATGCTAGCTAAAGATATCAATGTCCTGGGGCAAGTCTACTACCTTCGACCCTTCGGGAAAAAGAGGGTGCTATAGGTCAATTGTGCTGACAAGTTGGTTCTTTGGGTATCATAGGAACCAGACCGTAATAGAACCCCTTGAATTTCTTACACAACAGAATTGCAATCTATTCGTGTGTCTGCAAAGGTAGCTAGCTGGCTAACAAAAGTCCTGTGTTTATAGCAGCCTCTGCACTGTTTTAAGTAGGTTGTGTGGGAGGGTTGTGATGACAATAATGTTCTAACTAGGCAGCAGCAAAGACAGATCAGTAACACAAGTAATGTTAGCTGGCAGGCATGAAGAGACAGTGACCGGTGACCGGGCTGCAGCTCCAATGATAACAACTTCCTGTTAGCAAATTTGAAAGAATCAGAAATCTGCAGCACAAATGACTGAGCTTCGAAGGGCATGAATTCACAAAAGTGCTGAACATGAGCGTACAAGAGCACTGGAAAGTTTTAACTCTGACCCTGTAAAGGAAATAAAGTGGCCCCGTGGCTTATCATAGGCCACGTAGCATTCATGTGGTCAGTCTCTATGGTAGGTATGTCACTGCATATATTCTGACAACATATATTTAAATTAAAAGTATTACAAAAGAGCCTACAAATTAAATGTGTGCATTGTACATTTAACAAAATTATTGAAAATTAATTACACTTCAAATAACATAAACTCTGTTTTTGAGCCAGTCCTGGGAGACCAAATCAGGAAAAATATCAAACCATGGTATAATATATACATAACATGCATAAAACCACAGTGATTCACGAAAGACCACATGGATATGAAATAATCTTCTATTTCTCAGACATTACAGAAATGTATGTTTGTCTATAGACCTGGGACTGCTCTGTAGAAACAAAACGAAATTCTTGAATGTATGTTACCTTTCATAAATAATTTTCAAGTCTTTCAAGTCTGAAACATGTTCGTGAATCAATCAATAAAGACACTGAATGGGCTTTTTTGAAGCAAGAATGTATCAGCTTTGTGAGAGGTTCCATGAAGCAGGACTTGTAAATAAATACCGGGCTAAAGAAGTATTAACATTTTAGGATTCACAAGTTCGAAGGATTCAGGTTTTTGGGAAAATTGGTATTTGGAGGTTTAACCAATTACAGAACATAGAAGGATCCTTCATTCAAAGTGAGCCTGTCGCACTATACATACTAAATATGTATACATATGAATATGTATACACTGAATAACCCCTTTATTAGGAGCGTTCCTGTATGGAAAAAAGACACGTGACCCCGGAGCGCAGCATAAGATCACGTAAGCAAGTTTTCCGTGGATTAGTCTCAGTGTGAATATACATTAAAAAAAAATTAAAAAAGCCATCTGAGCAACTTTGAATGAGCCATGGTCATCGGTGCTAGACTAGCTGGGGGCCAGTATTTTAAAAACTGCTCAGCAGGGTTTTCTTGTGCAACGGTACGGAAAGTATACCCGGAATTGTGTGATCGAGGAAAAACATCCAGCGAAAGGAGGATGTCGCCCAAAAAGGCGGTGCACCTTCAAAAAAATTACAGCTGAACACAACGCTGGTGCTCACATGGTGTCCGAATTCACAACCTGACATTCCTTAACATGGATGGGCTATGACAGCAGACAGCCATTGTTGTCTATGGGAAACATAAAGGCAAGACTTCAATGGGCAAAACAAGTGCAAAAATTGGACCACTGAAATGGACCACAGTGGAAAAAATCGTCTGGTCAGCTGAATCCAAATTTCTGAGGCACCATGCTGATGGGAGGGTCAGAATTTGTCAGAAGCAGCATGAATCGAAGAACCCTGCCTGTCAGGTGTCAACAGTTCAAGTTGGTGGAGGTAAAGAAATTATGTGGGGAATGTTTTTACTTGGCATACCCTGGGTCATCTGATACCTGTGGATGGACGTTTCCACAGTAGGACTTACCTAAGCATTATGGCCAAGCAACTTGATCCCTTCATGGCAGCTGTTTACCCTATGGAGAAGGACACTTTAGTGACAACTGTGAGAAGCTATCCTGTCTGCATGGGCCAGTTAATTCCTGAAGTCCCACTTCATAGCTGTTGAATGGATAATCATTTAGCACTGTAATCCACCAGCAATATGCACGATTAGTTCAGCTTTGTCCACATACACTGTGTATTATACTGTTGTGCCATTTTGTTTTTTAATCAAAAAATGTTTCCTCCCCAATGGCGTCCTAGGCGGCATCTAACTCTGGCTATCCCTTTTCCCGACCTTGAGCTGGTGCATAGTTTTAAATAAAATTCATTTAAAACATAATAACAACTATTTATACATTCTCAGACAAAAAAAAAAAAAAACGTTACCTCCGAGACAAAGATTTGAGGAAAATTTGCTTTCACCATTAGTGATGTCTTCAAACGCTTCATATGACAGTCTTTCATTCAAACTTTTTCTGTTCGTTTTTTCATTGAAGGCTTCTTAGTTAATCTTAAGAATGAACAATAGTCTATTTATAATCCTTAAGAACTGGCAGAAAAACCATGATACCACTAAATCTAGAAGATGTGAGCAGACTGAGAAGAGTCTATGTCCTGCTTCAAGTTCTACCTTTTCTGTAGAAGACACCGCTGATATATTTATTGCTCTCCGTAAAAACAAAGGCAAAAAAATCTTTAAAACCCTCTACACTAAAGTGCTGTCAGTATTGCCAAAAGCCGTTTCCTTCTGAGGAAGAAAAGGAATGAAAAAGTCTTCTTCCTCTCCTTGTAAAAGGTATTGTGGGCCCATTTATGTCCTGAAAATTTATTTGGTGTTCTCGCTGACGTTGCCAGGTCTTCAGTGTTTTTATTGACTCTGACTAAACACAGACACAATTATATTTTTGCCAGTTTGAAACCTTGTGTGAAGTCAGCAGTTCCCTTTCTCATGTTTATCACAATCAAAAGCCGAAATAAAAAAATAACACTGAAACATTGTCTCTTCCTCGGCGGCCGGACCTTTGCTGTTTCTCTTGGAGTTTAGACAGCATGCGGGAGGTGTCTGGATTACATAAAAAGCTGCTATCTCTAAGGCTTTTATTTTTTAATTAACGTTACATGTGTGCTAAATGTTTTCTTCTAGATAACATCTGAAAGAAAAAATATTCCAAAAACAAATGTGAAATTGCTCATTAATTGAAAACATTTTGTTTTCATTTTTTCAAATATTATTATTGTAATGGCAGGAAGGAGGTGAAGGGAAAGTGAGCCCTAATCTACCCACCGCCCTGTCCCTGCCTACTTGCAACGACCCGCCCTAGGCGACGAGGTACAACTGGGCGGCGGTCCCTACGCTGGCTAAGTGCACAGGAAGACAAACAGGGAACACGCAAGGGAAGGGGCAGTAGCCACGGAACGCCACGAGGAAACGGGGCGGCGAACGAACAGTCAGGACCAGGACGAAGTGAGTACACCCGAGCGGGCACGGAGACAGAAGCAAGCCAGGGCAAGCAAAGCAGGTAAGCAGAACTGCAGCAAGGCAGAAGCACGGCAGAAGCAGGCTGGAGCAAGCAGCAGTGGGGCCAGGAATCCAAAAGAATTACAAGCACTGAGGGAGAGCACAGGGCAGGTAATAAAGGGCAGGGGGCGGAGCTAACTCCGAGAGACCAGGCCGCGATAGGCTCTCCCACTCCTGAGCCTGCCACCCTGGTTGGTGGGAGATGGTGTCAGTCGAACAGGTCTGGCCTCAGGTGTGGATTGATTAATCCCAGGAGTATAGCTAGATGAAGTACCTGGCAGATCCCTAACAGTACTCCCCCTTTTATGAGGGGCCACCGGACCCTTACTAAGGGGACCCGGTTTAGTGGGGAAGAGGAGGTGGAACCTCCTGATCAATACCCCAGCGTGAACATCACGGGCAGGTACCCAAGTCCTCTCCTCCGGCCCGTATCCTCTCCAATGGACCAGGTACTGGAGGGAGCCCTGGACCATCCTACTGTCCATAATCTTGGCCACCTCGAATTCCACCCCCTCAGGGGTGAGAACGGGAACAGGAGGTATCCTCGAGGGGGACCAGGACGGGGAGCAGCGTTTAAGGAGGGAGGCATGGAAGACGTCATGTATGCGAAAGGATGGGGGGAGCTCCAGACGGAAGGATACAGGGTTGAGGACTTCAATGATCTTATAAGGTCCAATAAATCGGGGAGCAAACTTCCTGGACGGGACCTTAAGGCGCAAGTTCCTGGACGACAACCAGACCAAATCCCCGACGACAAACCGGGGGTTAGCAGAACGTCTACTATCCGCCTGAATCTTTTGTGCGCTCTGGGACGCCTCTAGGTTCTTCTGAACCTGGGCCCAGACAGTGCACAGTTCCCGATGAACCTCCTCTACCTCAGGATTATTGGAACAACCAGGGGAGACGGAGGAGAACCTTGGGTTAAACCCGAAATTACAGAAAAATGGGGAGACCCCTGACGAGTTACTGACCCGGTTATTCAGGGAAAATTCAGCAAGGGGAAGGAATGAGACCCAATCGAATTGACAGTCAGAGATGAAACACCTTAAATATTGTTCCAGGGATTGGTTGGTCCTTTCCGTTTGGCCATTAGTTTCGGGATGGAAGGCGGAGGAGAAGGACAGATCAATCTCCAACTTTTTACAAAAAGCTCTCCAAAATAAGGAAACAAATTGTACCCCTCTGTCAGAAACGATATTGACTGGGGCCCCATGGAGACGCAGGATGTGTTTCACAAACAAAGAAGCTAACGTCTTGGCGTTAGGTAGCTTCTTAAGGGGCACAAAGTGGCACATCTTGCTGAAGCGGTCGACTACCACCCACACCACCGACTTGCCCTGAGAAGGAGGCAAATCGGTGATAAAATCCATGGAGATATGGGTCCAAGGTCTCTGGGGAATGGGCAAGGAACGTAGTAGGCCCGCAGGTCGGGACCTAGGGGTTTTGGACCTAGCGCAAACCTCACAAGCGGCGACGTAAGCCCTAACATCTTTAGGCAACCCAGGCCACCAATAGTTTCTGGTAATGAGGTGTTTGGTGCCCAAGATGCCAGGATGACCAGATAGAGCGGAGTCATGGTTTTCCCTGAGTACCCTCAGCCGGTATTGCAGGGGAACAAACAGTTTGTCCCCAGGGACGTTCCCGGGAGCTGCACCCTGATCAGCCGCGATATCAGAAGCTAAATCAGAATCCGTGGCAGAGACGATTATACCAGGGGGTAAAATACAAGCGGGATCCTTCTCGGAAGGAGGATTGGCCATGAAACTACGTGACAGAGCGTCAGCCTTAATATTCTTGGACCCAGCCCTATAGGTAACCAAGAAATTAAATCTGGTAAAGAATAGTGCCCACCGAGCTTGTCTAGGATTAAGCCTCCGGGCCGATTCTAGGAAAACCAGATTCTTGTGATCCGTAAGGACCGTTACCTGGTGTCTGGCCCCCTCCAGGAAGTGCCGCCACTCCTCAAAAGCCCATTTAATGGCTAGAAGTTCGCGGTTGCCAATATCATAGTTACTCTCCGTGGGCGAAAACTTCCTAGAGAAGTAAGCACAGGGGCGGAGATGGGTGAGGGAGCTGGTACCCTGGGACAAGACGGCCCCCACTCCCACCTCGGAAGCGTCAACCTCCACAATAAATGGCTCCTCTTGGTTGGGCTGAATCAGCACGGGGGCCGAGATAAAGCACTTCTTGAGAGTCTCAAAGGCCTGGACGGCCTCAGGGGGCCAATGGAGGACATCGGCACCCTTGCGGGTAAGGTCCGTAAGAGGCTTAGCGACGACCGAGAAGTTGGCAATAAATCTCCTGTAATAGTTGGCGAACCCTAAAAAACACTGTAACGCCTTAAGGGAGGCAGGTTGGACCCATTCCGCCACAGCTTGAACCTTGGCAGGGTCCATGCGGAATTCATGAGGAGTGAGGATTTGCCCTAAAAATGGTATCTCCTGTACCCCAAAGACACATTTTTCAGTCTTAGCAAACAGATTATTCTCCCGAAGGACCTGGAGCACCTTCCTGACATGCTCCACGTGGGAGGACCAGTCCTTGGAAAACACCAGTATGTCATCAAGGTACACAACAAGAAAATTACCCAGGTACTCTCTCAGGATTTCATTAATAAAATTCTGGAAGACAGCAGGGGCATTACACAACCCAAAGGGCATGACCAGGTATTCGAAATGACCCTCGGGTGTGTTGAACGCAGTTTTCCACTCATCCCCCTCTTTGATGCGGATAAGGTTATATGCCCCCCGTAGATCGAACTTAGAAAACCATTGGGCTCCCTGAACCTGATTAAAAAGATCCGGAATCAAAGGAAGTGGGTACTGGTTCCTTACGGTGACCTTATTCAGGTTACGATAATCAATGCACGGCCTAAGACCACCATCCTTCTTCCCCACGAAGAAGAAGCCAGCACCTACAGGAGAAGTCGAGGGGCGAATGAAACCCTTGGCCAGGCATTCTTGGATATACACCCTCATCGCTTCACGTTCAGGACATGAAAGATTAAATATCCTACCCTTAGGAAGCTTGGCACCAGGCACCAAATCGATAGCGCAATCGTAATCTCTATGGGGGGGCAACACCTCGGAGGCCTCCTTCGAAAACACATCGGCGAAGTCCTGAACAAACTCAGGAAGCGTGTTTACCTCCTCCCGGGGAGAAATAGAGTTAACAGAAAGACATGACATAAGACATTCATTACCCCATTTGGTGAGATCCCCAGTATTCCAATCAAATGTGGGATTATGCAACTGCAACCAGGGAAGGCCTAAAACCAGATCAGACGATAATCCCTGCATCACCAGTACAGAGCACTGCTCCAAATGCATGGAGCCAACCAGGAGTTCAAAAACAGGAGTATGCTGAGTAAAATAACCATTAGCAAGGGGGGTTGAGTCGATTCCTACTACAGGGATAGGATAAGGTAAATCAATACAAGGCATCTTTAGAGACATAGCAAATTCCACAGACATGATATTAGCAGATGAGCCAGAATCCACGAAAGCACTGCCCGTGGCAGACCGGCCAGCAAACGAGACCTGAAAGGGAAGCAAAATTTTATTGCGTTTCACATTAACGGGAAATACCTGTGCGCCCAAGTGACCTCCCCGATGATCACTTAGGCGCGGAAGTTTTCCGGCTTCTTATTCTTGCGCCTGGGACAGGTGTTCAGTAGATGCTTGTCGTCCCCACAGTAGAAGCAGAGACCATTCATTCTGCGAAACTCCCTACGTTGTCGAGGGGACATGGAGGCCCCGAGTTGCATAGGTACCTCCGAGTCCTCCGTGGAGGGGCGAGGAGACGGGACCTCGGGGGGAATCGCAGAAAAGTCAGAGGGGAGCACACTGAAGCGTTCTAGCTGACGTTCCCTGAGACGTCGGTCAAGTCGTACTGCTAGGGCCATAACCTGGTCAAGGGAGTCAGGCGAGGGGTAGCTAACCAGCAGATCCTTCAGGGCGTCAGATAATCCTAACCTAAACTGGCACCTTAGGGCCGGATCGTTCCACTGAGAAGCTACGCACCACTTCCTAAAATCAGAACAGTATTCCTCAACCGGTCTCCTACCCTGACGTAAGGTCACCAGCTGACTCTCGGCTAAAGCAGTCCTGTCAGTCTCGTCGTAAATGAGTCCGAGGGCAGAGAAAAAACGATCCACAGAGGAAAGTTCAGGGGCGTCAGGAGCCAAGGAGAAGGCCCACTCTTGGGGCCCTTCCTGGAGTCGGGATATGATGATACCCACCCGCTGGTTCTCGGAACCTGAGGAGTGGGGCTTTAGGCGGAAATACAGTCTGCAACTCTCCCGGAAGGAGAGAAACGTCTTACGGTCCCCTGAAAACCGGTCAGGTAACTTGAGGTCGGGTTCTAGAGGTGAGGTGAGGGGTACTACTAAAGCAGCGTCACCCTGATTGACCCTTTGGGCCAGGGCCTGGACCTGTAGGGAGAGGCCCCGCATCTGCTGGGTCAGGGTCTCAAGGGGGTCCATGATAGCGTCAGCGTAGGAGAAATGGTAGACTAGGTAAGGGCTTGTAATTATGTAATGGCAGGAAGGAGGTGAAGGGAAAGTGAGCCCTAATCTACCCACCGCCCTGTCCCTGCCTACTTGCAACGACCCGCCCTAGGCGACGAGGTACAACTGGGCGGCGGTCCCTACGCTGGCTAAGTGCACAGGAAGACAAACAGGGAACACGCAAGGGAAGGGGCAGTAGCCACGGAACGCCACGAGGAAACGGGGCGGCGAACGAACAGTCAGGACCAGGACGAAGTGAGTACACCCGAGCGGGCACGGAGACAGAAGCAAGCCAGGGCAAGCAAAGCAGGTAAGCAGAACTGCAGCAAGGCAGAAGCACGGCAGAAGCAGGCTGGAGCAAGCAGCAGTGGGGCCAGGAATCCAAAAGAATTACAAGCACTGAGGGAGAGCACAGGGCAGGTAATAAAGGGCAGGGGGCGGAGCTAACTCCGAGAGACCAGGCCGCGATAGGCTCTCCCACTCCTGAGCCTGCCACCCTGGTTGGTGGGAGATGGTGTCAGTCGAACAGGTCTGGCCTCAGGTGTGGATTGATTAATCCCAGGAGTATAGCTAGATGAAGTACCTGGCAGATCCCTAACAATTATTTTACTTTTCTTGGACTTAAGTCATAACTACAAAATAAAAGGAGAAAAAGGATAAAAAAAATATAATAATAGAGAAGTAAAATATCTATGTGTGCCCTACTTTTAATAAAAAAAAGGTAACAATTTTTTATATTTATTTTTACCATCAGTAACCTACTCTTGTTAAAGTGACACATATCAAAAGACGTCATCGGTGGGGCCTGTGCCCGTGACCCCCACTGATCGCTGGAACAAAAGGGAAGTGGTGCCCTTCTGAGCACCTGACTTAAAGAGCTTCGAATCTCCAAGTCTTTAACCAAAATCTCTCATAAGGTGAAAAGGCACTGAAATGTACATTCAAAAATCTCTGAGTCAAAAAACAAAGGGACACGTTGCGCTGAGGAGCTCTGCACTTTCTTCGCTCTAACAATACATTGGAGTCACAGGTCACAGCCCCCAAATGAGAACATCTTCTGATGTGTCTCAGTGACATGTCAGAAGATGATAAAAGATGAACATGATCACTTCAGTGTATACAGATAAGCTCCTGATATGATGGTGTTTCCAAAATGTTTTCATTAGTTAATATTTGATCCTTTGTGCACGTTTTGTTTTGTTATTGTAAAAGGTTTGCCAGACACAGGTTCTGTGTCGACGCCTGGGGTTAATCAGCCTTCATCAGCTCCAAGGTCTGCTAGAGTGACGCGATCTGTTACCACTCAGGCTGGCAGGCTGAGGAGAGGGAGAACCTATCACAGCCTGGCCTGACGGTTCTAGCTCCCGCCCTTGGTCTATTTATACCCTCACTTGCAGCATGTTCCTTGCCTGTGATTGTCTGGTTTCCTGGCTCTGCGATTCCTGCTATTTACCTGATTGACCGCTGTTACTTATTGACCCTGGCTTGACTGACTATTCTCCTGCTCTGATTTTCCTACTACGTACTCTCCTGGTTTGACTCGGCTCGTTCACCACTGCCTGTTGCTCACGGTGTTTCCGTGGGCAACTGCCCCTACTTCCCCCTTTGCTTCTGTGTGCCCTTGTCTTGTGTTGTCTGTCTTGCACTTATTGAGCATAGGGATCGTCGCCCAGTTGTACACCGTCATTTAGGACGGGCCGTGCAAGTAGGCAGGGACTGAGTTGCGGGTAGATTAGGGCTCACCTGTCCGTCTCCCTACCCCGATTCATTACATAATCACAGGCCCCTTACCTTTTCTTACCCTGGTCCCTGACTCTACTATGAACCCCCTTGAGGCCCTAGCTCAGCAAATGCAGGGTCTCTCCCTACAGGTCCAAGACCTGGCTCAGAGGTTCAACCAGCGTGATGCTACCCAGGTAGTGCCCTTCACCTCACCTCTTGAACCCCACCTCAAGTTGCCTGACCGGTTGTCAGGGGACCGGAAGACTTTTTTCTCTTTTCGGGAGAGTTGTAGACTCTATTTCCGATTAAGACCCCACTCCTCAGGTTCTGAAAGCCAGAAAGTGGGTATAATTAGGTCCCGGCTCCAGGACGGCACCCAGGAATGGGCCTTCTCCTTGGCTCCTGACGCCCCTGAACTTTCTTCTGTTGACCTTTTTTTTTCTGCTCTCGGGCTCATCTATGACGAGACTGACAAGACTGCCTTTGCCGAGAGTCTGCTAGTGACCTTACATCAGGGTAAGAGACCCGTTGAGGAGTACTGTTCTGACTTTAGGAAGTGGTGTTTAGCTTCTCGGTGGAATGACCCTACCTTGAGGTGCCAGTTTAGATTGGGTCTGTCGAACGCCCTGAAAGACCTGTTAGTTAGCTATCCCACTTCAGACACTCTAGATCAGGCTATGGCTTTAGCGATACGTCTTGACCGACGTCTCAGGGAACGACGACTTGAACGTTCTGGTGCCTTCACCTCTGGCTCCCCTATGATGGCTCCAGAGGTTCCGTTGCTTCGTTCTTCCACTGAGAACTCGGATGAACAGATGCAACTCGGGGCCTCCGTGTCTCCCCAACAACGTAGAGATTTCCGCAGGAAGAATGGTCTCTGCTTCTACTGTGGGGATGACAAGCATCAATTGAACTCCTGTCCCAGGCGCAAGAATAAGCAGCCGGAAAACTTCCGCGCCTAAGTGACCATCGGGGAGGTTGCTTGGGCGCACATGTATTTCCAGTAAAAATGAAGCCTAATAAAATCTTGCTTCCCTTTCAGGTCTCTTTTGATATAAGGTCTGCCACTGGCAGTGCCTTCGTGGATTCAGGGTCTGCTGCTAATATTATGTCTGTGGAATTTGCTATGTCTCTAGCTATGCCATTAATTGATTTGCCTAAACCTGTCCCGGTAGAGGGTATTGACTCCACTCTGCTTGCTAATGGTTATTTTAAGCAGCATACCCCTGTTTTTGAACTCATTGTTGGCTCCATTCATTTGGAGCAGTGTTCCGTGTTAGTGATGCAGGGGTTATCGTCCGATTTGATTTTAGGCCTTCCTTGGTTGCAGACGCATAATCCCACTTTTAACTGGAATACTGGTGATCTTACTAAATGGGGTAATGAATGTATGACGTCATGTTTTTCCATTAATTTGGTTTCTCTCGTTGAGCAGGTGAACACTCTACCTGAGTTTATTCAGGACTTCGCTGATGTCTTTTCTAAAAGGGCCTCCGAAGAGTTACCTCCTCATAGAGAGTACGAATGCGCAATCGATTTGGTACCAGGAGCTAAGCTCCCTAAAGGTAGGATATTTAATCTCTCTTGTCCTGAACGTGAAGCCATGAGAGAATATATCCAGGAAAGCCTGGCCAAGGGTTACATTCGCTCCTCTACTTCTCCGGTGGGTGCTGGCTTCTTCTTCGTGGGGAAGAAGGATGGTGGTCTTAGGCCATGCATCCATTACCGAAATGTAAATAAGATCACTGTAAGGAACCAATATCCCCTTGCTTTGATTCCTGATCTCTTAAATCAGGTTCAGGGGGCCCAATGGTTCTCTAAGTTTGATCTTCGGGGGGCTTATAACCTTATCCGGATCAGAGAGGGGGATGAGTGGAAGACTGCTTTTAATACACCCGAAGGTCATTTTGAATATCTCGTCATGCCCTTTGGGTTGTGTAATGCTCCCGCGGTCTTCTAGAATTTCATAAATGAGATTTTAAGAGACTATCTGGGGGTATTTCTTGTAGTGTACCTTGATGATAAATTGTGTTTTCCAAGGACTGGTTCTCCCACATTGAGCATGTCAAGAAGGTGCTCCAGGCCCTTTGGAAAAACAAACTCTTTGCAAAAACTGAAAAATGCGTGTTTGGGGTGCAGGAGATACCATTTTTGGGTCAAATCCTCACTCCTCATGAATTCCACATGGACCCCGCCAAGGTTCAGGCTGTGGCTGAATGGGTCCACCCTGCCTCCCTGAAGGCCTTACAGTGTTTCCTGGGGTTTGCTAATTATTACAGGAGATTTATTGCTAACTTCTCGGTCATCGCTAAGCCTCTTACGGACCTCACTCGTAAAGGTGCTGATCTCCTCCACTGGCCTCCGGAGGCGGTCCAGGCTTTTGAAATCCTTATGAGGTGCTTTGTCTCTGCCCCAGTGCTGATTAAGCCTAACCAAATGGAGCCATTCATCGTGGAGGTTGACGCCTCCGAATTGGGAGAGGGTGCTATCTTGTCCCAGGGTACTAGGTCTCTCACCCATCTCCGTCCCTGTGCCTACTTCTCCAGGAAGTACTCCTCCACTGAGAGAAACTATGACGTTGGCAACTGCGAACTCTTAGCCATTAAATGGGCATTTGAAGAGTGGCACCACTTCCAGGAGGGGGCTAGGCACCAGGTAACGGTCCTTACTGACCACAAGAATCTGGTTTTCCTAAAATCTGCCCAGAGGCTAAACCCGAGACAAGCTCGATGGGTGTTGTTTTTTACGAGATTCAACTTTGTGGTTACCTATAGGGCTGGGTCAAAAAATATTAAAGCTGATGCTCTGTCGCGTAGCTTCATGGCCAGCCCTCCTTCTGAGGAGGATCCCGCTTGTATTTTTCCCCCAGGTATAATCATATCCTCTGTGGATTCAGACTTAGTCTCCGAAATTGCGTTTGATCAAGGTCCTGCTCCCGAGAACCTTCCTGAGAACAAGCTGTTTGTTCCCCTGCAATTCTGGCTAAGGTTGCTCAGGGAGAATCATGACTCCGCACTATCTGGCCATCCAGGCATCCTGGGTACCAAGCACCTCATTTCTAGAACCTATTGGTGGCCTGGGTTGCTTAAAGACGTTAAGGCCTACGTTGCCGCTTGTGAAATTTGTGCTAGGTCCAAGACTCCCAGGTCCCGACCTGCGGGCTTACTATGTTCTTTGCTTATTCCCCAGAGACCTTGGACCCATACCTCCATGGATTTTATCACCGATCTGCCTCCATCCCAAGGCAAGTCAGTGGTGTGGGTTGTAGTAGACCGCTTCAGCAAGATGTCCCACTTTGTACCCCTCAAGAAACTACCCAATGCCAAGACGTTAGCTACCTTGTTTGTCAAACACATTCTGCTTCTCCATGGGGTTCCGGTCAATATTGTTTCTGACAGAAGGGTACAATTTGTTTCATTATTTTGGAGAGCTTTCTGTAAGAAGCTGGAGATTGATCCGTCCTTTTCCTCGGCCTCCCATCCTGAAACTAATGGCCAAACCGAGAGGACTAATCAGTCTCTAGAACAATACTTAACCCCTTCGCGCTCAGGTCAGTAATAGTACGTCCTGCTAAGTAGAACGTTCGCGCTCAGGTCAGTACTATTACTGACCTGAGTAAACACGGCGCCATTTAATCCCGGCGCATGTCTGAGCTGCGATACCTGCTGTTTCCGACAGCAGGCTATCACAGCTTAGTGTGCAGGGACCGATCGCGGTGGTCCCCGCCGATTAACCCCTTAGAAGCCGCGTTCAATAGCGAACGCGGCTTCTTAGGGGTTAAGCTGCCATCGCCGGCCTGCTACACGATAGCGGGCCGTGATGGCTACTATGGCAACCAGAATCCTAACAATGGACTCTGGCTACGCCATCGACGGAAGCCTAGTGGGTCCCGACAAAATCAGGACCCACTATGCTTGCTGTCAGCGAACAGCTGACAGCTCTAATACACTGCACTACGCATGTAGTGCAGTGTATTAGAATAGCGATCAGAGCCTCCTGCCCTCATGTCCCCTAGTGGGACAAAGTAAAAAAAGTGTAAAAAAGTAAAAAAAAGTTGTGTAAAAATAAGAAAATAAAAGATTTAAAAGTAATAAAAGTAAAAGTCCCCCTTTTTCACTTATCAGTTCTTTATTATTAATAAAAATATATAAATAAACAAATAAACTATACATAATTGGTATCGCCGCGTCCGTAACGGCCTGAACTACAAAACGATGTCGTTATTTATCCCGCGCGGTGAACGCCGTAAGAGAAAATAATAATAAACCGTACCACAATCACAATTGTTTGGTCACTTCACCTCCCAAAAAATGGAATAAAAAGAGATCAAAAAGTCGCATGTACCTAAAAATGGTACTGATCGAAACTACAGTTCGTTACGCAAAAAATAAGTCCTCGCACGACTTTCCTGATGGAAAAATAAAACAGTTATGGCTCTTAGAATAAGGCAACACAAAAAAATATATATATTTTACAAAATGTATTTTATTGTGCAAACGCCATAAGACATAAAAAAACCTATAAACATCTGGTATCGCCGTAATCGTATCGCCCCGCAGAATAAAGTGAATATGTCATTTATAGCGCACGGTGAACGCTGTAAAAAAAATTGAATAAAAAACAATAGTAAAATTGCTGTTTTTTTTAGTCACCACGCCACCTAAAATTAGAATAAAAACTGATCAAAAAGTCGCATGCACCCCAAGAAAACTACAATGGATTCCTCAAGGTCTCTAGTTTCCAAAAAGGGGTCACTTTTGGGGGGTTTCCACTGTTTTAGCACCACAAGACCTCTTCAAACTGGACATGGTGCCTAATAAATTAAATTAAATTAATTAAATGTCACCTCTACTTTGCTCTAAATTCCTGTGAAACACCTAAAGGGTTAATAAACTTTCTAAATGCTGTTGTGAATACTTTGAGGGGTCTAGTTTCTGAAATGGAGTGTTTGATAAGGGTGTCTAATATATGGGCCCCTCAAAGCAACTTCAGAACTGAGCTGGAAACTAAAAAATAAAATAAAAATGAGGCAATACTTCGCTTCTTACATTATACTGATAATGAGCCGTGCCCACCCCGAGATGACCCCAGTTTTGACCGTTTGTATAAACGGAGACCCCTATTAGACCATTTTAGTGCCCGGTTTTCCCAGCATTCACCCCCGACAAGTGTATTTCTATAGATGAATCCCTGGTACATTTGAAAGGGAGGCTTCAATTCCGCGAGTACCTGCCGGGTAAGAGGGCAAGGTATGCCGTGAAGATGTATAAGCTGTGCGAGAGTGCATCCGCGTATACCTACAAATTTAGGATATATGAAGGGAAGGACACCAGTACTCAGCCCCCAGAATGCCCCCCCCTTACTGGGAGTTAATACAAAAATAGTGTGGGATTTGGTGCACCCACTGCTGGACCAGGGTTACCACCTCTACCTGGATAATTTTTATACCAGCGTCCCACTCTTCAACTGCCTCGCTTCCAGAAGTCCTGTGGCATGCGGCACTGCTAGAAGAAACCTGAGAGGCCTCCCTACGACTCTGCTTGGGCAAACACTCAGAAGGGGTGAGAGCAGGGCACAATCTAGCAGCAACATATTGTGTGTCAAGTACAAGACCAGGGAGATGCCACACCAGTACCCATGTACCTGTACGAGGTACCAGTACAGGGACCCCCAAACTAGACTGCATCCTGGACTACAATAGGTACATGGGAGGGGTGGACTTGTCAGATCAAGTCCTGAAGCCTTACAGTACTTCTGGAAGCGGGGCCACAGGCATCGTACCAGGGCAACACTTTTTAGGAGAAGTTCCCCAAACTGGCAAGAAGGGAAAAAGTCAAAAGAGGTGCAGAGTCTGCTATAAGAGGGGGATAAGGAAGGACACAATATATCAATGTGACGCGTGTCCCGAAAAACCAGAGCTCTGTATGAAAGAGTGTTTTCAAATTTATCATCCATCCCTTTATTTTTAATTTACCCCAGTTTTACTCGCTCTGATCCACTTCGCACAGCTTACCCCTCCTCATCTTTCCCCTCTGAGCCCTGCTGTGTGCCCAGGCAGCTGATAACAGCCACATGTAGGGTATTGCCGTACCCGGGAGAGCCAACATTACAGTTTATGAGGTGTATATCTCCGGTGGCACATGCTGGGCACAATATATCGGACACTGAATTGGCATATATGTATAGAAAATTGCAAATTTCGCTCTGCACCAACTGCTGCACATTATCTTTTACACAATACCTGTGGGGTCAAAATGCTCACTACACCTCTAGATTAATTCCTTAAGGGGTGTCGTTTTTAAAACGGGGTCACTTCTCGGGGGTTTCAACTGTACTGATACCTCAGGGGCTTCTGCACACACGACTTAGCACCAGAAAATTCCCAGTAGGCCACATGGTGGTCCTTTCCTTCTGAGCCCTCCCATGGGCCCAAACGGCAGTTTATCACCACAAATAGGGTATTGCCACACTCAGGACAAATTGGGCAACAAAATGCGGTATTTTATTCCTTGTGAAAATAAGAAATTTTGAGCCAAAACGACCTCTTATTGGAAAAAAAATTTTTTTTTTTAATTCACAGCCCAATTCAAATAAATTCTGTGAAAAAACTGTGGGGTCTAAATGGTCACAACACCCATAAATAAATTCTTTGAGGGGTGTAGTTTCCAAAATGGGGTGACTTCTGGTGGGTTTCCATTGCTTTGATACCTTTGGGGCTCTGCAAATGCGACATGGCACCCGAAAAGCAATCCAGCAAAATCTGGGCTCCAAAGAACACATAGCGCTCCTTTCCTTCTGAGGCCTCCCATGGGCCCAAACGGCAGTTTATCACCACAAATGGGGTATTGCCGCACTCAGGACAAATTTGGCAACAAAATGGGGTATTTTATTCGTTGTGAAAATAAGACATTTTGAGCCAAAACTACATCTTATTGGAAAAAAGTTGTTTTTTTTAAATTCACAGCCCAATTCAAATAAGTTCTGTGAAAAAACTGTGGGGTCTAAATGGTCACAACACCCATAAATAAATTCCTTGAGGGGTTTTGTTTCCAAAATGGGGTCACTTTTGGTGGGTTTCCATTGCTTTGATACCTCTGAGGCTCTGCAAATGCGACATGGCACCCAAAAACCAATCCAGCAAAACTGGACTCCAACAAACACATAGCGCTCCTTTCCTTCTGAGGCCTCCCATGGGCCCAAACAGCAGTTTATCACCACAAATGGGGTATTGCCGCACTCAGGACAAATTGGGCAACAAAATGGGGCATTTTGTTCCCTGTGAAAATAAGAAATTCTGATCAAAAATGACATCTTATTGGAAAAATTGTCATTCTTTTAATTTCACAGCCCAATTCAAATACGCGCTGTGAAAAAACTACGGGGTCAAAATGGTAACAATAACCATAAATTAATTCCTTGAGGGGTGCAGTTTTCAAAATGGGGTCTGTTTTGGGGGATTCCTACTGTTTTGGCACCCCAACACCTCTCCAAACCTGGCATGCTGCCTAAAATATATGCTAATAAAAAAGCACCACCAAAATGCACTAGGTGCTTCTTTGCTTCTGGGGCTTGTGTTTTAGTCCACGAGCGCACTAGAGCCACATGTGGGACATTTCTAAAAACTGAAGAATCTGGACAATACATATTTAGTAGTGTTTCTCTGGTAAAACCTTCTTTGTTACAGAAAAAAAATAGAATAAAATTGAAATTCAGAAAGAAAAATGAAATTTGCAAATTTCCACTCCACTTTGCTTTAATTCCTGTGAAATGCCTAAAGGGTTAAAAAACGTTCTAAATGCTGTTTTGAATACTTTGAGGGGTCTAGTTTTTAAAATGGGGTGCTTTATGGGGGTTTCTAATACATAGGCCCCTCAAAGCCACTTCAGAACTGAACAGGTACTTTAAAAAAAAGGCTTTTGAAATTTTCTTAAAAATATGAGAAATTGCTGTTTATGTTCTAAGCCTTGTAACGTCCAAGAAAAATAAAATAATGTTCAAAAAACGATGCCAATCTAAAGTAGACATATGGGAAATGTGAACTAGTGACTAATTTGGGTGGTATAACCGTCTGTTTTTCAAGCAGATGCATTTAAATTCTGAAAAATGCTATTTTTTCTAAATTTTCTCTAAATTTTGCAATTTTTCTCAAATAAAGACTGAATATATCGACCAAATTTTACCAAGAACATGAAGCCCAAAGTGTCACGAGAAAACAATCTCGGAATCGCTTGGATAGGTTTAAGCATTCCGACGTTATTACCACATAAAGTGAAATATGTCAGATTTGAAAAATGGGCTCTGAGCCTTAAGGCCCAAACTAGGCTGCGTCCTTAAGGGGTTAAAGAGGCTCTGTCACCAGATTTTGCAACCCCTATCTGCTATTGCAGCAGATAGGCGCTGCAATGTAGATTACAGTAACGTTTTTATTTTTAAAAAACGAGCATTTTTGGCCAAGTTATGACCATTTTTGTAGTTATGCAAATGAGGCTTGCAAAAATCCAAGTGGGTGTGTTTAAAAGTAAAAGTCCAAGTGGGCGTGTATTATGTGCGTACATCGGGGCGTTTTTAATACTTTTACTAGCTGGGCGCTGTGAAGAGAAGTAACATCCCCGATGTACGCACATAATACACGCCCACTTGGACTTTTACTTTTAAACACACCCACTTGGATTTTTGCAAGCCTCATTTGCATAACTACAAAAATGGTCATAACTTGGCCAAAAATGCTCGTTTTTTAAAAATAAAAACGTTACTGTAATCTACATTGCAGCGCCTATCTGCTGCAATAGCAGATAGGGGTTGCAAAATCTGGTGACAGAGCCTCTTTAAGGTGTTTTATCTCAGACTGTCAAAATGATTGGGTCTCCTTCATTCCCCTCGCCTAATTTTTCTATAATAACCGGGTCAGTAACTCGGGGATCTCCCCCTTCTTCTGTAATTTGGGGTTTAATCCACGGTTCTCCTTCATTTCACCTGGTGGTTCCAACAATCCCGAGGTAGATGTCGTTCATCGGGGACTGTGCACAGTCTGGGCCCAGGTTCAGAAGAACCTTGAGGTTTTCCTTAGCATCCAAAAGACTCAGGCAGATAAAAGATGTTCTGCTAACCCCCTGTTTGTGGTCGGGGATCTGGTGTGGCTGTCTTCTAAAAATTTGCAACTTAAGGTTCCATCCAAGAAATTTGCTCCCCGGTATATAGGGCCATACAAAATTATTGAGGTCCTCAACCCTGTCTCCTTCTGGCTGTAGTTACCCCCATCTTTTCAGATACACAACGTGTTCCATGCCTCCCTCTTGAAAAGCTGCTCCCCGTCCTTGGCTACATCGAGGAAACCTCCGGTCCCTGTTCTCACTCCGGATGGGGTAGAATTCGAGGTAGCCAAGATTGTGGACAGCAGGATGGTCCAAGGCTCCCTCCAGTACCTGGTCCATTGGAGAGGATACGGGCCTGAGGAGAGGACTTGGGTACCCGCCCGGGATGTTCACGCTGGTATATTGCTCAGGAAGTTCCATCTTCGGTTCCCCAACAAGCCAGGTCCACCTAGGAAGGGTCCAGTGGCCCCTCATAAAAGGGGGGTACTGTAAAGGGTTTGCCAGACACATGTTCTGTGTCGACACCCGGGGTTAATCAGCCTTCATCAGCTCCAAGGTCTGCTAGAGTGACGCGATCTGTTACCACTCAGGCTGGCAGGCTGAGGAGAGGGAGAACCTATCAAAGCCTGGCCTGACGTTTCTAGCTCCTGCCCTTGGTCTATTTATACCCTCACTTGCAGCATGTTCCTTGCCTTTGATTGTCTGGTTTCCTGGCTCTGCAATTCCTGCCATTTACCTGATTCACTGCTGTTACTTATTGACCCTGGCTTGACTGACTATTCTCCTGCTTTGATTTTGCTACTACGTACTCTACTGGTTTGACTCGGCTCGTTCACCACTGCCTGTTGCTCACAGTGTTTCCGTGGGCAACTGCCCCTACTTCCCCCTTTGCTTCTGTGTGCCCTTGTCTTGTGTTGTCTGTCTTACACTTATTGAGCGTAGGGACCATCGCCCAGTTGTACGCCGTCATTTAGGACGGGCCGTGCAATTAGGCAGGGACTGAGTTTCGGGTAGATTAGGGCTCACCTGTCCGTCTCCCTACCCCGATTCATTACAGTTTTGAAAGATTTTCATGGAAAAATTATAGATATTGGTTACAAATAGAATTAATTTACAGATAAAGTTGAGTAAACATTATATTACTAATCTTGATCCTGAGTTACAACTTTTATCTTGAGCTGCATTCACAATTCTGAAGGCTTCAGAGCTCAAATCTCTTTCATGGTGATTGGCTATTCTCTCAACCGAGACAATATTGCTTACCTTGGGTCCTATGAAGCTGAAAACTATGTCTATGTCCCTCATCCTGACTTATGTTATCAATTGTTTATAAACCTAGAATCTCGTACTAATAGCCTGCAGTAGTGGAAGGACAGCCGGTCTTACGTTTTATTGACTAACAAATCGAGGACAGTTTCAATCATTAAAAATTAGTTCCATGGGCTTAAGAAATAGAGTACTTCCTTAAGTTTTCTTCTGGGTTATTTAATCAATTTTCGTATGAGAAAACACATGGACGATAATAGATTTGGTTGATATTTTTCCACAGGAAAAATCATTCTGATTGGTGCAGATATCCTGTATAAACACTATCTTGTTAAGAGGGTATATTCACAGGATGTCATAAATGTCTAATAAATGTCGGTCCCAGCTCTACGATCCACACTTATCTTCAGAACGGGAGTCACCATTTGTCCCATTAATTAAATGTAAGTGTGTAGAAGAGAAATAATCAGTTTATTATGTTGTAGCTGTTTATTTTTCATTTTAAAAAACATGCCAGAGGACCGGCATATAGGAGGCCCACACTTCCTTTCTGTCTTGTTTGTAATGACAGTCCAGCAAAGTGTGTGTGTATTGCCGCTGCAATAATTATGATCTAATGGTCATAAAAGTGTCAATAGACTGATACAGTCTCTAGGAAGAGATGGAGTACTGCCCTTGCCCCAGTGACCAGGGAGTAACAGCGGACATATAGAGCCTTATATGTGTGCATAGGATTGCTATTCTGCGCTATCTAGGTCTCCAGCAGGACAATAGAGCTGACATTGACTTACTTTTGATAACCAGTTGAATCGACTGACCCTGTCCCAGTCTACGCAGCAAAGCTGAATAGTAAGGCTCTGTTTTACATCACGTTTTCCCTTTACGATTTTTGAAAATTCCATATGCGACACATAGCAATGTATGACATACAGTGGTATACATAACCCATAGGCCCGCATGTTAAAATGTATACCCACAGCGGCCCACTGTATAGGAATGTGTAGCCCTGGCCGGCCTTAGATATGTTCGACCAATGCGGTCCCACAGGGCGCCAGCCGCCACACTGCTAGAGGGGTGCCAGCGAGTGTGTGTATCCCCGCGCCGTTGCAACTACTAGCGGGGATACACACACTAGCTGCAGTCGCCTTTCCACCCGGGCGCTTCTTAACTTAGTGGCCGTCGCTACCGCTGTACCAGCCATAGCGGCTGCTAGCGGTGACACCGGGCATGAGGGCAGTGGCGCCGCTAGCAGCTGCTGCGGCTGCTATAGCGGTGGCACTATAGCAGAACAGGGAGGTATTGCTGTCTACTAGCGCCACTGTAGCTCCCTGAAGGAGCGAAATCCCCGTGTGGCCGGGGATTCCACTCCTGGAGCGCTGCTTGATGTTTCTGTCCATATATGAACAATGACACCAGGGGAAACTCCTGAAGAGGAATCCACGGTCACAGCGTTGCAGACTCTATGACCGGGGATTCCACTCCAGGAGAAGCCAATGACGTCATGGACACCGTCGACAGGCCACACGGGGATTCCGCTCCTTCAGGGAGCTACAGTGGCGCTATCTATACTGGAAGGGGGGGTTGCTATCTACACGGGGGCACTATAGCAGAGCAGGGGGGTATACTGGAAGGGGGCGTTGCTATCTACAGGGGAGCTGTGGGCTGTGTGGCACTGCCTACAAAAAAGGACAACTGTGCAGGAGAACACAAAATACCCAGCTTTCCCAAGAATAAAAAAAAAGTATGGAAATAAACTAAGATATAACTTTTATTTAATCTAGCTAAAAGGATTAATCCTTTACTCAGACTAAATAAAAGTTATATCTTAGTTTATTTCCACACATTTATTTGATAGCTGGGAAAGCTGGGTATTTTGTGTGCTCCTGCACAGTTGTCCTTTTTTGAATGTCTATTGCCCGCCAGCTATCAGGGTCATTTCGTAGTCCTTGCACTACCTACAAGGGGGCTGTGGGCAGTGTGGCACTACCTACCAGGGGGCTGTGTGGCACTACCAACCAGGGGGCTGTGGGCTGTGTGGCACTACCAACCAGGGGGCTGTGAGCTGTGTGGCACTACCAACCAGGGGGCTGTGTGGTACTACCAACCAGGGGGCTGTGTGGCACTACCTACCAGGGGGCTGTGGGCTGTGTGGCTCTACCAACCAGGGGGCTGTGTGGTACTACCAACCAGGGGGCTGTGTGGCACTACCTACCAGGGGGCTGTGGGCTGTGTGGCACTACCAACCAGGGGGCTTTGGGGCACTACCAACCAGGGGGCTGTGGGGCACTACCAACCAGTGGGCTGTGTGGCACTACCAACCAGGGGGCTGTGGGGCACTACCAATCAGGGGGCTGTGGGGAACTACCTACCAGGGGGCTGTGTGGCACTCCCTACCAGGGGTCTTTGCGACACTTCCTACCAGGGGGCTGTGCGGCACTCCATACAGGGGGCTGTGCGGCACTCCCTATAGCCGGCTGTGCGGCACTCCCTACATGGGGCTGTGCGGCACTCCCTACGGGAGGCTGTGTGGCGCACTCTACAGGGGGCTGTGTGGCGCTATCTACAAAGGGGCTGTGTGGCGCTATCTACAAGGGGGCTGTGTGGCGCTATCTACAAGGGGGCTGTGTGGCGCTATCTACAAGAGGGCTGTGTGGCGCTATCTACAAGGGGGCTGTGTGGCGCTACCTACAAGGGGGCTGTCTGGCGCTACCTACAAGGGAGCTGTCTGGCGCTACCCACAAGGGGGCTGTGTTGCTACCTACAAGGGGCTGTGTGGTACTACCCACAAGGGGGCTGTGTGGCGCTACCTACAAGGGGCTGTGTGGCGCTACCTACAAGGGGGCTGTCTGGCGCTACCTACAAGGGGCAGGGCCGCCATCAGGAATTTCAGAGCCCCATACAGCTAAATTTTCTGGGCCTCCCTTTTACTGCTCGCGGGAAAAAGACGCCGACGCCTCCCATTGAAATCAATGGGAGGCATTTTCGGGCCGTTTTTGACGAGTTTTGCGACGCGGTTTCCGCGTAAAAAAACTCTGTGTGAACATAGCCTTACAGGTATAAATTCCCTGCGAGTGGTGCAGCACCCCAGCCTACTGTATAATGACATTCTGCAGCTTTCTGTCTACCTGCTTCAGTTCCTCATGATTTTCAAGATCTCTACCTGCTGTCTGTGAATGAGAACATTAAAACCAGTCCTGGCTTATTACTTTCACAGCTGATGGTCTTGTTACAATGTATCAGTGTAGATAAGAGCCATCTGCCAAGAGTCCAGCACAGGAGAGGGGTTTGTGCTGTTGCTGCGTTTAGCTCACAGATGATTGACATACATTGTAACAAACTTTCTTATATACAACTTTAACGCCATACAGCCCCCTCTGTAGAGAACTCCATACAGCCCCCCTTGTAGAGAACGCCATACAGCCCCCTCTGTAGATAACGCCATACAGACCCCCTGTAGATAACGCCATATAGCCCCCCTGTAGATAACGCCATATAGCCCCCTTTGTAGATAACGCCATACAGCCCCCTCTGTAGATATCTACAAAGGGGGCTGTATGGCGTTATCTATAGGGGGTCTGTATGGCGTTCTCTACAAGGGGTCTGTATGGCGTTCTCTACAAGGGGTCTGTATGGCGTTATCTACAGGGGGTCTGTATGGCGTTATCTACAGAGGGTGCTGTATGGAGTTCTCTACAAGGGGTCTGTATGGCGTTGACTACAGTGGGGGCTATATGGCGTTATCTACAGGGGGACTGTATAGAGTTCTCTACAGAGGGTGCTGTATGGAGTTCTCTACAGAGGGGACTGTATGGAGTTCTCTACAGAGGGGGCTGTATGGCGTTCTCTACAGAGGGGGCTGTATGGCGTTCTCTATGGGGGGGGTGTATGGCGTTATCTACAGGGGGGCTGTATAGCGTTACCCACAGGGGGGGCTGTATAGCGTTACCTACAGGGGGCTGTATAGCGTTATCTAGAAAGGGGGCTGTATGGCGTTATCTAGAAAGGGGGCTGTATGGCGTTATCTACAGGGGGCACTCTGTATGGTGTTCTCTACAGTGGGGGCTGTATGGCGCTAACGCCATACAGCCCCCCCGGTAGGTAACGCTATGCAGCCCCCCCCCTGTAGGTAACGCCATGCAGCCCCAACCCCCCCAAAAAAAATCTGACCTACAGTGTGTCCTACAAAAAACATGTATCCCCTATCCACAGGATAGGGGATACATGTGTGATCGCTGGCAGCGATAGGGAGAACGGGGGACCGAAAGTACCACGAAGTTCTCCATGACTAACCTCTGACTTCCGGCGTCTGCGCAGCTCAATAAAAATGAAAGGCGCGCTGGTCACGCATACGCTCAAGCGCGACCGGCGCTCCATTCATTTCTACGGAGCTGCCGACACAGACCCCGGAAGTCCGAGGTTTGTCATGGAGAACTTCAGGGGACTTTCAGTCCCCCGTTCTCCCTATCAATGCCAGCGATCACACATGTATCCCCTGTCCTGTGGATAGGGGATACATGTCTTTTGTTTAATGGCAGATACCTACCTGCTCTGCCGTAGCGTTCAGTGGCGTCGCGCTGCAGCAGCCATAGCGGCTGCTAGCGGAGCCTCCGGCCATGGTGGGGGCCCGTGCCGGCGGGCGACACGAGCCCCGTCATGCCGCGGGCCCCCGGCGGTAGTTACACCACTGGCTGGGCCCCTTACAGAAGTACCCCTAATACCCCCTGATGGCGGCCCTGAGTATAGGACATGTCGTGAGTTTTACACAGCGCACACACGCTGCGTGAAATTCATCTGAACGGCCCCATTCACTAACATAAGTCTGTGCGACGTAATAAGTATCAAGGACGTATAACACGTTCGTGTGAATAAGGCCTTATATTGTAATTTGTAGTGAATTTTCAGTGCGCATACCGCACCAAAAATAGGAGGCAAGTAAGTGGCTTATCCAGACATCCATGTTCGGTTTGTGATACACGGACCGTGTATCGGCCATATTTCCCGGACCGAACACAGTTCAGGGAGCCGGACTTCTAGCATCACAGTTATCTATGATCATAGTCCCTCCCTTCCCGTGGGAATACTGTCCCCGGTCCCGTACTGAAAGCATCATTACAGTATGGGACAGTATTCCCGCGGAGAGGCAAGGACTCCCAGCAACACTGATAACTATGATGCTAGGATTCCGGCTCCATGAATTGTGGTCAGCCTTGGAAATACGGCCGATACACGCTCCGTATGTCACGGACCTTAAGCGGTGTCTTAATAAGGCCTTAGTCTAGTTACACAGTGCGGTGAAATCCCATTTTTTTGCCACAATTTTTGCAAAATCGCGGCAAAAACGTGATTTGACCGCACTGTGAGAATATAGCCTAACAGCACTTTTCATGTTTTGTATCCTTTTTTTTATGCAATTTTCGTAATTGCGGCACAAATCAACGGGATTACGAAAATCGCGGCAAAAAAACGCTAGAAAAACGAAAAAAATACCAAAAAACATTTTAACATACTTTATACATACTACAAATGGGGTCAGGGGGAATGGGAAGCAATATGGATAGGGGAAAATACTCACCAGCCTGCAGGTCCGTTCGGCAGTGTAGAGGAGCTGGGGGTGGGATCTCCACACGGAGCTTCTGCACATGCTGCATCTTCCCCGTCCAGTGAAGCTACAACAGGTATGCAGGGGCTGCTGCGAGCATTGCTAGGGGGGTGCCGCAGGCGTTAGTAGGGGCAGGGCGCGAGCGTTGCGAGGGGGGGCCGTGAGCGTTACGAGGGGTGCGACGGCAGCCCGGCGGGGCCCCTTTTCTTCATCCATGTGGCCGGGCCCCTGACGGGAGTACTGGTAGTACCCGCCTGATGGCAGCCCTGACAAGGGGCTGTGCGGTGCTACCCAGAAGGGGCTGTGTGGCGCTACCTACAAGGGGCTGTGTGGCGCTACCTACAAGGGGCTGTGTGGCGCTACCTACAGGGGGAATCTGTGAGTGGTGGGCTGATGGTCATTTTACTGTGAGTGGTGGGCTGATGGTCATTTTACTGTGAGTGGTGGGCTGATGGTCATTTTTCTGTGAGTGGGGGGCTGATGGTCTTCAAGTGGTTTCCACCTCTGACATCCAATTGAAATTAATAGGAGGCAGAAGATACCTGCGGCGCTCGTTTGGAGCTTTTTATTCCTGTGTCTTTTGCATTCGCTTCAACAGCTTAAGAAAAAACACAAAAAAAAAGGTCACACAACGCTGTCAACTGCTGAAGGAATTTTGAGGCAGATTTTTTTTGCCTTACAAAAACGTGTGTGAACATGCCCTACGAGTGGAGTGCTTGTTCTTTTTTGGTAGGGGGGCCCTGAGGAAATTTTGTTTTTCCAGTGCTGCCTCGAGTCCGAAAAGGTTGGGAAACTCTGTACTAGGCTACAGGGTCGCATCATGGAACAGCTCAGTTTGTCGTGGGAGCGGGGCCTAGGTGAGTACAATTTTTGTTTTTGTTTGGGGGCACTGTCTACAAGGGGGAGGTGCGGGGACTGTATGGCACGATCTACAAGGGGGAGGTGGGGGCTGTATGCCACTGTCTACAAGGGGGAGGTGGGGGGCTGTATGCCACTGTCTACAAGGGGGAGGTGGGGGGCTGTATGGCACTGTCTACAAAGGGGAGGTGTGGGGGGCTGTATGGCACGATCTACAAAAAGGAGGTGGGGGATTATGGCACTGTCTACAGGGAGGCTGTATGGCAAAATCTACAGGGGGCATTATACTGTGTGGGGGCCACTAAGCGGACATTATACTGTGTAGGGTATTACAGATGCCATAATACTGTGGCCAAAATTAGAGGACAAAATACTGTGTCCTTGAAGGGGTTGTAATATATTATATTATTAAATATTATTATTATTATACTGTATGGGGCACTAAAGGGGCTTTATAATTTTTTTATGGGGCATTTTTTTTTAATGATGCGGTGGGGCGCCGAAAGATCATTTCGCACCGGGGGCGCCATCTATCCTAGGGCCGGCGCTGTGTGTAGCAGACTACGCTTTCCTATACAGTAAAATAAAATTAAAACATTCCGAATTATACTTGCCCGGCAGATGCCAAAAAGGGCACCAAAATGTTTTAAAAATATGTTTATAATAAAAACCTCATTTAAATAATGTGCTCTTTTCTCATGATCCCGTTCCCTAGTATTGTGGGGTTTGAGAGATCAGCCCATCCAGGACTAAAAAAATATTTTTTTAACTTAAGATTTGCTTGAATAATGCCAGACAGATCTTTTGTGTCTGAAAATATCTTTTTTTTTTCCTCTTGTTTTTTTGCCATGCATACCTACATCTAGGATGTGCATGGAGCATGTGTAGGGGCACATGGACCACTTAACAATCCGTAGTAGGGCCCTATATTGTTTGGAACTTGCACAGAGCGATAATATGGGTGGTATTCACAGAAGTGGAGATCAAACAGGGCCCCCTATTATGGTCCTGCGTTTTGGCACCTTGTAGGACCCTTTGTTTGCGAATAATGCGGTTCCTCATGAGAGTGGAGTCCTGCCTAGATTCCGGCCAACTAATAACAAAGAAGAGGGGATCAACCGGGACTGGGCCCCCCCCCCCCCTCAACATAGGGCACCATAGCAGCTACGTAGTCTGCCTCTACGGTACGTATGCCCTTATGCCCAATAATGACTAAAAATGGCCACAGGATTGGATTAACTTTATTATAAAGCTATGTTTTCGGCTTTTAAACATAACGTGTAGTCAAGATTTATTAGTTTTGGGACTACACATTCATTTTTAGTACTGAACTTTTTACTGCTCATTAACTATTAACTTTAGGTATTCAAAGAGGGAATCTTCCCGCAAAGATTAAAGTAATTATTATAAATTAATATTCTCCCATTGAGGTTATTTCCAGTGATACATGAACATTCCTTATGAATTTCCTTTCTTCTACTGGACTGTAATCCTTTAAACTCTTTATCTGCAGGATAAATGCCATTTCATTTTCATTTACATATCAGATTAATGGCGCAGTTGATAAATCATATGTTTGATAACTAAGGACGCATGATTTAATTGTTAGGATTAGAAGTAATTCATTTAGTTTAATCCTTTTCAACTTCTTCGCCTAAACTAAAAGGGAACCGCAAAAATGTAAAAGATATATATGGTCAATTTTTAATGGTTTCCACTATAATGTATATCGGAATCAGTCCCCTTTCACCGTAAGTTCAGGATATCTGTTCTCCCGTAAGTTTTATTTTAATTAAAAGGCAGTACGCACCTCAACGCAAGGAAAGGGGAAACATTATAAGGAAATTATAGAATGTTTTCCCTCTACCTTGTCCTGATATTCGTTCCTCCTTATGATTAAAAAGATGTACAGACTGTGAAAGGCACCCTAAAGGAATGTTAAATTTAATAATGATGCTGCATTAATAAGGATAAGGTGACTGAAGAGTAAATTACAGAATATTAGGTTAGAATATATCTAGATAGATAGACATAGATACAGTAGATGATAGATAGATAGATAGATAGATAGATAGATAGATAGATAGATAGATAGATAGATAGATAGATAGATAGATAGATAGATAGATAGATAGATAGATATGAGGTAGATAGATAGATAGATAGATAGATAGATAGATAGATAGATAGATAGATAGATAGATAGATAGATAGATAGATAGATAGATAGATAGATAGATGGATATGAGGTAGATAGATAGATAGATAGATAGATAGATAGATAGATAGATAGATAGATAGATAGATAGATAGATAGATAGATAGATAGATAGATAGATAGATAGATATGAGGTAGATAGATAGATAGATAGATAGATAGATAGATAGATAGATAGATAGATAGATAGATAGATAGATAGATAGATAGATAGATAGATAGATAGATAGATAGATAGATAGATAGATATGAGGTAGATAGATAGATAGATAGATAGATAGATAGATAGATAGATAGATAGATAGATAGATAGATAGATAGATAGATAGATAGATAGATAGATAGATAGATAGATAGATAGATAGATTGATAGATTGATAGATATGAGATAGATAGATAGATATGAGATAGATAGATAGATAGATAGATAGATAGATAGATAGATAGATAGATAGATAGATAGATAGATAGATAGATAGATAGATAGATAGATAGATATGAGATAGATAGATAGATAGATAGATAGATAGATAGATAGATAGATAGATAGATAGATAGATAGATAGATAGATAATATACAAAAATGGCGACAGCACTCTGCGAACACTAATGCCACCTAAGCACTATGGATAAATAAATATGCATGACTGCTAAATCTACTTACAATAGTGAGGTTCTTAGCGCACATTTTGATAAAATTGTGTGAGCCCACCTGCCACGACATGGCGTCCACTATGAGGTGGGTCCCAACTCTGCTCTACTCAGCACATTCCAGCAAAATACGGACCCACCTATAGAGGACGCCTTGTAGTGGCAGGTGGGCTCACACAATTTGATCAAAATGTGCGCTAAAAACCTAGATAGATAGATAGATAGATAGATAGATAGATAGATAGATGAAGAGAAACCGGTGGTTTGAGGCTGACCTTGTGGGTGATTAGGAGATTGAAGTGGGGAAGGTAACAGGAGTGCCTTTTGCAAATTAAGGAAGAAGAAAACCAAAAAATTCATACTGATCAGATCAAAACTAAAAGTAAAAAAAAAAAAAAAACATTTTCAAATGCCCTATTAGGGAATCCTTGCGGAATTAATAGATGGGGTCTCTCATCTATTAGGCATAGCATGGTGTGGCAGCAATGAGAATATCTCGCTTTGGAGGGTCTAGAACGTCCATGCATTTGTCATCAGTTTCTGAGAATCTAACTACAAAGTTTCAACCAATATTGCTGCACTTTATGTCACTTTTTCAACAACTGAAAATAAAAATGCCAACATCTGTGAGTAAATGAAATATAATGACCAAACTCTGGCCACTAGAGCAGTCAGAATAAGTCGTCAGTTCCTGTTTTCTCACTTGTCAGCTTTGCAGTATAGATGGGAACAGCATGTGCAGAGTCATCTCATTATCTTTAAAATGGGGGAGTTAATGACAGCTCTATTGTACAGCTGGAGACCTAGAAAAGGCAGGGTAGTAACACTATAAACCATGTACACAACAATAAGGCTGTACCCATCACTTCCTGGAGACAGTTCTAATCTATCATATTGATCTGCTATTGACTCCCATTCATTGCAGCTGCCATAAAACATTCTCACACTGCTGCACTTTCTATTCAGACAATATAGGAAGGGTGTATCTTTAATATGGCCGCCCCAAGAATTTTTTTACAAATTAAAACTAAAAATAGCTATACCATTTAAAAAACGAATAAGCACATTCTTTTTTTTTTCGACAGAGTTACATTTAATTACTGAACTAAAATCAAAGACATGAGCCATTCCCTGTAACTAGTGGCCATTCCTTTTTACAGCTATATATTTCGAAACGGTAAATGGACTTACTAATAAGTAATAAAACCCAACCACGAATGAGTAGCCTGAGGCTGGGGACATCTATAAACGCACAAAGCCTGTCATCTTAATGATTTCTATTATGAATAGTTTGCATTCTACTAAAGCATTGGCTGGAAACGAGAGGGAATGTAATAGCACCTTAAACATAACTTGGTGCCAGCAGCTTTGTCTGGACGCTCATAACATTTCCACTCCAGTGGCTTCCAGTGGCCGTCGTGCAGGATTAGGAGCTGACTCCGCTCAAATAACAGACAGCTGTTTGGAGAGCTGACTTGTCTCCGGTAGATTGCGGCTCAATAGGGAGAAATAGAAAAACAAGAAGGCCTGGGAATCATTGGGACTTAATCCTACTTTGGCGAGAGATAAAAACTAGGGCTTCCCGCTCCTATTATATATTTACCTGACCTGTAGAAATAGTGGGGTCTTTGTTTTGTTCACTGGGGCTGTGAACATGTTTTTTTCTCATATATTTATTACATGATGACAATAACATGAATAGGAACAGTGTGAACTCTTCATATATGGAACCCGTTTCGCTCTTTAGTGATATCACTTTCTATAATAGGTAGCCATTGAAAGAGCATAATATCAACTTTTACCCTGCTATGAAGTTTTTTTTAACCCCTTAGGCCTTATTTACACGAACGCTGCACATCTCGGACGTGAAAAACTGCAGTTTTTCAGGTCCGAGGTGCATCCGTGCTCAACGCTGCGGGACGCGTTGTCACGCATCCCCCATAGTTGAGAGTCTATGGAGAGATGCGTGATGCGCGAAAAGATCGGACATGTCCAATTTTTGCACGGACCCTTCACACGGTCCGTTGAAACAATGGCTGTGTGAGCGGCCACATTGAATTACATAGGTCCGTGGGACGGCCGCTGTTTCAACGGCCGTCCCACGGACGTTTAACACGCTCGTGTAAATAAGCCCTTAATGACCAGCCTATTTTAGGCCTTAATAACCAAGCTATTTTTTACGTTTTTCCATCGTCACATTCAAAGAGCTGTAACTTTTGTATTTGTGCGTCGACATAGCTGTATAAGAAAAAAAAATTTGCGGGACAAGTTGTATTTTTTAATAGCACCATTTTGGGGTGCATATCATTTATTGATTCATTGTTATAAACTTAGTTTTGGAGGGAATAGAAAAAAAACAGCAATTTCGCCACTCTTTTTTGCGTCCTAAATTTACACCGTTTACCGTGTGGTATAAATAACATAATAACTCTATTCAGCAGGTCGTTACTATTGCGATGATAATAAATTGATATCGTTTTTATGTTTTATTACTTTTACACAATAAAAACACTCTATTTCAAAATTCTTTGTGTCTCCATATTTTAAGAGCCATAACTTTTTTATTTTTCTGCAGATGCAGCGGTGGTCAGAGTGAGGTTGGGCCGGACCAAATGATCCTGCGGGCCTTATACGGCCTGTGGGCTGGACGTTCCCCATCCCTGGCCTATAGGCTGTTTCTGGTATTGCAGTTCAGCCCTTTTTACTTGAATGGGGATGAGCTGTAATAACAGACAGCCCATGGAAAGACGTGATGCTGTCCATGGGAAAAAATAAATATATTTGAATATATGAACAACCCTCTTAAGGGGGTACTGTACTTGAGAAAGCAGATTACATGCTATTAGGGAATTCGTAGTTAGTAGAGAGGGTCTTCTGTTCAGTTGCCTCATCACTTGGCCAGTTATAGAGCGGTTGCAAAGAACGTCTCTTGCTCTGGAAGACCTGTCCTGTTAATCATAACACAGACAACACATTGATTTGCATGAGCAATGTGTAATGCTTAATTTCACCTGTGGTGGCACTGCAGGAAAATTAATCACTCACTGCCATGTTTCCCCATAGATTACAGCTGATCACTGGGGGGTTCACAGCACGGGGACACTTTGTGGTTAGCTTATTGTCAGGGAACCCTTTTAACATGTAGAGATTGTGCAAAATAGAAAACCCCTTTAATTCACTTCAACTGTGTCTTAATGAATATCCTATGAATATTTTAAAGGGGTATTCCAGACGATAATATTTATCATCTATTCACCAGATAGGCTATAATTGTTTTATCAGTGAGAGGTCTGACTAGCGAGGGTCTACCCCACCAGCATTATCACAGGGAGGAAATGTTTGTATGGAGTACTGTGTTTCTGCCCTACTGTTGTACTCCATATATCGACCTCATTTATTTTTCTTTGACCATGGATTCCTCATTCCTTGTTCTTCGGCCCGACTCGGACTGCCCTCACAATATTGACCTTGCCTATGCTGACCTCTGCTTCATCTCCACACGTCTCTGCCTGACATCCTCTCAAGCGCCCCTGTCATCAACTGGTGACAACTCTGGCAGCCACAAACAAGGAATCCAACTGGGAAAGTCCATATCTATGTGAGAGTTTTATGGCTGATGACTGGAAGGGTTACTTAAACTCTGGTACCGGGTTTGGTCAGCGTCAAATTGGTCGCAGCATGGATGTTCCTTCTGAAAAACAGGGGCAAATATAGCGTGAACAGCACACTTTTTTTTTATAAATCTCTTTTGCAGGATTGCACAATTGCTGACATCAGCAAACAGGTGAACCAGACCATAAAAGGGATTTAAATGTTGGGATTTAAAATTATCAAAATACCCGGTCCCAGGTCTTTTCTCTTCTAAGCGCACTGGGTCCTTATGCCAAGCAGCAACAGGATGTAGTGTGTGTTGGTTCACACAACATTCTGACGCTGGCCAGTGGACAGGAGAAAGTTCCGGGTTTGAGGAGTGGTAAATAAGGACTGCGATCTGGTCTCGGGTTTGATTTTGTTTTTGTTTGTTTTTTTTGTTCCGGTCTTCTTTCCTACGTACATAGGGCTATGGTCTGTGGTTTGATTTCTTTAGGGGTCTGTGGTTTGATTTATTTAGGGTTTTTTCTGAGGCCTGATTTATTTAGGGGGGCTGGTTTGAGATCTAAATACATTTTGGGGTGTGGTCTGATGTCTGAATTAATTTTGGGGTCTTCTCCTGGATTTGAATTACATTTAGGGTTTGGTATGGGGTCTAAATTTATTTAGGGTCTGGTCTGTGGTCCAGATTATTTTTACGATGTGGTCTGGGGTCTATTTTAGTTTAGGAGTTTGGTCTGAGGTCTGAATTAATTTTAAGGTCTTGTCTGAGGTCTGTATTATTTTAGAGGTCTGGTCTGAAATCTAAATTATTTTTTTTGTCATCTCATCTGGGGTTTGATGCCTTCCTTGCCCCCATCCTACATTTTTAACTTGTATGGCAGTTCGTGTGTTACCATTTTTTCCTTCTTTTTTTTTCCTGCCCTCTAGATTTTATTCCTGTGAGCAGCACATCACAGCAGAAGGGCAGCCAGTCAGCAGAGGCTACAGCGGAGAAGAGCGCACCAGTGTGGACTGCAGTACAGGGAAAGAAAAGCCTGACAAGTGAGAATACGGCTGTTTTCGGCACTGTGCACCTGTGTGTCTCTCCTTCTCAGCCTCCACCCCTCATTAGAAGTAGAGGAGGAGAATGGACCATTGGCCGCCAATGTTGGCCACCAAGCTGGACAGAGAATGACTGTGAAATTACTGGATGCTGGAGCAGGGCTACAGCAGCAGGCAGCTTAGGGACCCCTCTTCCTAAGTAAAATTCCTGCGGGCGCCCTTCCTCCTGGTAACAGATATGTTTGATTTAATTGTCTTCTGCTCACTGATATGAAGTTTAGAATTTGTAACAGCTCCTGAGTGCTCAATTTTCATAAAACCCTCGCACTTGAAAGACGGAGGAAGAATGCAGATATTTTTTCTCAATAAACAACACACTTTGAATAACATTTGGTGACTATAGCAACTGGGAACAATCACCATACAAAGTGGTATCCTCACAGAAGCTTATCTTGATTTTTTTTTTTTGTATTATTATTATTATTATTATTATTTTGATGAATAAGATCTTTTTTATTCTAAATAGCAGAAAAATGTTTTTTAAAAATGCGCATATTTAAAAAAAAAAATTCTAATGATGTTTACATTTCCTCATATTCCCGTAATCAACTATCACACCATCAATGTTGTCCATGAACTATTGTTTTATGTCCTCTTTTATCACTCATGATATATGGGTACAATGTTTTAGATTTAAAATAGCTGGTCTATGTTTTGACCCATGTTCATGTTTATTATTCCTTGAACCCTTTCATGACCAGGGTGTTTCAGGACGATGCCCAGAGCAAAATTTCACCATCACACGTAGCTTAAATACTGCGGATTTTCCACAACGGATTTCATTGCAGAAAATCCGCAGCATAATATAGTAGCAGCAGAGTGGATGAGATTTGGGAGTTTTGCGGTGGAAAAGCTGTGCCACAAAAATCGCAACTCAGAAAAAAAAAAACTCTTATACCTACCCAGAATTTTGTTCTTCTTCATCCAGGCCAGCCTCCTCGGATGACGTTTTGTGCCACATGGGATGAAATGTCATCCCAGGAGGCCGGGCTGTAGGATGGCAGAGGGACGCATCACAATGGCTACAGGTAAGTACGTGCAGCTTTCCGTAGCGGACATTCTGTCTGAAAAACACTACACCACAATTTGGTACGGTTTTTCGGCCTGAATTCCCTGCGGCGACCAGGGCGGATACGCTGTGTGCTTTTACGCAGCGTATCCGCCCTATCTGAACATATCCTAAACAGTGAATTTTTTTAGCTCTCAGACTACCCCAAAATCTTTTTTTGCGGGACATATGGAGCTTTCTTATTATTTAAAATTGAAGTTCATATAAATTAGTTTTGTACATTTTATTTAGCGGAAAAATGAACAGAAACAGGAAAAATATTAAAAATATTTTAGCCCAAAAATGAATCCTCTATTTCTTCAGTGCATAGCGATTGCAGATATTATGTACATTCTGTAACGTATGATGCTGCTATGACGCAAAAAAGAAAGACCCTATTTTTAAATGTATCTGCCTCCTCTAGCTTTAGATGCAGCCTCTGCACATGAGGAATAGTTATCCATCATTAATGATGTCACAGGGTTCCCTAGCAACCTTCCAAATGCAGAAGCAGGCAGAAATGGGTTAAAAGGGTTGTTTGGTTTAGAAAACTGCCAATGCGCTATGTTTATAACGTAGCAAGTACATCGCTTTACGCTATTTATGTATGGCCATTCTCATTTAAAGTGATTGAGCGTCGCACTGTGCAAATAGCAAAGGCGTGATAGAGCGGTATCGTAGCGCGCCTATGCTATTTGCATAGTGCGCTGCTCATTCACTTTAATAGTGAAGGAGGAGACTGCTACATCTTTATTTTAAAATACCCTATTAGAGAATTCTGAGTTAATAGATGGGGAATCCCTATTCAGGATCCTCATCTCTTAGCCAGAGTGGAGAGTGGCTACAAATTAGCATCTCTTGCTCTGGAGGAGACTGCTTGTCCATGCATTGCACCAACAGCCCATTGATTTCAATGTAATGCTTCATTTCCCCTGTGGGGGTGCTGTTGGGAAATGTAACACTTTCTGCTGTGTTCCCTTAGATTGCTGGGGTATCATAAGTGGGACACTCTTTGATCAAGTTATTGTCAATTACTCTTTTAACAAAAAGAGATTGTCCAAAGCAGACAACCCCTTTTGTTAGTGTTTTTGTTATTTATTATTAACTTTGGATGGTTGTTACCGTACGACATGATTGACTTTATTAATGGATGACAGGGATATTTGAGCCTTCATGCTGTAATGTACAGTACTATGAAAGATTATATGATTCTTACTAGACCTAAGTCACTAGTTTAAGCAGAAAACTGGTCAACAGTTGCCGTAATTTCTTGTCATTCAGCTGTGGTATTTTGCACCCCTTTATCAAAATGGAGCACGTGGCATAAAATATTTAGGGCAACTTACAAGGTATATTAGACACTTTGCTCTTCTTTATGCCACCTCATGGCTGCCCTATATTTACAGCATTATTTTGTGCTAAAAAAAATTAAATCCCCATTTTTGCTGTTGGAAGTGTCCGGGAAGGTCTGGAGGGGACACCATCTAGGTGATGGATGCCCCGGGCAATTGTCTCTTTTGTCCTCCCTATAATGCGGCCCTGGTTGAGGTTATACCTGACATGAAAAGATATGTAGGCAGTCAGCTGAATACAAGAGGAGAAAAAAAGTTTTCTTTTGTTTGGAAGAAGATGAAAGTTAACATCTGTATCGTACAAGTCATCCCTTTCCCATGCACATTGCCAAGAGCAATTACTCGTCTGCAGGTTGTGAGCTGAAAGCACAGAGGCTTTATCTCCTGAATGATTTCAATAAAAGGGTTTTTCATTAAATGATACAGCACTGATCAAAGTAACTAAATAAATGTGACTCCCCTGTCATATAGATGATGGTAACTTTTATTTGTTGTCTCGAAACAGCGCATTAGAGAGAAGTCATCACCTCATGAAGGGTCTTGATCTTTGATGAATTATTAAAAAAAACACAGATGTCTGTAACCTTCTAATTGAATTAATGAGATAAGTGCTTGAGAGTATATTAATAAGGCAGAATAGAAGTAAGTGGGGGCTAGCAGAGCAAGTGCCCCGTTTACTCAGTGCCACAGAGGGGCGCTAGCAAGCTAATCTGCCTTGGGTAGGGATTTTGCTAGAGGAGGGAGCGTCTACAAAGAGCATCTCTCACTATAGATCACACATGTCAAACACAAGGCCCGTGGGCATAATCCGTCCCGCCACCTCATTTTATGTGGCCCGCCACATGAAAAAACCTGAATCAGGTTTTTACATGCAGCGCCACAACAGCAGGACTTTTTTCTGCCGTCCGTAGTGTACGGCAGAAAAAAGCACCGGCCCGGATTTAGTTGTTCCGGAACATTGCACTGCACATGCGCCAAAAAGGACATGTGCAGTGCAAAGGGAAAAGTAGGCGACTGCGGGCATATTTTCAATCTGAAAGTATGCAGGCCGCGTCCAAGTGAGTAAGGTCATTGCAGGGAGTGGAACACTCCAGTCACCTGACCTGAGTCACCTGACCTCACGTCAGTGACGTGATGTCAGGTGACTGAACTGGTTCATCCCTGGACCGGCACCGACCTCACTCAAACCACCGCCACGTGACCTCCTAAATGTGTGTAACGTCAGGCAGAGCGGAGAGCGGTAAGCTACCGCTCTCCACTCTGGGCCCTATGTGCGGGACTACATACAAAAAGAGATTATATGGCACTCTCTAGAGGGGGGCTTTGTGGCACATCTACAGGGGGGCTGTGTGGGACTATATACAAGGGGTGGAATGTATGGCACTCTCTACAAGGGAGGCTGTGTGGCACTATCTACAGGGGGGCTGAGTGGCACTCTACAAGAGGGGCTGTGTTTCACTCTCTATAGGGGTGCTGTGTGGCACTCTTTACAAGGGGGATGTGTGGCACTCTACAAGGGGAGCTGTGTGGCACTCTGTACAAGGGGGAGCTGTGTGGCACTATCTATAAGGGGGGTTGTGTGGCACTCTGTACAAGGTTGGGCTGTATGGCACTCTGTACAAGGGGGGCTGTGTGGCACTATCTACAAGAGGGGCTGTGTGTGTGGTGCTATCTAAAGGGGGCTGTGTGTGTGTGTGTGTGTGTGTGTGTGTGTGTGTGTGTGTGTGTGTGTGTGTGTGTGGTGCTATCTATAGGGGGCTGTGTGTGTGTGTGTGTGTGGTACTATCTCCGGGGGCCTCAACTGGGGCATTATTACTGTGTGGTGGCACGGGTACTGAGGGGGTACTTTTATTGTGTCGAGCACTGAGGGATCATTATTACCATCTGTAGCACTGTGGATTACGAGTTTGTTTAGACTGGGATGGGGTATAGGTGTGGAGGGTGCTGGAAAAGTGGAAACCCAACATGTCTGTGTTTTAAATTCTGCAGAGATGAGTCACGGCTAGAATAAGTCACCCAGTGGTCTGGGCCGGATGGAGAAAAAACGGGAAAGTGAACGACTCTAATTGGAAAAAACATCACCTAAGTTAGCGTGGGAAAGCTACAAGCAGAGCTGTGATTGGTGAGCCACTTCTAGCACACTGCACAGGCAATGATTTTGTAATGTGTCCGTAAAATTTCTACGATCAGCCCTTTGAAGGCAACCATAAGGCTGATGTGGTCCTCGGTAAAAATGAGTTTGACACCCCTGCTCTAGATGTTCTGATACTTCTGATAGCTCTTTGATTTCAATAGGAACTGTTTCATGCCTAATTTGCCCTTTGATAGCATTTCAGGAGAATTGAACATTTGCTACTGGTTTCCATCACAAGTTACAGCTGATGATCCTCCGCTGCCCCTGCCGAGGAGAAGCTCTCTCCTGCTCCTCTCAGCCAGCGATGGGAAGACTGTGTGATCTCGCGAGAGAGATCACACAACAGAAGCTCTGATACAGTCCGCAGCTGAGAGCACATATTATGCCCCCTGCCCTTTCCATGTACAGGAATGCCCCACTGTCAGTACAGGGGCTCATTTACATATCGGGCGCCAATAATAAGGGCACCAATATATCCCGAAGGGCAGAGGCTAGACAGGTAATTCACAGATCCCCAGGGTCTTTGCAGCAGCATCTATAACACCTATAACACAGTGCACTCAGCTGCACATGTATAGTGCAGTGAAAAGTTCTCTTTAAGTTTTAGTACATATGTGCAAAGAATATCAGCCATTCTTTGTATAAGTGTTTCTTTTATAGTCTGAAAATTTTAGGTTTAACACTCCTACAAGATAAATATCTGTGTTTGTCATGTCAGGTGGCGCTTGAGACAATGCAGATGCAATCTACAACAGTATCATCCTAGCTTGAAGTGTTTAAAAATACAGCCGATATCAGCCAGCTCCACACTCCCTGTTAGCGGCTGTAACGTACAGTCACATCACATGTCACCAACGGGTTAAAATGTATTTATCATTACAGGTGAATTTTCTGAATAAGCGCCGTGTGTGCTTGAGTATTACAGTATTCCTGACCACAGTCACCTGTATCAGGTGTTTTTCAGCAGTTTTCCCCCTCTGCAGGTTCCATTTTTAATTCCCAGTTTTTCCTGAGCTCATCTCCAGAAGGGGTGGGCACTACCTGCTATGATGTTCTCCCGCACTCAGAAGCACTGCACTCTGTACCCCAGCCCGCAATTCTGTGCCTGCTTCTAATGAATTAGCAGAGGGTCTTGATCAGTGTTCTGGCCATGTTCCCCATGTTTTCACAGCCTTAATACTGTGTCTCTACCTCTGGCTTCCTGCGGTGCAATAATGTCTTGGGGTAAATTTTAATTTATTTCATTTAAAATGCGATTATCAACTTATCAACAAAAAACCTTCATGTGAGCTTCCAGTATTTTCATTCTTAGCTGATAAAAAGGTGGAAGATAGTCTAGTCTTGGATCCTAATTTTTTTCTTTTTTCTTATACAGTGGTGGTGTAACTTTGGGTGGCTCAGCTTGAGGACTTTTTACAGATCCGCCGGAATTTTTATGTATGTTTTTCCAATTTTCTATTATATAGTATCTGGATAAGTACAGGTATGTTGAAGCTACTCAGAGAACATTCGCAAACTTTCCCCTGTTGTAACACCAACAGTTACGAGATTCTGTCGGCCAACATCATAAATACCCCTCTGTGCCCGGCAAACTTTAATGTTACTGTTGGTAGAACTATGTAACATCCACAATGCACTCATTGGTAGAAACATCATTATAAGTCAATGTGAATTCCCAAACACCCTAATTACCCAGTCTGCTTTGCATCCAGGCCTCAAGATGACTACAATGTAAACATTTTCCACCTTAAATCTAAACACATCTTGCTCTCAAAACCCGTTCCATCAATATCAATTAGTCCATGTGTTCTGTTCTTGTTTCATTTTCCAGGCATGTCTCTTGTAGCCACCGTTCCCTCTACTTTCTCTGGCTCTCGGGATCTCTATCTACGTCACTGCCCAACTTTCCACTGCTTTAATGGGTTTACCATACAGCGGTCAATTTATTGTACCTTCCAGTGGCACCGCACACAGAAATAAACCCTTCTCTTTCTCCTCCGCACTTTCTGTTTAAGTTTATTTTTCCTGTGTTTTACTGCAGGAAAACTCAGCAGAACTGAGAATACGTTCACAGCATAATCTGTGGAAGCAGAAAAATAATATTCATGATCCGGCTAATTCGATATTAGTAGCATCACCAGGGTAAGTTACAAATTATAGATGTGGTAGTAAAGTGACTAAGACAGTATTTTTTTTTATAACATTCTTTATTTTTGAATATTTTCACAAAACCAAGATCAAATCAGCCAAATATTAACAGCACTAGAGAAAGTATATGCATTCCTCCACCAAAGCAGGTAAGAGGTAAAAAAAGACCATACAAAATGAAAACAACAAATAATACTATCCATCTTATACATATGTTGATGACATACATTGCAGCAGCGTCCTCTGTCCAGCAGAGGAAGAAGTAATAAGGCACCTGGATTTCAGGAATATATGACACTACATCTCAGTCAACACTGAAAAGGCAACCAGGACAGTGGGCATCACGACAGACGGCATACGGTACGGCACTACTCACCCCACCTCGGATAGAGGATAAAGAGAACCGGTAACACAGAGGACTCGCCTTCCCACTATCAGGGCGGATCAGGCCCAACCTCCCCTTAAACTATCCCAGGAGGCCTACGCGTATAGTAAGTAGGCATCCGTCTCACAGAACTCCTGCCATTCCTGCCAGACCAATCTCCCTGCCCGGGAATGTTCGTGCTGGGCTTGTGTTGCCTCCTCCATTCTCTGCAGATGTAAAATCTCCTGGAACCATTCAGTAATAGTGGGAGCACTGCTGGTCTTCCATAGCCGTGGAATAACCGTGTGTGCTGCGATCAGCAGAAAGCTAATCAATGTTCTCGTATATTTTTTGATCGCTCCAGGGAGCATGGAGAGAAGCAACACCTCTGGTGTATTAGGCATCACGTCTCCCGTGATTTTCTTTATCAGGTCTACCACTGTAGCCCAAAAGGGATTGATTAGCGGGCACCCCCACCAAATGTGCAACATTGTACCCCCACCTCCGCTACACCTCCAACAACTGTCCGGAACTTCCGGGTAAAAGGAATGAAGTAGTGCTTCATCTCCCCTGTGGGGGTGCTGTCAGGAAATGTAACACTTTCTGCTGTGTTCCCTTAGATTGCTGGGGTATCATATGTGGGACACTCTTTGATCAACTTATTGTCAATTACTCTTTTAACAAAAAGAGATTGTCTAAAGCAGACAACACCTTTTGTTAGTGTTTTTGTTATTTATTATTAACTTTGGATGGTTGTTACCGTATGATATGATTGACTTTATTAATGGATGACAGGGATATTTGAGCCTTCATGCTGTAATGTACAGTACTATGAAAGATTATATGATTCTTACTAGACCTAAGTCACTAGTTTAAGCAGAAAACTGGTCAACATTTGCCCTAATTTCTTGTCATTCAGCTGGGGTATTTTGCACCCCTTTGTCAAAATGGAGCACGTGGCATAAAATATTTAGGGCAACTTACAAGGTATATTAGACACTTTGCTCTTCTTTACGCCACCTCACCACTGTAGCCCAAAAGGGATTGATTAGCGGGCACCCCCACCAAATGTGCAACATTGTACCCCCACCTCCGCTACACCTCCAACAACTGTCCGGAACTTCCGGGTAAAAGGAATGAAGTAGTGCTTCATCTCCCCTGTGGGGGTGCTGTCAGGAAATGTAACACTTTCTGCTGTGTTCCCTTAGATTGCTGGGGTATCATATGTGGGACACTCTTTGATCAACTTATTGTCAATTACTCTTTTAACAAAAAGAGATTGTCTAAAGCAGACAACACCTTTTGTTAGTGTTTTTGTTATTTATTATTAACTTTGGATGGTTGTTACCGTATGATATGATTGACTTTATTAATGGATGACAGGGATATTTGAGCCTTCATGCTGTAATGTACAGTACTATGAAAGATTATATGATTCTTACTAGACCTAAGTCACTAGTTTAAGCAGAAAACTGGTCAACAGTTGCCGTAATTTCTTGTCATTCAGCTGTGGTATTTTGCACCCCTTTATCAAAATGGAGCACGTGGCATAAAATATTTAGGGCAACTTACAAGGTATATTAGACACTTTGCTCTTCTTTATGCCACCTCATGGCTGCCCTATATTTACAGCATTATTTTGTGCTAAAAAAAATTAAATCCCCATTTTTGCTGTTGGAAGTGTCCGGGAAGGTCTGGAGGGGACACCATCTAGGTGATGGATGCCCCGGGCAATTGTCTCTTTTGTCCTCCCTATAATGCGGCCCTGGTTGAGGTTATACCTGACATGAAAAGATATGTAGGCAGTCAGCTGAATACAAGAGGAGAAAAAAAGGATCTTATAGTTAGTTTCCTGGGCTTTACACGAAATGGAGAATCTATGGCATAAGGCAAAAGCTTTCTCCCAATCTGCCGCTGTCGGAGGCGAGCTAAGCTCTCTCTCCCACCCCTTTACAAAAGAGGGAGGGATCTCGTTAGTTAGATCCTGCAGACACTTATATATAAGGGAGATAGCCCTCTCCGGGGGAGAAGAAACCACACATAGCTGCTTCATCGGTGTTAGGTCCCTGTGCACGGACAGCCTCGTCTTGTTAGTATTATAGAAATGTTGCAGCATTAAGAAATCCCAGCATCCAACCGCCGATCTCTCTAGCTCCGGGACAAGCTCCTCAAAGGCCTTCAGGCCCTGACTCGTCAGAACATGATGAAAGGTCAGTGGTGTCGGCCTCACCGAGGAGGTCAAGAAGGTGGGCTGCCTCCCCGGTGGGAAGTCCTCGTTATGCGATATTGCCACCAATGGCCCGTCAGGAGGAATTCCTACAGCCAGAGCTCGGTACCGTTTATATATGAGTACCACTTGTCCCGCAACCAAAGGGAGCATAGCATTGTCCTGACCCTTAAAGTACCGTACCCTAAGCCATGGAAGGACTGTGAGAGGGACCGGCGCCAATAGATTCTCCAGTTTCACCCACAGCTTAGATTCCGCATGGTGAAACTAATCCAAGATACGCGCACTCACCGCCGCAAAGTAATAGGCCAGACAGTCAGGTAGGCCCAGGCCTCCTCTCCGCTTATTCTTAAAAAGGGTAGCTTTTGCTATTCTCGGAGGTCTGCCCCGCCAAACAAACTTAGCCAGCGCTTTGTTTAGTTGAAGAAAGAACCCCCTAGGCAAGACACACGGGACCGTCTGGAAGATATACATCAGCCGTGGCAGGACATTCATCTTTATCACATTTATCCTACCCAGCCACGAGAAGTCCTTGGGTTCCCATTTGTCCAGATCAGCTCTAAGAGTCTGAAGGATCGGTAGAAAATTAAGAGAGTAGGAGTCCGCCAGAGACACAGGTATCCGCACCCCCAAATACTTCAATGAGCCCACCTTCCATGAAAAAGAATAGTTACTGCGCACCTGCTGCGCATCTGCCCCCGATAGGGATACATTCATAGCTTCGCTCTTAGACATGTTCATCTTGTAGTTACTAAAATAGCTGTATCTTCGAATGGCTTTCATCAAGTGCGGTACTGTCAGGTGTGCGCTCGTAATATAAAACAATAAATCATCCGCAAATGCCGATACCTTGAAGTGCGACTCTCCCACCTTAATCCCCTTTATGTCAGCATTGTTTCGTACAGCTACTAAAAGATGTTCCATCACCACTGCAAACAGCAGCGGGTACAGGGGGCATCCTTGTCTAGTCCCATTACCGATTCTAAATGGGGCCGATAGGGAACCGTTAATCCTAACGCTCGCCTGAGGGTGATTGTACAGGGACTTGATACGCGTCAGCATTGGTCGACCTACTCCCATCTGCTCCAAAGCCGCCTCCAGAAACCCCCAATCCACCCGGTCAAAGGCCTTCTCCGCATCCAGTGACAAGAGCATACAGGGAATGCCACTCTTCTTCACGTGATGAATCAAAGAGAAGGTCTTTAGCGTGTTATCTCTAGCTTTGCGTCTGGGTACAAACCCCACTTGATCCGGGTGAATCAGGGATCCCAGGAACCCAGCCAGTCTATTCGCTATCAACTTAGCATACAGCTTAGCATCAGTGTTAATGAGAGATATGGGCCTGAAGTTTGCACAATGTTGCGGATCCCTCCCCTCTTTTGGGATGATCGTGATATGTGCCTGTAGGAACGAGTCCGGGAATTTCACCTGTTCCGAAATGGAATTAAACGACTCTTGCAGAGACGGTACCAAGTCCTCCGCTAGCGATTTATAAAATATTGCCGTATACCCATCAGGCCCCGGGCTCTTCCCCGCCGGCAACGCTTTAATAGCCTGTAGTAGCTCCTCTCCGGTAAACGGTAAATCCAGGCCTAGAGCCTCTTCCGGAGACAGCCTAGGCAGCGCAGTTTCCCTAATATACTCGGATAATGTGCACGGTGATTCGGAGGGGGCCTCACCCAAATTAGGAGCGGATAGATTATAAATCGTGGAGTAATACTCGCAGAAGGTCGAGGCTATATCTTCCGTCTTAAACGCAAGCTCACCCGCAACTGTTCGTATTGATGGTATAAAGGATGTCGCCCCCCTCTCCCGCATCGCCCGCGCCAACGCCTTCCCCGCCTTATTGCCCCACTCATAATAATTTCGCGAATATATCTGACGGAGTCTCGCACTATTCTTGTCCATCAGCAGTTGGACCTCATGTCGAGTCTTAGTCAATTCCCGCAGAGTGCTTTCTTGCAGCGACTGTTTATGTTTGGATTCTAGGGACTGCATCCTCGCTAGAAGCGCCTGAAGCTTCGCCCCCCTCTCCTTTTTGAGTCGAGTCCCATGCTTGATGAGAACCCCCCCTGAGCACACACTTCAATGCCTCCCATTTCAACGCAGGGGCGGTGTCATCACTAGCATGATCCCCCTTAAAATTCACAACCGATTGTTTCAGCTCCCTCAGACACAAGGGGTCCTTCAGCAGAGGTTCGTTTAGGCGCCAAGTGAAGCCCCTACGACTCTGCGGTGCAAAGCGCAGAACACAAGACACAGGAGCGTGGTCGGAGAGAAGCATACTACCAATAGAAGTCTTTTCCAGGAAAGATAATAGACTATGGTGTATCATAACGTAATCTATCCTGCTGTTGGAGTTATGTGCAAACGAGTAGAAGGTGAAGTCCCTGTCATCCGGATGAGACAACCGCCACGCATCACAAAGCTGCATATCTCTAAGCCTCTTCCTCAACTTGTTCAACTTGTTATATGCTAAGGATGTCCTTCCCGAGGACGTATCGAGCAGGGGATTAATGGCCAGATTAAAGTCCCCACATAGTATAGGCGCTCCCGCCGCAAAAGCGCTCAACTCTTCCAACATCTTCAGAAAAAAAAAAATTTGGTTAGTATTAGGGGCATAGATATTGGCTACCGTGACCTTGCGGCCCCCCACCTCACATTTCATAAACATGAATCTCGCCTCCGAATCCATATAGGTATCTATTACCCTTCCCTGAAAGGATTTATGTAGGAGAATAGAAACCCCCCTAGTCTTGCCGTTCGGGTTACTGCAGTGGTATCCCACCGGGTAGTATTTATTCCGAATGATCGGAACCTGATCCGCCCTGAAGTGAGTCTCCTGAATACACAGCACCTGGATCCTCTGTTTATGTGAAGCATACAAGATCTGAGACCTCTTTTCCAGAACATTAAATCCACACGGGCATGTAGGGCAAATGGAAATCCCCAGCGGTACGTTATCCCTCGCTGTTGCAGCACAGAAAGCAAAGGGCGCAGCAGCCCACTTTGTCGAAGGGTGTGTCTTGCTAAATCAGGGAACAGGAGCAGTTTAGCCCCGTCAAAATCGATTTCAGCCTTTAATCTCGCCTTCTGCAGGATCTGCTCTTTCAGGCCATAATAGTGGATCCGGCAAATAACATCCCTCGGTCTAGCAGCATCCATACTCTTCGGACGCAGTGCCCTGTGTGCTCTATCTATTTCTATATAGGTGTCCACGGGGCGGTGGAGTAAGGTGTTAAAAATGCCTGTCAACGTTGGTATCAAGTCGGCCGTCTTAGTCGCCTCTGGCAAGCCTCGTAAGCGGATATTATTCCTCCTATTCCTGTTTTCCAGGTCGTCCAGCTGCCCTTGCATTTGTCGCTGTTGTGAGCCAGAGGCTCTCTGCACCTCAGTAAGCTGTTGTATAGACGTAGACACTGAGTCTTTCCAGGATTCCAAAGCACTGACTTTAGCCCTTAGGGCAGATACCTCCGATTGGACTACGTGCAGGTCTCGGCGCCTCGCCACCTTCAAATCCACCGCCATCTCCTCCATATCCCTTTTAGAAGGCAACAACGCCAGCAAAGCCTGTAGTTCTGGATGGCCTCTAAGCGTCTGGGCTGCTCTGTCCGGTGTCGGCAGTTCTCCCATCATACTCCTCTCACTGGAGGAAAAAGGCGAGGACCTCTCTCCCACATTTCCCCTGAGTCGCTGTCGTCTGCATGTTACAGGGGGTATCACCCCTCCTTCTGAAGAGCTCTCTTCTCCGTCTTCAGCCCCGATATCCTCCCGAGTCAGGGCATGGCTCCGCTCCGATATCTCCCCCGGCCTGGCCCGCGGGACCCCCTCTCCCCTGTCTCGACCCGTGACCTGCATCGGGGAGCAAGCTGACGCACTGCTTCTCTCCTCTCCATCACCTTCAGCCTCTGCGCCTGCATATTGCTGGTCCCGGCCGCCATCTTGGCTTCGCCACGATGTGCCCGCGGTAGCCGCACCGCCACCACCCCTGCTGGCGCCGTTCCTGCCCGGCCATTCCTCCCACATGCTCCTCTGCCTCCTGTGCCAGCTCCCTACTCCGTCTCGCTGGCGGCTCCACTGATCCACCTCCGGGGGAGCGCTCTGCATCGCCCAGCACAGGCCCGGGCAGTGCCTCACCTCGGTCCTGGCCACCGCCATCTTGGCTCCTCGACATCATTCCCACCGACTCAGGTAAGTGGCCTCCTCTCCTCTCCCGGACATCTCCCTCAGTCAGGGATTCGGGTGCTTGTGCCGTTACCCTCTCCACCTCCGTATCTAGCAGCTCCTGCAGGTTGGCGGCAAGTCGGGCGGGGCTGCACTCCATGCGCCCTGTCGGCGGCTCCCTCAGCGGCAGTGACGCGGCACCCTCCGAGCTTGAGTCTCCGGTTGCCAGTGGCAGAAAGAAGTTTGAAATCGGGGTGTCGGCACCCCCGTGGGTCTGAGTCCCCCGTGGGGTCTTTTTTGCTCGGGTTTTACCCATTTAAATGTGCAGTCTGTCCCTTTGTTTGCTCCCTCAAGCACGTCTGCTCTCCAGCTCGTCCAGCCACGCCCCCCCCTAAGACAGTATTTTTTAAAGGGTTCTATACATAGTATGGTTGAAAGAAGATATATGTCCAAATTAAACCAGAGAAGGGAAGGCATGGATGAAAGAAAGTTGAGTGAAGGCGGTAAATCTTAGAACTTAGTTCCCCCTATTGGCCAGAGGAAGACAAAAAACCTACAAGGCATAAGCCAATCTGACCTAAAATAGAAAAATTCAGTTTTGAACCCACGTGGATGCCTCATACTGTACCAAACTGCTGATTTCAGGGACCACAGTTGAAGAGGTCAATGTTCTTTTTTTATATTTTTGATCCATAGCCCAATTTTATGGACAGAGAAGAAGACTAGCCCACCAGAGAACAAGTGGATCCCCTGGTAGGCCTAGACTCTGACATGAAAATGGACTCCAGCTACAATTGGGCCCATGAGGTCCTGCGAAGTTACAATGTAAATCAAGGGAATCTACATCTGTTCTGTATATCTGGATGATGGACCTCCAGTTACACCTCCTCTGGTGGGCTCAAGGTAGTCCAGTCCGACCCCGGATCTATGTAAACAAACTCTATCCCCGACTCTAAAGTGAACGTACACAAGGACAGTATTTGGAAAATGGCTATTGACACAGTACCACCAGAGTCTGATTTAGAGTTCTGCTTTTGGGACCACCATCCCAACCAAAATCCTTTGCCATTGTCAGCGGTAAAACCCCTTAAAGGAAAGGTGTCGTTAATTTTTTTTTTTTTATTAATTTATGTGTTTTTATTTAATAAAATATTATATTTACTTTATTTATTTTTTAACATAAAATGTTTTCTTATATTAACACTTTTTTACTCTACCGGGGGCTGCCATGTTTTATTTAATCTGTGTATGTGTCTCTTCACGACACATACACAGATGGAATATGGCAGCTACAGGGCATAGGACATAACGAACGGGAGCCGTTCCTTATATCCTGTGCTTCTGCCGTGTAGCTCTGTACTGCGCATGTGCAGTTCAGAGGGACCTTGCATAGAAGCTGGTTTGTAGGGGAAAAGCCGGCGCCATTTTGGTGAAGACAAGCCACACTGCAGATAAGGTGTGCGTGCGTGCGTGCGGGGGCGTTTGTGTGTGGGGGGATTGTGTGTGGGGGGGTCTGTGTCTGGTACGGTTGCATGTTTGGTGGGGTTTGTGAGTGGGGTGGCGCTCGACGGAGCAGCGGTGCTCGCCCTCCCAGCGGTGTTTCACTTGAATGGGAGACGGCTGTAATACTGTGAACTGCCGCTATAGGGCAATTTACAGTAGGAGCAAAGAAAGACGGAGCAGTGGTACTCACCGCTGATCCTTCAAAACAGCTGATAAGCGGCTATGATGGATCAGCGGCGCTCATACGCTGCTGCTCCGTCATTCCATGCTCCTACTGTGAACCGCCGTGTAACTACATGGCGATTCACAGTAGGAGCAAGGAATGAAGAAGCAGATGCATATTACTAACTTATATTTTTTTCGTTTTGCAGGTTCCGCTGGACCGTTTGGATTACATCGTAGATTTGTTGGACTACTTCGATGATCTACTTTTAAAAAAAAATTAAATGGTGAAAGAGGGTTGTGTGGGGGAGTTATTATTTCAATAAAAAAATATTTTCTTATGTCTCTGTGTTTTTTTTAATACTTTATTAGCACCATAGTAATGGCAGTTGTCTGTTTGACGGCGTCCATTACTAAGGCGGGGTTTAATGTTAGCCAGTAAAAAAGCTGCGACTAACCCCCATTATAACCCCGGTACCCACCGCCACCAGGGGAATCGGGAAGAGCCGGATACGATCTTACCCTACCATCTGCAGTAATGAGCGGACACTGGGGCGGCCGCAGGCAGGTATTAGTGGGCTGGGAGGGGCCACCCTGGTAATGCTAGGCTGCGGCTGTTTTATTGTATCTGGTTATGAAAATGGACGACCACACGTTGTTTAGTTATAACACACAAAATAAATGCTAATTAACATCCCCATATGTCCACTTTAGATTGGCATCGTTTTTGAACATCCTTATATTTTTCTAGGACATCACAAGGCTTAGAACTTTAGCAGAAATTTCTCACATTTTCAAGAAAATTTCAAAAGGCTATTTTTACAGGGACCAGTTCAGATGTGATATGGTTTTGAGGGGCCCATATAATGCAACTCCCCATAAATTGCCCAATTTTAAAAACTGAACCCCTCAAAGTATTCAAAACAGCATTTAGAAAGTTTATTAACCCTTTAGGCATTTCACAAGAATTACAGCAAAGTATGGATGAAATTTACAAATTTCTTTTTTTTTGCAAAAATTCATTTTTAATCCTTTTTTTTCTGTAACACAGAATGTTTTACCAGAGAAACGCAACTCAATATTTATTGTCCGATTCCACAGTTTTTAGAAATATCCCACATGTGGCCCTAGTGTGGTAATGGACTGAAACACAGGCCTCAGAAGCAAAGGAGCACCTAGTGGATTTTGGGACCTCCTTTTTATTAGAATATATTTTAGGCACCATGTCAGGTTTGAAGAGATCTTGTAGTGCCAAAACAGTGGAAACACCCCCAAAAACACACCATTTGGCAAACAACACCCCTCAAGGAATTTATCAAGGTGTATAGTGAGCATTTTAACCCCACAGTTTTTTTGCTGAATTTAGCGGAATGAAGCCGTGAAAATTAAAATCGACATTTTTTCCAATAAAGCTTAGAAATTGTACATTTTTACAAGGCATAAGGGAGAAAAAGCACCCCAACATTTGAAAAGCAATTTCTCCTGAATACGGCAATACCCTAAATGTGGTAATAAACTGCTGTTACACCCCTCAAGGCATTTATCATTTGCCTGGACAAATGTCGGGACTCAGAAGTGAAGAGCACCATGCGCATTTGAGGTCTATTTTGGTGATTTTCACAGCATTGGCCCACAATTGCAGGGCTCTGAGGTCAAATAATAAAACAAACCCCCAAGTAGTGGCCTCTATTTTGGAAACTACACCCCTTAAGGTATTTTAAGGATTTTAAGGGGTGTAGTGAGAATTTTGCCCCCACAGGTGTTTATTCATTAGTAATTAATGCGCAGCGGATGATGCAAAGTGAAAATTGCAATTTTCCGCTGATATGCCATTTTAGTGCACGATATGTTGTGCCACCGAAGACACACATCTCGTAAACTGCTAAGCTGGTTCCCCCGTGTATGGCGATGCCCTATATGTGGACGTAAACTGCTGTTTGGGCTGCTGTAGGGCTCAGAAGGGAGGGAGAAAGGTTTACTGGTATTTCAGTTTATAATGTGGGAACATATGTAATCTGTGCGGAGAACATCAGAGGGTATAATAAGAGGGTATAATAATGAGGTAAATAAATATTTCAGTGTCGCACTGATAAATGGTGCCCAATCTTATCCGCTTTAGGACACACCATATTCTGAGAGCCAGAACTTTTTTTATTTTTCAGTCATGGAAGCTGTGTAAGGACTTGTTTATTGTGGGACGGGTTGTAATTTTTATTGGTACCATTTTTGGGTACATGCGACTTTATGATCACTTTTTATTCCATGCTTTCAGAGCAGTGGTGATAAAAAAAATAGCGATTATGGTATTGGGTTTTTTTTGTTAGTTTTTTGTGGTGTTTACCGTGTGGGAAACATAACATTATAGTTTTATAGATTGGGTCGTTACGGATGAGGCGATACCAAATATGTGTACCTTTTTTACCGTTTTCATTTTTTTCCTATAATAAAAGACTTATTATAGGAAAAAAGTCAGTGTTTGTTTTTATTAACTTGAAACTTTTCTTTTTACACTTTTATTCAACATTTGTAAACTTTTTTGTTTTGTCCTACTAGGGGACTTGCCATTGTTAGGCCTCTGGTCTGCCGGAGCAGTCATCGTAACCCCGCATCATTGCGGGGTACCGATCTGCTTGTAAACACCATAGATGCAGCGCTCGCTTTTGAGCGCTGCTTCTAAGGGGACAATCGCCCGGATCGGAGGCTAGCTCCGGTCCTGGCCTTGCAGCAGTGGTAGCATTACGCTATCACTGCATTAAAACTGTGTCTGCAGACACAGTACCCTGTTAATGCTCTGACGTAATAGTCCGTCAGTTTGCGTTAACAGGTCAATGCCTGTGACGGACTATTACATCACATAGTGTTAAGGGGTTAAAAAATGAATAAATAATTGACGAAAACCAAGTGGGGTTCCCCCCCATTTTCAGAACCAGCTAGATACAATAAAACAGCCGCGGCATTACCAGGGTTGCCCTTCTCAGCCTAATAATACCAGCATGCGGCCGCCCCAGTGACCGACTATCACTGCAGATGGTCAGGTACTGGATCGTACACGGCTCTTCCTGATAATCCTGGTGGTGGCTTTTTTACTGGCTAACACTAAGCACCGTCTTTGTAATGGACGTCGTCAAACAGACTACTGCCATTACTAAGGTGCTAATAACTCCCCATTCACACAGAGCTTGCTAACGCTGATTTTGATGCGGAAACCGCTTCGGAATAAGCAACATAAAACCCCCGAAATCTCCTCGCATTGATTTCAATGGGAGGCAGAGGCGTTTTTTTCTTGGGTGGCTTTAGGCCGCTCATGGGGAAAAAAAGCCGCGTTTCCTTTCTTGCAGCTTCCGCCTCTGATTTCCCATTAAAATCTTTTCGGATGCATTTTTCGTGGCGTTTTTTCCCATGGTCTTTACATTAGCTTCAATGGCCGCGGGCGAAAACTGCAGTGAAAACAGCGGAAAGAAACTGAGGGCACTTTACTGTAAAATCGGCTTAAAAATTCCTGAAGGAATTATGAGGCAGATTTTTTTTCTGCCTGCAAAAAACTCTGTGTGAACAGGGCTTAAGGGTGTATTCACACAGTGCAGTTTTGCCTCGTTTTTTTCCGTGCGGCTGAAAACCACATCAAAGAGCGCATTCATTTTTACCACAATTTTTAGGATGCGGTTTTCGGCTTCGTGGCGAAAAGGCGGCAAACCTGCAATGTGTGAATACACCCTAAGAAAATATCCCCCCGCACAACCCTCGTTAACCATTTTATTTATTTTTTTAAAATGTAGATCATCAAAGTAGTCCAGCGTATCTGCGACATAGACCAAACGGTCAAGCAGAACCTGCAAAGCAAAATACATCAGCGTTTCTTGTGAAGCGCCTTTTAAAGTACAGGCTTTTTTACGTGTTTTTTGACACATTTTGTGCCTGGTTTTTGCACGTTTTTTGGCGCGTAATTAGGACTCCCATTGACTATGAGAACATATGGCACATTTTACGTGCCAAAGAATTGACACGACCCTTAGGGTATGTTCACACGAGGGCGTCCGTTACTGCTGAAATTACGGGGATGTTTCAGCCTGAAAACATCCCCGTAATTTCAGCCGTAACGGCATGTGCAGGCGCTTGAACGCCGCGTCAATTACGGCCGTAATTGGCGCTGCTATTCATTGGAGTGAATGAATAACGGCTCCAATTACGGCCAAAGAAGTGACAGGTCACTTCTTTGACGCGGGCGTCTATTTACGCGCCGTCATTTGACAGCGGCGCGTAAATTACACCTCGTGTGAACAGACAAATGTCTGCCCATTGCTTTCAATGGGCAGATGTTTGTCAGCGCTATTGAGGCGCTATTTTCGGACGTAATTCGGGGCAAAAACGCCCGATTTACGTCCGTAAATAGGCCGTGTGAACATACCCTTATTTTTTTTTGCAACATGTTTTTGTTAAAACGCTTGCGTGAAAAAAGCTTGTTCTATGTACTAACGGCGCACTTTCCCATTGATGTAAATGGGAGCTTAATCAATTGTTTTTTACGTGTCTTTCAAGGGGCTTACACTTTTTGTGTGTGCTTTTTGCATGTTTCTTGGCACATAAGTATTAGTCCCATTGACTATGGGAACATTTGGCGCACTTTACGTACCAAGAAATTGACCAGACGCACCTATTTTTCGCGTCAAATACATGCTGTGTGAACATGTCAACTGAAAAGTTATTCACCACAGGGTCTTCCCTCTTGACTTTCATCATTCTGAGCCTTTTGGTGTGTCCTAGAACTCTGCCAGCTGCCATTGTAAAAACACTCCCAAAATGAAAGCTGGACACTGCTTAGCAATTTGAAGACACCTTTTCCTGGTTTGTAGCCAAAAATAGGGAGGGGGTGAGTCTCCCTCCCACATTTACAGCAGCTTTAAAGAGGCTCTGTCACCAGATTTTGCAACCCCTATCTGCTATTGCAGCAGATAGGCGCTGCAATGTAGATTACAGTAACGTTTTTATTTTAAAAAAACGAGCATTTTTGGCCAAGTTATGACCATTTTCGTATTTATGCAAATGAGGCTTGCAAAAGTACAACTGGGCGTGTTGAAAAGTACAAGTACAACTGGGCGTGTATTATGTGCGTACATCGGGGCGTGTTTACTAGCTGGGCGTTGTGTATAGAAGTATCATCCACTTCTCTTCAGAACGCCCAGCTTCTGGCAGTGCAGATCTGTGACGTCACTCACAGGTCCTGCATCGTGTCGGCACCAGAGGCTACAGTTGATTCTGCAGCAGCATCGGCGTTTGCAGGTAAGTCGATGTAGCTACTTACCTGCAAACGCCGATGCTGCTGCAGAATCATCTGTAGCCTCTGGTGCCGACACGATGCAGGACCTGTGAGTGACGTCACAGATCTGCACTGCCAGAAGCTGGGCGTTCTGAAGAGAAGTGGATGATACTTCTCTTCAGAAAGCCCAGCTAGTAAAAGTAGTAAACACGCCCCGATGTACGCACATAATACACGCCCAGTTGTACTTTTACTTTTCAACACGCCCAGTTGTACTTTTGCAAGCCTCATTTGCATAAATACGAAAATGGTCATAACTTGGCCAAAAATGCTCGTTTTTTAAAAATAAAAACGTTACTGTAATCTACATTGCAGCGCCGATCTGCTGCAATAGCAGATAGGGGTTGCAAAATCTGGTGACAGAGCCTCTTTAAGTCAGGCTGCTTTGGCTGATTCACCGTGCTGTAATTCTGGGAAGTGCTCCCTCTGGTGGCCAACATAGAGAAAAATGTCAAATTATTATTTAATTTTTAATACTTTAAGAAAAAAAAATGCAGCAAAAAAACGTAAAAAATATTATAAAAATATGTAACTTACTTAAAAAAAAAAAAAAAAATTCATTTGCGATACCTTCTCTTAAAGGACCAAGCCATATTTATTCTTAAGGACCAGAACACGTTTTTTTTTGTTGTTTTTTTTTTTGCTTCCCTGCATTTTGGCAGTTATACAATTTTTATTTTTACATTTACGTTTTACTTTCTCTTGCACGTCTTTGATTTTTTTTTTTCTTGCTTACTTATTTGGTGTTTCAGACCCTGTCTTACGCTATACTTTGCTCTTGACCTTTGCCTGCCTTGACCACTGGAGTTTCTCATTGTGAATATCCACTATTGACTGGTTAGCTAACCCTTCTAGTTCCCATTTCTACAGTTGGCTGGCACTGGAACGCTGAGAAGACAGCGCAGTAACCAGGCAGACTCACTGGAAGTTCAGATGTTGGCGGTAAAGCGTTGTCGTTGTCACGACAACGGCAGTTCACCGCCGGGTGCTCTGTGCGCGCGCATGCGCATGAGAAGGAAGCAGCGGGAGGGACAGGAGGAGAGCAGGAGTCGGAAGTGATGGAGGGAGAGGCAGAGTGTGAAAAAGGGTGTGAAGAGGAGGAGGAGAGGAGCGAGTGAAGGAGCGGAAGCTGCAAAAGGTGCGGAGATCGGTGTGTGTGTGTGTGTGTGTGTGTGTGTGTGTGCGTGTGTGAGGTGAGGAGAAGAAGAGGCAGCATCAGGAAACTGAGGAGAGGGGGAAAGAGAGACACAGAGCGGGAAGAGAAGACACGTGCAGGACGAGGTTGTCCAAGAAAGAAATGCCGCAGTTAGCACCCAGCCCCCAATCCAGCAGCCACCAGCACTAGCCGCTCAGCAGCCACCAGCACTAGCCGCTCAGCAGCCACCAGCACTAGCCGCCCAGCATAAGACATATGCCGCAGCAGCCAGACCCTGGGCGCGGTCCCAAGGAAGAGGGAGACGGAGCTGAGGAGCACATGTACTGAACTTGTTTCTCCCCTAATCAAGGACAAGGAAACATAAATCCCGTAGTCTTGACAGTGCGCCAGAAGCTTTCCCACACGGGGAAGACAAAATAGACATTGAGCAGCGCAATTCAACGTCCCAACCTTCCGCCAGTGGTTACCCCATGCCCGTGTGCCGGCGCCCATTTATGAAGACATTTGTTATCTGACGTTAAATGTTTTAACCAGAATAAAGGGATCCGATTCTGATTGCCTACAGTAAAAAGTTAACCCAACAGCGGTGTCATATCTATTGCTCACTACAACAGCACTCACCTACAGGGGTCTTCCTGCTGGAGTTCTTCTTTAAAGGTGTATTTCAATAAGTTTTCTCAGAACCTCCAAGTAGGTCCTTTAAATTGTTTTGAAGGGGCAGCTTATAGTACAAGTGAATGCACCACCCATTGTATTCTGTTCCACATCCCAAAAATTGCAAGTGACTTTCAGAATAAGCAAAATAAATGTATTAAAATCTATTTCTTAGGGGCTGTTCACATCTGCGTCGGAGGCTTCGTCAGAGATCCAGCAGGGATTACTGGCATCAATAGCGTAGCATGATGCGCTATTATTTCCAGTAAAATCACAGACGACCCGACGGAAAGCTGACGGAATCTATTGAAGTAAATGGGTTCCGTCGGCAGCTGGCGGTATCCGTTGTGCAATAGAACCGTTTCTTCCGTATTCCCTTGTTCTACACCTCTGATGGAGCAAAACAACGGAATAACCCAACGCAGATGTGAACAGCCCCTACTTTTTTTCACACCACAAATTATGCTAATATCCATGGTGGTTGGATATCAATTCTACAAGCAGTTAACAGTCACAAATTTTCATACAAGCGTCAAGAAAAAAATCAACTACTTACGGTAATTACAATGACCATTTATGCCTCCAACGAAAATAATAATTTGACTATGTATTAAGACTACTTGGCCTCTTTCAGTGATAAGGAGGTGATTTCCCTCAGTCACACGTCCTCGTTTAATGTGTCAGATGAAGGAACGTTATAAATGAACTGTTATGTTTTTTTCCATCTTAGATTCGAGGACTAAATACAGCAATTCTGTGTGTTTTCACTTAAAGTGCACCTTCCTAGATTGCTACAAATCCATACATTAAATAAATGGATGTCGGTAATCTGTATGAGGAGCAGTTTGTGTGGGAACCAGGGAAAAGAGAATTGAACTCAACCTCCCCTCTGCCTCCCAACACTTTACAAGAAGGGGGAGATATTTATCAAAGTGAGTTTAAATGGGAAAAAAAAAACGCAAGGTTGTTTTTTATGCGGCAGCGTTGTTAGCTAAAGCTACGTCAATGTTCTGAGACACCACATATAAAAAGCATCTCCTCAATGACAATGGATGCTGATGATGTTTTCAAAATTTTCTAAACCCCTTTTAACACTTTTTTTTGTTGCGCACATAGTAGTTTAATGACTCTAACTTTTTTATTTGTTGGGCCTTTTTTTCTGCCAATTTTTTTTTTCTTCTTTAGTTTTATTATGGATAAATGGTACAAAAAGCTAATAAAATATATATTATTCTAAATGTATGTCTTCATTTTTTAATTTGCAGAGTCACACTAAAATAAAGTATTAGGCTACATTCAGACGAACGTAGCCAAACTCGTATGGGAAAAACTGCCATTCTTCACGTCCGAGGTGCACCCGTGCTGCACCCCTGCGGGACTCGTTATCACACATCCTCCATAGACTAGAGTCTATGGAGGGATGCGTGAAGCGCAAAATAATAGGGTATGTCCTATTTTTTCACGGTGAAACAACGGTCATGTGAACGGCCCCATTGAGGTACAAGAGTCTGTGTGGCGGCCGTTGTTTTAACGGCCCTCTCACGCACTACATATATGCTCGTCTGAATGAGCCCTTGGCATGGGCGGTGTATTTCTTTTATTACATTTGTGTTTGTATATAAATATATACAGTGGTGGATCCTCATTAGGGCAATTGAACCGCACGGGCCCCCTCATGCCCGGTGGCATCGCTAGCACCGGATGGAGCCCTGGTGCTAGCGACAGCCACATTCACTTGTCGCTGAGTCCTCAGGACTCAGATACAAATGTATACTATAGGCAGAAGGGCACGTTAGGCCTGCAGCCTATAAGGCGCTAGGAAGACTCCCTGCGCAGGCCGGCGTGATGACGTACTGCATCACACCGGTCTGCACATGCGTCCGGCCTGGAGGATACGCATGCGTCCGGCCGGAGAGGCCATCGTGGGAACGGGGCAAGGTAAGTACAATATTTTTATTTATTTTTTCGTGGGGATAGCGCTGTGTGGCCCTATAAACAAGAGGGGAAGTGCTGTGTGGCCTTATATACAAGGGGGTGCGCTGTGTGGCCCTATATACAAGGGGGAGAACTGTATGGCCCTATATACAAGGGGGAGCGCTGTGTGACACTATATACAAGGGGGGAGCGCTGAGTGGCCCTATATACAAGGGGGGAGTGCTGTGTGGCACTAAATACAAGGGGGAGCGCTCTGTGGCCCTATATACAAGGGGGAAGCACTGTGTAACCCTATATACAAGGGTAGTGCTGTGTAGAACTATATACAAGGGGGAGCGCTGTATGGCACTATATACAAGCTGGGGAGCGCTGTGTGGCACTGTATACAAGTGGGAGCGCTGTGTGGCACTATATATAAGGGGGGCTGTGTGACACTATATACAAGGGGGGGCTGTGTGGCACTATATACAAGGGGGGGCTGTGTGGCACTATATACAAGGAGAGATATGTGGCACTATATTCAAGGGGGGCTGTGTGGCACTATATTTGAGAGGTGGCTGTGTGGCACTTTTTACATAAGGGGGAGGGTTGTGTGGCGCTATCTACAGGGGGCTGTGTGTGGCGCTCTCTACGGGGGGGCTGTGTGGCGCTATCAATAGGGGGCTGTGTGTGACACTCTATGGAGGGATGTGTGTGGTGCTAGCTATAATGGGGATGTGTGATCTCTACAGGGGGCTGTATGTGGCACTATGCACAGGGGACACTGTGTATGTGGTGCATTACTTTACAGTGTTTGACACAATTATATTCAGGGGTACAGTGTTTGGTACTATTTGATTCAGGGGCGCAGTGTATGGTGCTATTATATTTGGGGACACAGTGTGTGGCACCATGATATTTTTATCTTCATTTATAGGTGTGAAAATGTTGGAAAAGTGAGGAGTGCCATTTGAGTGGCAAATTCTGCAGAAATTGGTCATGGCCGGGAGAAAGTCGTCATGAACTCTGGACCGGATGGAGAAGAAAAGAGGGGGAAAAATGACTAGAATCTGAAAAGTCGTCACCTGTGAGTCACTAGATTTATAGAGAATCTGTCATCTCTCCTGACATGTTTATTATAGGAAATTCTTGTTTTTCACAAAAAGTCTTTGTGCAGTCCAGGACTAATAGACAATTCCCCTTGTCAGGAGGATGTGTCCCTGCACAGTGTGATACAGTCAGCGATGGTTGGAGACTGTCAGTATGTAGGGATATAACTCTTTGACAAGGAGAATCGTAACACCCATTTGTTAATGCTTGCACAAAAAGGTAATGTTAACAATATTTAACGCGCGGCAGGGCTGTAGTGGAGAAGGGGGGCCCAAGTTTGGGTAACAGCCCAGGGCCTATGGTCTACTTAATCCGCCACTGAATATATATATATGTATATATAAACAAAAAAACAGCCGCACAGTCGCCAAGATTAGATGGGTGCAAGCCTACCAGGATCAGGACCAAAAACCCAGAAAAATATATTCCAAAATCAGGCAGCACTCCAAGGCTACGAGTGAAACTAAGTGTGGCACTTTATTTATCCATACGTCCGATGTTTCGTTCGTAACCTTGGAGTGCTGCCTAATTTTGGAATATAGACCTTAATAAAAGACCTTTGAGGGACATTTACACATATATTTATTTTTTAATTATGCATTTTACCAAACTAACCTTAACATCCGTAGGACCTAAGACCCAACAGCTCCACAATGCCAGAGGGGTACCTGGCATGAACGCTAGGTCCAATGGAGTCAGCAGTTTTCTTTTTAGGGTGTCCACTGTCTCTCACAATCGAGCCCTGACGCACAAGGTCCTGACTCCAGGAAAAGGACCCCGGGAGCAGTAAGTATATATATATATATATTTTTTGGTCTGATCTGGGACCAGAATTAGTTTACGGGGATGCTCTGGGGTCTGCATAAATTTTAAAGGATGACCTGGGGTCTGTTTAATTTTTTGGGGACTTGTCTTGGGTCGGAATTAATTTTAGGGGCTTATCTGGGCTTTGATTCATTTTAGGGGCTGGTCTAAGATCTAATCAACTATAGCGGTCTGAATTATTTTAGGGATCTGTTTTGAAGATTAAATAAGTTTAGGGGTCTGGTCTGGGAACTGAGTGAGTTTAGCGATCTGGTCTGGGTTTTGAATAATTTTAGGGGTCTGGTCTGGGATCTGGTTGATTTTAGGGGTCTGGTCTGAATAAGTTTAGGAGTCTGGTCTTGGATCTGAGCGAGTTTAGGGATCTGGTCTGGGTTCTGAATAAGTTTAGGGATCTGGTCTGGGATCTGAATGAGTTTACGGGTCTGGTCTGAATTAATTTAAGTGTTTGGTCTGGTTTTTCCACTAAAACAGAATAATATATTGATGTAAATAGTTCTCCAAAGTTTGCAAAATGTTAAGACTACATCTTTACTGTCGGTTTTCAGCTCTGTCCTTCACGTCACCGCAGACCCTGGTAAGCAGACCTTTACTAAAACGAGTTGAGTAATTTAGCAACCTATAGTCTTTAGGTTATCAAAAAAGTAGAAGGATGTCCTACCTGACTGGTGTATTGCTTGGACCATGGTATTTGTAGCACATCAATAGCTAGAGTATAGTATAAAATGTTTCATTTCTACAGGAGCTTCAAGTTATGAGTTAAGATGTTTCCTAGCTGTACGTGACTTTCCCATGACACCAGCACCGACAAGCAGCCGGAGGCAACACCAGTGAGAAAACAATTCTTCTAACTGAATGGAGATATTATAGCTTTCTATGGGGACGGGGTAACGTGGCTTAACACGGACAGAATGACAGATGCACAGTGGCTTTTAAACCCAGGGAGCGTGCACTGAATGTTCAATGCACCATGCAATAAGCACTAAGCAGGCAACACATTCTCAGCAATGGTAGATAAACTATGATTTTCCCAGCAAGTGAAGTCTTCACCGGCTACCGCCCGTCTATAGTCATGTTGTCTAGGACGTGTTACCCTTAGGCAGGATCGGTCTCAGGCTATAAATTTGGCTGATTATTCCTACATTATGGTTGCTAGGGCATGAAAGAAAAGTCTGCAAAGATGAATCACTCTTCTGTGACGCCGTTGACATCCACCCTTTGTTAAGCGCTAAATTGAACATCATAGGTAGTGCAATTCGTTACATAGTGACCTGTGACATAATATAAGGACAGGTGTTCACCCCCTCCTTCCTCCTAGGGGTTATAAGGGATGGCCTCTTTTGGCCGTAATCTTTGCGGCAGAAATGCTACGATTCCACCGTAAAAATCGCAAATGAAAATGAATAAAAATGCTGATTACCCCTGGCCATTGTCATAGTGATGCGTTCCACTGTACTGAGTGCAGCCCGGCCTCCTGGGATAAAGTTTTATTCCATGTGACTGCTGTAGTCAGGCTTGCAGCGGCCACATGGGCTGCAGCTTCATCCAAGGAGGCCGGACTGCATGGAAAACGGAGGGACGCGTCACCTACAACCAGGGGTAAGTATAATTTTTTTTTTAAGCGCTGGTTTCCACAGTGGAGATTCTGGACGGAAAACAACCACAATTTAATGTGGTATTTCGGTCGGCATTTGCTGCAAGTTTTGGGTCGGATACGCTGAGTTCTTTTACGCAGCGTATCCGACCCGTGGGAACCCAGCCTAACTTCAGCACAGATATCTGTCTTCCGTCAGCGTCAATCAAACTCCTCATGTCCCAAAAAGGTGCTGATATTCAGCAGAAAATGCTCAAAAACTGCAAATTTAGCGATCCAAAATCTCTTGTGTATGATAAGCCTAAGACTCTAAAACAGGGGTCTCAAACTCGGCCGGGTAAGTGGGCCACATATAGAAAAAATGAGAAGTTGACGGACTGCATTTCTTTCAAATTTGATACAATACAAAATTATTGTTAATAATTAATTAGTTATTTGAACTACTATAATAATATTACATTACTATAAAACTACATTACTATAATACTACATTACTATAACAATACCGCTAGGTTTAAGATTTGAGAGAATTCTTCACGTGCTTATTTCAACAATCCAGTTTTAGGCTATGTTCACACAGAGTTTTTTGACGCGGAAACCACACCGCAAAACTCGTCAAAAACGGCCCGAAAATGCCTCCCATTGATTTCAATGGGAGGCGGAGGCGTCTTTTTCCCTCTAGCAGTAAAACCGTCTCGCGGGAGAAAGAAGGGATATGCCCTATCTTCGGGCGTTTATGCCTCTGACCTCCCATTAACATCAATGGGAGGCAGAAAAAGCGTATTTTGCGGTGTTTTATGCCCACGGCGCTCAATGGCCGCGGGCGAAAAACGCCGCGAAAATCGGTGTGCAGGGAGAGGAAAATCTGCCTCAAACTTCAAAACTGAATTTTGAGGCAGAATTTCCGCCTGCAAAAAAGTCTGTGTGAACCCAGCCTTACAGTTTAAGTGTCGCTAAATGCAGTCCAGCGGCTCAGTTGGCAGTGTTTGGCAGACAAACATGTAGACAATGCCACAGTGCCCTCTGTAGATACTGCCATAGTGCCCTCTGTAGATAATGCCACAGTGCCCTCTGTAGATGCTGCCAAGGTTCCCTCTGTAGATGCTGCCACGGTTCCCTATGTAGATGCTGCCACAGTGCCCTTCGTAGATGCTGCCACAGTGCCCTCCGTAGATGCTGCCACAGTGCCCTCCGTAGATGCTGCCACAGTGCCCTCTGTAGATACTGCCACAGTGCCCTCTGTAGATAATGCCACAGTGCCCTCTGTAGATAATACCACAGTGCCCTCTGTAGATAATGTCACAGTGCCCTCTGTAGATAATGCCACAGTGCCCTCTGTAGATAATGCAACACACCCCTAGATAATGCCACACTGTCCTCTGTAGATACTGCCACACACCCACTTGTAGATGCTGCCACATTTGCCCTCTGTAGATGCTGCCACAGTGCCCTCTGTAGATACTGCCAAGGTGCCCTCTGTAGATGCTGCTACAGTGCCCTCCATAGATGCTGCCACAGTGCCCTCCATAGATGCTGCCACAGTGCCCTCCGCAGATGCTGCCACAGTGCCCTCCGCAGATGCTGCCACAGTGCCCTCCACAGATGCTGCCACATTGCCCTCCGTAGATGCTGCCACAGTTCCCTCCACAGATGCTGCCACAGTGCCCTCTGCAGATTCTGCAACAGTGCCCTCTGCAGATTCTGCAACAGTGCCCTCTGCAGATAATGCCACACACCCCAAGTAGATAGCTCCATTGGGGCTCCCTCTGAAAAGTGGAATCCCCAGCCAGAGCATTGCCGACGCTTTGGCTGGGAATTCCTCTCCTGTTGTAGCCCCTTATGTCACTGTCCATACGCAGTGACGTCAGGGGATCCTCCTGGACCGGAATGTGATGTCAGCCCCAGAGCCGGTGTCCTGAGCAGAGCACTAGTATAGGCTCTGCGCCGGAACTCTGGGTAAGCCACTGACATCAGTGTCCATATATGGACCAGAGCTGGAGTCCCGAAGCAGATCCGCTTCTAGCACTCTGCCTGGGATTCCAGTTCTGCTCCTGACATCACTGTCCATATATGGACATGGATGTCAGGGACAACTCCAAAGCTGGAGTCCTGGGCAGAGCGCTAGTAGGCTCTACCTGGGACTCCAGCTGTGCTCCTGACATTACTGGGACTCCTGCTCTGGGGAAGCCCCTGACAACACTGTCGATGTATGGACAGCGATGTTAGAAGCTTCCCCAGAGTCCCGGAGTAGAGCCTATACTAGCACTCTGCCCAGGACTCCAGCTCTGGGGAAGCCCCAGACATCGCTGTCCATATGTGGACGGCTATGTCAGGGGATTCCACAGAGTCCCGGAGTAGAGCCTATACTAGCTCTCT